>NW_020173393.1:2142326-2154820 GCF_003031525.2 Neophocaena asiaeorientalis asiaeorientalis | reverse complement strand
GATCCTCCGCGAGCATCTGTCCTCCCTGGTGTAGGGTCCCGAAGGAGACATGGCCACCGTGCAGATGCCCACGTCACGGGTAGGACGAGAGCCAGGAGGCAATCATTATGCTGCATATACCAAGTTACTCTTACTTTAGTGCCCTAACAATGAATCCAATGTAATTAATTTACAAGAGAGGGGCGATGGAAGTCTCATTCATTAAGTTCCTGGTCAAGGAACAGTAAATCAAAGAGATTAACACTTAGAGCTCTTCCCAGGGGAATTCCTCGGCGGTCTAATGGTTGGGACTCTGCACTTTCACCGCTGAGGGCGCGAGTTCAATCCCTGATCAGGGAAGTATGATCCCACAAGCCGCATGGCACGGCCAAAAAAAAAAAGGACTCTTCCTGGGATAAGTTGTCTCAAAAAGCCACTGACCTGGATCTTGTCATGACTATACTTTGTACCTCTCTTGTAGCTGAAGAGTTGGACGGTAGAGGACCTTCAGAAGAGGCTCTTGGCCCTGGACCCCATGATGGAGCAGGAGATTGAAGAGATCCGGCAGAAGTACCAGTCGAAGCGGCAGCCCATCCTTGATGCCATTGAGGCCAAGAAGCGGCGGCAGCAAAACTTCTGAGGGAGGCCAGGCCGGCAGGGCCCCAGGCCGACGGTGAACTCCGGCTCGCTCGCCCCTCCAGCTGCCTCCGTCATCTCTCCAGCCCCTCTGTGAACTCAGGAACGTGCGCCAGTGGCCAGGGCTGCCGTGCCGGTCAGCGCGCCGCCCTGATGTGTGTATTTAAACTGGGCAGTTATATCATTTCAGAGGATTCACGTGGGTGCTTTGAAACTCAGAGTTTTCAACCCCAGAAACAGAGACTCCTAGTTGAGTGAGAGCTGGGAAAGTGTCCCATTGTCTTTTGTTTTTCTTCTCCCAGTAGCTTTCAGTGGTTCTTTCTGGAAGACTTTAAAATATATATATAAATATGCATATATATATAAATTATAACTAGATTCCCCACATGGCGTGGTGGCATCTCTGTATAGGTACAGTTTTAAACAGTTGCCTCTTTTCTGTAAGATTATGGTACTATGGGACATGAGGGCAGAGAACACCAGGAGACTGCTGGGGGCACTCCACCCCCTGGAGCCAACCCCACCCTTTTGCAGGGCTGCACTGACAGATTAGGTTGGGGCCTATTCCTTTACCACGTTTTCAGCCTTGTGCAGGCCATCCCTGGCTTCTGGAGCTATCAGTGGTGCCCAAGGGAAAGCCTTGAGCACTGGTGTTTACTTTCTGAGTCCCAGGAGAAGCCTGGCACGCTCCTTGCAAGACTGGCCTTTGCAGTTTCAACGCCTTTCATCCATCTCCACTCTCCCAACTGCCTAGAGTCACAGCAAAGACACTGCCCAGTGCCTTAAGAGGAGACGTGATCCAGCAAGGGGACAGGCCTGCCAGGAACTCCTAGCAAAGTGGAGCTGTGCTCAGTCTGCAAAAGGGAAAAGGTTTTTGAAGTTCTCATCATCCATGTGAAGATTACACACATGGCATTTTGCTCCACATTCCTTACAGACAGGGGTAGAGGGCATTGCTTTTGAGACCCACATTTAAACATGTGACTGTTTTCTTTTTCATTTTACTGCTACGGGGTCTGGAAAGGGTAAATGAATATCAGACTAAGATTTGTTCTCCAGGAGACTCAACCCAGACCCGTAAAATGCCAGAGCTGGAAGGGACCATAGACATCATCTGGTCTAACAGAGGCTTAGAGAGGAGAAGTGACATGGCCCAAATCACAAAGCAAATTAAAGTAAGAGCTGGAATTGGACTTTGGGGCTCCTCACTCCTGTTTCACTGAACCAAGCAGCCCCTTCTTGGAGGGAAGACACTTGTGTCAGTTTTGGTGAAGTTGTTTCAGGGAATCCTGCTAATGGACACTTGCTCTTGCTTTGTCTCTTCAGTAGGGGACTAGCTGTGAAGAGATTCCCAAGGGGAGCCAGATCGTTCAGTTTCAGCCATTCCATGAGCTCCACAGCATCTGCCGGACAGCAGACAGGCATCACGCGGGCAGATGTAGGGCCTAAAACAGATCAGAGGGCTTTGCAACAGACAACACTGAGCCATCCCTCTGGAGCCTTGGTTCAAGGCCACATGTCACTTAGTCACACAGCCAAGAGCAGACAGTTGGGAAAGACAACTGTCTTTTTGTTTTCTAGTACCTCTCCGCCTCAGATAGGGGAGCTATGACTAGGTTGCACCTAAGGATACTGTAATTTGATTCCATTATTGCTTTTGCTACCCAAACCTGGGGATCAGTGGAGAGTCAGGGAATGTTCCTCTTCTGTGGCTGGATTCTGTTCTTTACAATTACAGCAAGTTTTTTAAAATGCAAGAGGCTGTTGTCGGTCTGCAGGGCTTGGCCAGCTAAGCAGCCTTGTGGCAGGTACAGACAACAGAGGACAATTCGAGGATCCCGCTACAATAATAAACGGCAGCTAGCGATCGTGACCACTTATTATACGCCAGGCACTGCGCTACGTAGGTAGGCTCTTTGTGGCAGCTCCAAACTTCCCAATAACTCTGTGAATTAAGTGCTTTATCTCCATTTCATAGATGAAGAAACAGGTTCAGAGAGAAAAAAGTTCTTTCCCAAAGTGGTACAGGTAGTAAGTGGTAGAATCAGGATTCATAGCATCACCATGTGGGACCAGTATTTACAGGGAAAAGGAAAGTCCCAAGTCGTCTTTTTTTTTTTTTTTAATTTTATTCAAGTATAGTTGATTTACGATGTGTTAATTTCTGCTGTACAGCAAAGCGATTCAGTTATACATATATATACATTTTTTTTCACATTCTCTTCCATTATGGTTTATCACAGGATATTGAATATAGTTCCCTGTTTATCCAACAAGTCTTTGCAAAAATGAAATGACCACTTTTCTTGCACAGACTAAAAAACTCTAGCTGGCATTCTCAGGTTGGGAAACCACTGAATTAGTCAAGTCTGACAGCCAAGTGAGTTCTAAAACCCAAAGTATGGAGCATGAGTTTTCCGACACCATCTGCTGTGCTAATTAACGGTCCTGCCTCAGTCTCTCTCTCTTTCTCTCTCTTTTTTTTAAAGGATTTTGCACTTGGCCAGACAAGAGGGGAATGCCCATTATTCTCCCTTCCTAAGCTAGAGCCAAGTAAAAGAAGGTTCAGTTTTCCCCCATAAATATTCTTGGGAGATGAATCTCTATCTGAGGTTTATTTTGTTTCAAGCATGTGTGCATCCAGCATGCTGGTCCAGCAAAGTACATTGCTTTCCAGTCTAGCTAGGCAGAGCCCTTTGGCCAAAAGTCAGTTTATTTTGGATGAGATGGATTTCCTGACAAGGTGTGTTTGTTTTCTTGGGACAGGAAGGCAGAGAAGCAAATCCTAGTCATTTTTTCCCTTGAATACTAAATTCAGGATAGGTCAGCTGGCTTCCATTGAGCCCTGCGTGTCAGTCATTGCTTGAGCATTTGTGACTCAAGCTTCCAGGGGACTCGGGGCCTCTCACTTGTTCTCTCCTAGGAAACAATGACCCAGACCTAACTGTGTCTTTTAAAAATCTCAGATTCTCCAGGAATATCTTTATTGCTTCCTCACCAGTAATTTTGAAGCAAATTTCCATTTTTCTTTTCCCTTGTCCCTTCTCCCAACCACCAATTGGATGGACGGATGGATTGGTGGATGAATGTTTGGCTTGATGGATACATGGTTAAATAGATAGATAGACAGACACACAGACAGACCCAATACTCCAAAGCAACTTAAGAACTATAGCCTTGACTCCTCCAGACTGTAGGTTCTGATCCAGGAAACATTTATTTAGCACCTGCTGCCAGAGATGTATTATTTATACCATTTAAAATTCAGTTGTGCTTACCAATAACAGGAATGAGAGAGGTGACATCATTACAGATCCTACAGATATTAAAAGGCTAATGACAACTTTATGAATGACTTTATGCTAATAAATAAGATGGACAAATTCCTTGAAAGATACAAAGTACGTACCATACCCCACTCAAGAAGAAGTGGATGATCTGAATAACCCTTTATCTATGAAAACTTAATGGCTCTGGGTGATACACGTATTACTGTCCTCATTTGACAGATAAGGAAACCGAGGCTCAAGAGAGGTAGAGTCTGTTGCTCAAGGTCAGGTAGCTAGAATATGGCAGAGCCAGAATTCAAATCCAGGTCTTCTGATCCTCATTCCAGTGCCCTTTCTAGCATACCATGTTGCCTCTAAAGATTGCAGCTCCTTTTTTACCGGAAAATTGTTCCTGCCCAGTCCACATCCTCTCACCCCATCCTTTCTTAAGCACTATGTCTGTATTTTCACCAGGATTATAGTCATTGTATTTGGAATCCATGTTCTTTTTTGTGTTTGGAAAAAGAAAATCTCTTCTACCAGCTTGCACTCAGACCAACTTGGAAAAAAAAAAGCTTAAATGCTGTTGCAGACGTACAACTTAAAAATGTGAAGTTTGTAGCTTTAACTTTTTGTAACAAAAACTAGTAACACTGGCTTAAGAGCCGACTTGAAATGCTATTTTATAAAGTTTGGATGTAAATAACCAATCGAGGTCAGCAGTTTGTATATGTATGAGACATAGCTTCCTCCACTGCCTTTTTTTAAAAGAAATTGAGATGCTTCCTATGTGCTTTTATGTTAGAATTGTTGTTCTCCCCCCTTCCTCCTTCCTCCACCTTGTCACCTTTGTTTTAAATAAACTGTCATTTGGATCAGAGTCTATCCTCTTTTTAAAAACGAGAGCCTCCATCTATAGCCTGGATGATGGTATTGTGAAACTTTGTAACATCAACTCTGTGGTGTGTTTATTCTGGAATCCAAAGCCAGGGGAGAGGTAGGTGGCGTAGGAAGTAAACTTTTGTTGGACACCTACTGTGTGCCAGGCACTGAGCTGATTGTCAGGGAGTTAAAGATGAACTAGGCACAGCTCTTGCAGGCCACCTGGGGAGTCGGTTCAGCCCACAAGCATACAACATTGGAAATACTATGGTAGAAGAAAGTACACAACCTGTGGACACAGGAGGGAGCAACAATCGGTTCTGCTAGGATGTCCAAGGAAGCTTTTCTGGAGGAGGTAATACATCCTGAACTTAAAATGAGGAAGAGACGGCCAGGTGGAGAAGGGGTGAGAAGTGAGGGAGATGAGGCATCCTGGGCAGAGGGACCAGCCTATTCAAAGGGTCTGGTGTGAGAGTCTGGACATAGGATCACCTTGGCATCCTTCATCTCTGTCTGTCATTGATGAACCCAGGCCATGCACTGCCCAGCATTCAGAGGGGATCGGCTGGGTCCTGCCCATCCTTATCCAGAAACAATTCCCTAGCCTGAGCCTGGGTTCTCTTAGTCTTAAAAATTTACTCCAGGGCTTCCCTGGTGGCGCAGTGGTTGAGAGTCCGCCTGCCGATGCAGGGGACACGGGTTCGTGCCCCGGTCCGGGAAGATCCACATGCCGCGGAGCGGCTGGTCCCGTGAGCCATGGCCGCTGAGCCTGCGCGTCCGGAGCCTGTGCTCCGCAACGGGAGAGGCCACAACAGTGAGAGGCCCGCGTACCGCAAAAAAAAAAAAAAAGAAAGAAAGAAAGAGGCCCTGGGAGATGTGACACACACAGAGGAGAAGGCAACGTGACGACAAAGGCAGAGACTGGAGGGAGGAAGCCACGTGCCAGGAAATGCTAGCAGCTGACAGAAGCTAGAAGAGGCAAGGAGAGGACTCTACTCGAGCTTCTGGAGGGAATGTGGCCCTGCTCACACTTTGATTTTGGAATCTGGCCCCCAGAACTGTGAGAGAAATAAATTTCTCTTGTTTCAAGTTTGTTTCATCGCTTGTGGCAATCGGTTACAGCAGCCACAGGAAACGATACACCTTCCAATAAATTTTTTTTCTTAAGGAAGTCAGTTTCTGTTGCTTGCAAACAAAGACCTCTAACTGTAACCGTTGTTCATCATTTCACTTATTTATTCTAATGAATTACCCTTTTTGATTAACTTAGTGACCTGCTGGATTCCTATCACTTACAACCTGTGCCTAATCCAAGACTGGAACCCGAGAATGTGGATTCTGAGTCACTCCACGTATCACCCACCATCCCCAGTCACCCAGAAAGCACGCCAGGCAGCCAGCTTCACACAAGCAGAAACAGGCCCCTGGGCCGAGTCTCTCTATTTGCAGAATGGTTTTCACTGATACACGGGAGTGGGAGTGAGTTATTGCCTTTCTACCAGGGCCACACACAGCTTCACGATGGATGCAGGTCAGATGATTTTTCCCTGAGCTTTCCACACACCAGCTCTAGGGACTCAAAGTCTGGAAGCTATCTGGCTCCTTGGTGTATGTCCAGCAAGACCACAAGGGTTGTGCATGCAGCCCTTCTGGTCTCTGTGCTCCAACCTGAGCAGAGCTGGGCCTAGAAGTTAGGAGGTGAGTGTGCAGGAGGGCTGGTGTGTGTGTGTGGTGAATTCATAGGCAACCCCTTGGCTTAGCTCCAGTCTCTGCTCCAACCTGGAGACTCAGAATCCACCCACATGTAGGGGCCTACTATGTACCAGGCCCTGTGTATGCCACAAGGCCTTTGCACATGCTGTTCCCTCTGCTTGAAATGCTTCCAGGCACCCTCATTGCCTAATTAGTTATTTATCCCTATGATGAGATAGTCACTTGCTCAGGAAAGTCTTCTCTGACCTCGGTTAACGGTCCCTGCTCCCTTACACGCTTATAGTTCCCTTTACTTCATAAAGCTATTACATACTTATGGGGTTATTGAATTAAAATCCATCTCCCTCACTAGTCTGTACACTTCATGAGTATAGGAATATATATTTTGTTCCCCACTGTATCTCTGAAACCTAGTAAGCAGCTGATAAATAGGAGGCCAGGTGGGTAAAGTAAATCTGAGACGTGGCGGGGCTAACACCGTGGTGTCTGTGTGTATGAGGAGGTGGGTGGGAGGGGGACGTGGTGGGGAACTGGAGAGCCTGCGCTTCTCCCAAAGGCATTTGAATTTTTAAAAATACTGTTCAGCCAAACGAAACACGTCTGCAGGCCACACGTGAAGCCCCAGCTTATGCCTCTTCTCAAAGATATTTGTTGAATGAATGCGTAAAGAATTTACAAGGAAGTCATTTTTATTTTTATTATTTTATTTTATTTTTTTAAAGATTTTTTTGGCGGGGACCATTTTTAAACTCTTTATTGAATTTGTTACAATGTTGCTTCTGTTTTCTGTTTCGGTTTTTTGGCCACGAGGCATGTGGGATCCTAGCTCCCCGGTCAAACCCGCACCCCCTGCATTGCAAGGCAAAGTCTTAACCACTGGACCTCCAGGGAAGTCCCAGGAAGTCATTTTTAAATCCTCAAAGAGCAAGGAGGAGGAGAGAGGCAAACTGAAAGGATCTCCTTTTCGGTCTTGTCTCTGTCCTCTTAAGGACAAGGTCTCTCTATTTCCTCTTTCTCCTCAGTGCTCCACATGTAGTAGGCTGTACAAATTGGTTGATCTAGTCAACGTTTACTAAATACCTGCTCCACGCAAAGCCAGGTTCAACCAGTGTCTTCCATCTTGGAGCTCAGTGCGGTGGGACAGAGCTACAGTCTGGCAATGACATGATAGTGATGGCTGTCTCAGCCACAGTATGTGGAAAGGGCTGCAGGACTTTCTCAGCAAATAGAGAGAGGATTCAGCAGGTGAGTATAAAACATGTGGCCCCAGCAAGGATGAGAGGGCTGGACCTGGCCACAAGGGACAGGAGGCTCAAGCATTTGCCCGGATGGTGACCCAAGGTAGGGCTGGAAGTCTGCATCATGGGCAGAAGGGAAGTGCCAAGATCAGCCTGGGGGGATCTAGGGAAGGGGGGACAGGTGTCGATGCACGGAAGCTCCTTGCCACCAACACTTCAGAGCTGAGCTGGCTTTAAATCAGTGCTCCATTTGGCTTTCATCTCCCTCTGGAGCACAGATTGTGACCATCTAATAGATGGGCTGAAATGTGGAAATGGAGTAGGTCCTAGCATAGCTGGTCTAGACCTCAGGCCTCAGGCCAGGGGCCCTTCAGATTTTCTGTATCTTAAGCCAGCCCTGGGAGGAAGCTTCAGGACTATTGTTTAGCAAGTCTTGCCCATCCACTAAGGGGGCAGCCTCCTACCTAGTCCTTCCTTTAAGACCTCATCTTTGAAAGCTGACTCCTGTTGGAAGCTCCTGGAAAAGAACCACAGCTGAGGTCCAGGAGCCTACATCTGAATCCCCTGCCTGGTCCTTTCCCTAGCTCTAACAGAAGGTTCTAACTCTATGAACCAACTCTGGGGGTTCCACGAACCCCCTACAACCACATGCAAATTTTGTGAGGGCAGAAGAAAGACCAGCGGAAGGAACATTGCCTCGGCAGAGACCAACGAGCTGGGATTCCAACCCTGGCTCCACCACTTCTAGTTGTGCGACATCTGGGCAAGTCATTGTGCTTCTCTGAGCCTGTTTCCTCATCTGTGAAATGGGGACGATTCCCATCCTCCAACAGAGGGCCAATGTGACACGGCTAACAGACAGAAGGTGCTCAGGAATTGTTAGCGTCCTTTTGACTTTCCCTCTTTGTCTCATGCCTGCATCGTGGGTGGCTTGGAGGTTCATCTAGAAAGGTCTCTGGGGTGCTCCCCAGGCTCACAGAATCTAGGGTAACACTATGCTGGTCTGCGCCCTTGGAGGAAAGGACCCGGCCTCCAGGTGTCATTCTGAAGCCAGAGTGAGTGATACTGAGAGGCCATGCCACCAGGAAGAACTTAAGCAGGGGAGGAATCTCTGCTCTGTTTCAGCTCACTGCACGGGTGTGGGAAGGGGGGCACGGAGCCCTGGTTTTAATAAACCTGAGAGTTTGGAGGCCCACTAATGGACTGAGCCTCCAGGTCTTCAGATCTTCCCTCCTGGGAGGTCTCTCGGGAAGTCTCCAGAGACGCCTCCGACACTCCGTCAACGCTACTCAGCAAGTCCTCAAACTCCCAGTGGTCACTGTTGCGCACGGCAGCCTCCAGGGCCTTCTGGCGTCGGTAGAAGTGGGAGAACTTGTTGAAGATGATGGTGATGGGGAGCGCCACCACCAGGATGCCCCCGAGGATGCAGCCCGACGCTGCCAGCTTGCCGGCCACTGTCACCGGCACCACATCCCCATAGCCCACGGTGGTCATGCTCACCGTGCCCCACCACCAGCAGGCCGGGATGGTGTCAAAGCCCACATCCTCCTCCTTCTCGGCTGTGTAGGCCACGCAGGAGAACACAGACACACCCACGGCCAGGTACAGCAGCAAGATACCCACCTCACGGTAGCTGTGCTGGAAGAGAATGCAGGAAGTCAGAGTTGGTGAACTTACAGACCCGGCATTGGGCATATGGGGAAACTGAGGCCCAGAGACTAGAAGGGGCAGGTCCAAAGTCACAGAGCAAAGTGGAGCTGGTGCCAACACCCAGGCGCCCTGCCCGCACACTAAGGTCGTTCAACTACGGTAGCCAGCAAATCGCCCTGAGACTGAACACAGGCCTGATTTCTGTTGTCCAAAGTGCCTGCCTGCTAAACCATGGCTGTTTCTTCTAATGCAGGGGCCACTGGCGGTGCCAGCCAGTTAATGGCAAGCTGGTGATTTTTACACTGTTGCAGAACCACAGTTTATATGCCACAATGTAAAGAGTTGGTTTCATGTCCTTTTGACTGGTCTATCCCATTTCTGATAAGTACAAAACTATTTTCTGCCTCTCAAGGAAGCTGAGAGGATATATAAGTTCCCTGGACCACCCACTGAATGCACTTGCCTATGGGTATGTATATTTGTTCTGCCCCCAAGGCCAAGCCTTATGGCACTGATTCTCGAATAGGGCAGTTCTGTCCCCCAAGGGACACGTGGCAATGTCTAGAGACATTTTTGGTCATCACAGCTGGGAGAGGTGTGCTACTGGCATCTAGTGGGTAGAGGCCAGAGACGCTGCTAATCACCCTACAATGCACAGGACAGCACCCCGCAACCCAACAAAGAATTATCTGGCCCCAAATGTCAGTAGTGCTGAGGCTGAGAACCCCTAGTCTGGAACAGGGCCTCCCAAACTATAAGGTGCAGAGAAATCATGTAGGGGGAACTAACTGAATAGGTCTGTGGTAGGGCCACAGATTTTGCAAACTCCCAGGTAATTAGAAAGCTGCTGCTGGCCAGGGGCCTGGCTTTGAGTAGCAAGGCTCTCATCCGAAGTCTTACACCCGTGCCGTGGACGCTGCAGCTTTGATCAGCACTCTTCTTCCCTGCAGAAAAAGCTAGCAGCATCAGGCTCTGGCTTCCTGCATGGTGGAGGCAAGGCAGAGTTCTAGGGCGGACTGTCCCTGGAGAAACGCTCAGTTCAGGGGTCTGGCTAATGGAATTCCCTCCACCTGCCCTAGCAGTCTGCCCAGGTCACCCTGCCTGCACCCAGCATCCTGGCTGTCCTGCCGTGAGAGCATGCAAACGGCTTTCCTAAGCCACGGGTGGAAGGGGTCTTCCAGCACCTTTTAGGGATTCTTAACAGGGCTGCATGGAGCTTTAGGAGAAAGCGGTGCTAGGGTCAGGGCCAGGTGGATGCTTCTCTGGCCTGTACCACTTATTTGCTGAGGAACCTCTGACAAGTCCTGCCACCTCTTGGAGCCTCAGTTTCCACATCTGCAAAGTAGTCACAAAAATACTTGCCCCTGTTTAAACCTCTCACAGGATCCCCTATTCCCACGGGAAAAAGTCCAAAATTGCAGGCCAAGAGTTGACGAGCCTTCAGTGCCCTGTGCCCCACTCACCTCTCCAACCTCCTCAGTGGGCACACCCTTCCCTCCATGTCCCCCTCCCAGCATCATCCTTTTCCCTCTCCAGGCCTTCTTCCAAGCTGTTCACGTTGCCTCCCTCCCAAAAACCAGGCTAATTTCACCCCCTTGAGGGTAAGCTTGCCAGGGCAGTGATTCACCCCCAGTGCAGGCCCTGACACGGGGCGGGTGCTCAACAAATTGCAACCAGACTTTAAAAAGGCAACCCTCCAACCTCAGCTTCTTCATCTACGGGAAGGGAATAAATAATAGCATGTTCCTGAGGAAGCTGTCCTGAGGATGAAATCGATGATGGATATGAAATGGGCACAGAGTTAGCAGTCAGTAAGTGTTAGCTCTGGGGCTATGGCTAGACTTAGCCTATGAAGGGTGACCTAGGATACCCGTGCGCCCTGATGATGCCAGCACGGAGGCTCAGCAGAGAAGCCAGTGAGCATCCTGCTTGGCATATTTTTGTGATGTTTGACAGATAGATCCAAAGTAACCTTGGTCTTGTTTTTGTTATTGTTGTTTGTTTTTGTCTTTTGGTTTGGTTTTGGAAAGAAAGACAAGCAAAGCTCTGCCTCGGTTTTCCGTTTCTCTCCTGGGAAACAGGTAACAGAAAGACCCTTCTTACAGGGCTATTGGGAAGGTAGGACTGGATGTGAAATGCACACCTTGTGTCTAGCCCCGTGTGTCTGGACACCACAGGCTTGGAAGTTCCCCTGCTAACCTGCCCCATGGTTACACCCGCCTCCCCGAAACCCCTAACCCTACCTTGAGCGTTGCACCCAGCGAGCGCAGCCCAGTGGAGTGGCGCGCCAACTTGAGCACGCGAAAAATGCGCATGAGACGGAACACCTGCACCACCTTGCCCAGGTCGCCCAGCTCCTCGCCACCCGCTCCGCCCCGGTCTCGGAGTGCCACGCCAGCCAGCAGCGTGAGATAGAAGGGCAGCACGGACACGATGTCGATGAGGTTGAGCGGGTGGCAGAAGAAGTTGCGCGTGCTGGGCGCTAGCAGGAGGCGCGACGACACCTCGAAGCTGAACCAGGCGATGCAGAAGTACTCGAGGTGCCGCAGCACCGGGTCGTCGCGCAAGCCTTCCGCCCTGCGGCCCGCGGCCACCGCGGCCACGGCGGCCGCTGCCTCGCGGGCCTGGTACTCGGGCAGGCTGTGAATGCACATGGCGGCGATGGAGGCGAGCACCACGCCGATGGAGACGCAGCTGAAGAGCTTGCTGGGCAGCGAGTAGCCCGGGTTCTCCATGGTGAGCCAGAGGCGGCGGCGCAGGCGGCCGCAGCGCACCGCCCGGTAGTGCGCCAGCTCTCGCTGCACGTCAGAGATCTCTTCGGGGCACGGGCCCACGCTGCTCAGCGTGTCGCTGTCCTCGTCCCAGACGCGCGGTCGTGCCACGCGCCGCTCTAGGTAGCGCGCACGGCAGCACGTGGCCAGCGCGCTCTCGCCCAGGCCCCAGTAGTCGGCCTCCTGGCCGAAGGCGAAGACGCACTGCTCGTCGAGCACGTGCAGGCGGCCGGTGCGGTAGAAGTGCAGCAGGCTCAGGAAGAAGCCCGGGTGCCGATCGAAGTAGAACTCGCGCGCCGCCGCATCGTAGTCGTCGCACAGGCGTCGCGCCTGCTCCTCCGACGCCGCGGCCTGCA
>NW_020173393.1:2016196-2142207 GCF_003031525.2 Neophocaena asiaeorientalis asiaeorientalis | reverse complement strand
GTGCCCGGGAAGCGCGCCAGGGCGCGGGCGCTCAGCCGCCGCCGCACGCCGCCCACGTTCACGCGCAGCGCCTCGTCGCTTCGCCGCCAGGGCACCCGAGCTCCGGGCCCCGGGCACTCGCTCACCATGGCTGCCGCGCGCTGGCCTGCGGACAGGGGATGGGCACGCTGAAGGGGGCGTTCCCGGACGGCCTCCCTTCCACGAAGACCAGGTCTAAATCCCCTCCCTGCTCCATCCCCAGCCAGGGGCGTTGGAGGCTCTATGTGAAGCGTCTGGTACGCCGTAGGCACACAGTGTCAAGTGCTCTCCGGACTCAAGAGTCAAGCTTGGGTTTGAATATCCCTCACTCCCCACTCCCCCACTGGGGTCCTTGGCCAAATCACTGAGAACTCCCCCCACCCCTTCATTTTCATAAAGTGGATGCTGAGATGTCTCTTGGAGGACTATGAAAGCTGTAGGACGGCAGGATGTCCTGACCCCCGGTGGCCGCTCATTCAGGACGTCTCCTTGCCCAGACTGGGATTTTCGCATATCAGAGGCTTCCTATGGGACCGTGCTCAAGCTGGCACTCTGAAGCTGGGTTTCCTCCTCTACACAGCGGGATAGTGAGCATTACTATCTAGGGTCGTTGAGAGAATCCGTTTAGACCAGAAGTTCTTAAGGTGTGTTCCCTGGACGAGCAGCTTCACCGTCACCTGGGAGTTTGTCAGAGATGCAGCGTACGTACCCTCAGCCTGCTCTGGACTTGCTGAATCAGAAACTCAGGCGATGCGGTCCAGCAGTCTGTGTTTCAACAAGCTTGGAGGGTGATTCTGATGCCTGGTCAAAATTGAGAGCCATTCGCTTAGCCTATTTAAAGCATCTGTAGCGTCAGCCTGATTGAATTTTGGCACTCTTGTGTGACCGTAAGCAAGTCATGTCACCTCTCTGAGCTTCTGTCAAATGGAGCTAAACATATCCACCTCCAAGTGTGGTTAGAAAGATTAAATGACCTTGAGCAGGCCTGGCTCCCAGAAGGGGTGTAGTAAATCATGCACCGGTTTGTCTCCTGGCGTCAGTCAAACCTGGGTTTATAGCCACCCTTGCTGCACCTGGAGCCTTGAGGAAGATGCTTTTCTCTAGGTCTCAATTTCTGGCACGATGCACAATTCACAATGCGGACAGTAGCACCTGCTCCCGAGGAAGGCTGGAGGATTAAGGTAGGTCATGGAAGTGCTCGGCCTTAGTGGATGCTTAGGAAATGTTAGATCCTTCCACCGCTAACGGTCTCCAATTTCTGCTGGAATTGAGGGCTAGTGACTCACCTCCTGAGCCTCGGAAATCTCATCTGTGCTGTGGCTTCAGTACAGTAATGCCTGCTTCCTTTGGGTGGACGGGGGACTGAGTGTGTATCAAGCAGCTGGCCCAGTGCCTGGCAGGGAGCGAGCAGGGTGCCCTTCACTTACCCTGGGCTTGGTGTTTAAGGGGGTCAGGGTTTCGTCCTTAGCTCTGTCACCTGTGTGACCTCTGGCCAGTCTCCTCCAGCTCTGGGTTTTAGCTCCCTTATCTACAGAATGGGGATAGCAGCACTTCTGGTGAAGGGTTATTGTGAGTATGTGTGCAAAGCCCCCGGAACACAAGGGGTGCTCAATAAATGTCAACCCCCTGCACTTCCCTCATCAGACATAGGCTCAGATTCTGAGTCTGCCACTTACTAACCGTTGACCTTGAACAGAATCACGCCCCTCTCTGAACTTCGGTTTCCTCATCTGTAAACTGGGGAACATCACACTTTCCATAAGAAGTTTTGAGGATTAAATGAGGCGACTTGTTTATCGGCAGCACAGTCCCTGGCACATAACTTGTCCATAATAAATACATATGTGATGCAGCTCCACGCCTTCCCCCCCTACTTAGACTTGGTGTCAAAAGATGGAGTTTCTAATCTAGTTCCATCAACCATTAGGTGCAGGACTGTGGGCAAATCGCTTTCTCTTTTTTTTCTGGAACTCACCTCCCTGCTCTATGAAATGGGATGATTAATTTAACAAACCTTCCCTGCCTAGAATCTGAGGATCAGTAAGAAAGATTAAGTGATTTGCTCAAATTACCCCGCTAGCCCATGGCACAGCTGAGGTTGGAAACCAGGCTTTCTGATTCAAGACTCTCTCCACACATTTATTTTGAGCACCTAATACGTGCTGGTCATTTCGCTGGGCTCCAGATACACTTCACGGGTTTAATCCCTCCACCAACCCTGCCAGGGAGGTTTTCGAATCCCATTGTGATGGTGAGCAGACAGGACAGCCCAAGCCCGGCCAGCCCCACATTGCTCCCTCCTGGGTCGGGGTTGGTGGGGGGGTGTCTCATAGCGGGGACACGGGCACCGGGACCCAGGGCAACCTGGCTTCCCATTCTCGCAGCCCCCGCCCCTTCCCCGGACCGTGCCTCCCCACGACCCCCAGGGAGGTCCCTTACCTGTCGCGGCCCCTGTAGGGCGTCCGCTGGCCGCGTGGTCCCGGAAGGTGCCGAGGCTGGGGAGCCGCTGGCCGCGCCTGATGTCTCTGCCCGGAGGCCCCGCTGACTCCTCCTTCCCCGTCTTCCTCCGTCTGTCCCGGTGGCTGAGGCCGCATCGATCGCTGCCCGGGGAAGGAGGGAGGCCGCGGGCTGTCGGAGGCGGGGGTTTCTATTCCTGACTCAGTTGGGGAGAGGGGGGATGTCTGGAGACGGGACCCAGCCAGGGCATCCCCCCACAAGTCAGGGGCCAGGGGATGAGGGGTAATTTAAGGGGCGGGGGTCCCTCTAGAGAGGGATTTTGGCCGGAGCTTCTCTGACAAAGGAACAACAACAACGGCAGCAGCAGTAATAATAGCTTCCTTAACTGAGTCCTTAGTATGGGCCAGGCACCAGGCTTCAGGTGACTTATCTAAGTTATTCCTGACACAAACGACATGGACAGCGTCTTCTGTTACCCACTTCACAGACAAGCCCCAGTCATTTGCTCAGGGTACTTAGCTAGGAGTTGTGGACCTGGAATTGGAACTCACATCTTCCAAGATTTCCTCAGGGAAATCTTGAAACGGATCAAGCCTGAAACAGATCATTTTGCCCCTGAAGTTCAGTGTCATCACCTGCCCATAGATTCCTGATTCGTGGTGCCGAGGGTAAGAGAGAACTGTGCCAAAGAGTTTTGTCAAGGTTGTGTAAACCACAAGCATTTATTAAGCACCTACTGTGTGCCTGGTTGGGGAGAGGGTCCTGAAGATTAGGACCTGGATACAGGAAAGGATCCCTACTTTACAAATATGGTTAATAATAATGATTTATCTATTGAGCTCTTACCTTGGGCCCAGTATTCTACAAACCTCATCTCTTAAACTGCAAATATATCTGTGGCGTAGGTGCTATTATTGATATTATTCCAATCTCACAGATAAGAAATGTAAGGCTTTGAGAGGTGAGGTGACTTGCTCAAGGTCATACGGTTGACTTCTGAGTCCTCTAGACCATCACTGTCCAATAGATGTAATGTAAGCCACATATAGAATTTAAAATTTTCTTATAGCAACATTTAAAAGCAGTAAAAAGAAACAGGTGAAGTTAGTCTTAATAATGTATTTTATTTAACCAAAATATTATAATTTCAACATGGAATCAATAAAGAAATTATTAACGAGATATTTATATTTTCATTTTTGTGCTAAGTCTTCAAAATCCAGGGTATTCGTTTGTTTGTTTTTTAAATAAATTTATTTTACTTATTTATTTATTTTTGGCTGCATTGGGTCCTCGCCGCTGCGCGTGGGCCCCCCTCCATCTGCGGCAAGCGGGATCCACTCCCTGTTAAGGTACACTCCCTGTTAAGCCTCTCACTGTGGTGCACTCCCCCGTTGCAGAGCACGGGCCCTAGGCGCACAGGGTTCAGTAGTTGCAGCACATGGGCTCAGTAGTTGTGGCTCATGGGCTCTAGAACGCAGGCTCAGTAGCCGCGGTGCACAGGCCCAGCCGCTCCACGGCATGTGGGACCCTCCCGGACCAGAGCTTGAACCCGTGTCCCCTGCATTGGCAGGTGGACCCTCAACCGCTGCGCCATCAGGGAAGCCCCAGGGTATTCGTTTTTTATTGCTGTGTAACAAATTACCACAAACTTAGCAACTTAAGGCAATACAAAATTTATCATCTCATAGTTTCTGTGGGTCAAAAGTCTGAGTATGGCATGGCTAGATTCTCTACTCAGGGTCTTACTAGGTTGCAGTTAAGGTGTCAGCCAGGATGGTGGTTCTCATCTGGGTTTGGGCTTCTCTTCCAGCTCACAGATTGTTGGCGGCATTTGTTTCCCTGTGGTTGTAGAACTGACCTCCCTCTTTCCCTGCCTGCTGTCTGCTCGGGATACTCTCAGCTCCTAAAGGCTGCCTGCGGTTCCTGGCCACGTGGGCCCACAGGCAGTTGCAACATGGATGTTTAAATTCTTCTAGGCAAACCGGAGTGCTGTGTGAGCAGCCAGAGAAGACGTTCTGCTTTTAAAGGACTCCACTGCTTAGGCCAGGCCCATCCAGGACAGTCTCCCTTTTACCTACTCTCAAAGAGGAGGAGAGTATACAGGGGTAAGGATAACTGGGAATCATCTTAGAATTCTGCCTACTACATTCACCTACAGTAAATCCCAGTTTGGGTTAATCACATTTCACGTGCATAGTAGCTACTTGTGGCTAGTGACTACCATATTGGACAGTGCATCTCTGGGCTGTGCCACTTCAGTTCTTCCCTCAAAATAAGAGATTATGCCTACAGTCCGTGCTCTGCAACAAGAGAAACCACCGCAATGAGAAGCCCATGCACCGCAACGAAGAGTAGCCCCTGCTCTCCACAACTAGAGAAAGCCCGTGGGTAGCAACAAAGATCCAACACAGCCAAAAATAAATAAAAATTTTAAAAAAAGAGGTTAGAGCAGGAAGATGCTCTTGTCTGGTTCCCTCACTTTACCAATGAATAAACAGAGGCCTCCTAGGGAGGAAACAAATTTTTAAAATTTTAATTTACTTTAATAAATTGAAGTATAATGTTCTTATAGTAAAGTGCGTAAATCTTAAGTTACAGCTGAATGATTTTTTTTTTTACATATCTATGCATCTGTGTGGCAGCCACCCAGGTCAAAATATAGAATGCCACCAGCACCCCAGTAACCTGGGGGTGGGCAAATATATCTAACTGGGGACATTGCTGTTGGTGTCATACTTGGTGAATTCTTACTAAAACTCAACGTCTTGGCTTGACTCCCCCTCCTTCAGGAAGTCTTCGCTGGTCTCCAGGCTGAGTTAGGTCCCTCCTGGCCTCCCGTGGTCCCCTGGATTCCTCCAGTCTGATGCATAACATAAACTCTGTAGCTAGGGCTCTGTCTCAGCCTCCAGTGTGGGAGCTCTATGAAGGCACAGCCTAGAGCCTGTACTAAGTGCTCAGCAAATATTTCGTGGATGAGGGAGGGAGGAAAGCGAGATTGGAGTTTGAAGGCCCAGGCTCCTGGACACAGGTGTCCAGCCTCCCACCGGATTTTCCAGAAGGGCAGTGGAGACAAGCAGTGGAGATGCAGCTGGATGGGCTGGAATTTGGTAGCTGAGGACAGAACTGACACTGCAGAGACCAAAGCACAGACCTTATGGAACAGTAGTAAGCTAGGCAGGAAGCTAAGCAGGTGACTCTAGAATGGTCTGTATAGTTGCTGCCACCTGTAGCCAGAGAAGCTGTGACCTGTGATCTGTTGCCTGCAGCTGTTCCAGGCAACTAGCTCAGAACTCAAAGCCTCAGGACATGGGGCCCTTGGCAGCCAGATCCTAACTGGCTCATGTGGGAGTCTCTTCCTCCTGATGCCTTTCAGGAAAGGAGCCCAGGGCAATGAGCGGCACACCATCAGACTCGGGCTCTGAGCACCTAGAATTAAAGCTGGTCACTCATGCTTCTTGGGTCTTGGGTCTTGTAATCCCCATTTTTCAGATGTGGAAACTGAGTCTTTAGCGCCAGAAGGAATTTTCAAATTCCTTCTTTTCAATAATTACAGAATGTAATTATTGTGGTCAATAAGGTTGTAAGCTTTGGTGCCAGACTCCTCAGGGCTGAATCCCGGCTCTACTAGTTATAAGCTGTACAACCTTGGCCAGATTAACCTCTTTGTGTCTCAGTTTCCTCGTACATGGCGTGGGCAAAAATGATAAGGCCTACATAGTAAAGCTGTGAGGACTTAATGAGATTATACAGGTAAAGTAATGAAAACGCCACCTGGTCCAGGGTAAGTGCACCGTGATTTTAACTGTGGCTGATTCTATCAGTATCGGAGGAGGAACATGATACGGTTCAGTTCTGGCTGTTTCAGGTCTTAGCTCGAAACTCCGCTCCTTCATTGTCAAATGGGAATAACGATACCCACCTTTCCTGGGCTTATCGGGTGGATGAAATGATCTTTTAAAGTGTGAAACATACAGCGGGCGTTCACTAAAGAATACCAGTCATTATCTGAATTAGACAAGCTCTTAGTGTGATAAATCTGTAAGGAACAACCCCCAAATCTCACTGACTTCCTATCACAAACATTTATTTCCCTCTCACAAGTTTGAAGATTGGCTGGGACACCTCAAGTTCAGGCCTGCCCCTCCCCACCAGGTATCTTTCATCTGAGACCAGTGGCTTCTAGGCAAGTTCTTCTCATGGCAGAGGGTGGAAGCTCCAAGAAGCCTGGTGCCTTGCCTCGAAACTGGCACACTGTCACCTGCACCCATGTCCCATTAGCCAAAGCAAATTCCAGGGCCAAGCCCCAAATCACTAGGCAGGGGATGTATACTTTCTTCCACAAAAGCCAGGGTCAGGTTGGGGAGGGAAGGGGAGGCTATGGGCAAAGACTACAATGTACCATATTCTCTGCGTTAACCACATGAGTTTATAGATGGGCAAACTGAGGCCCAGAAAGAGGAAGGGAAATACCCAAGCTCATAGGCAGTCAGTGACTCCCTGATTGTTCTCCATCTTCTCCCCTCCCAGGTCTCACCTCGTATCCATATAATTAGCATTTGCTGCTTTTGAGTCAACAGTTCAGCCATTTGAATCCCCTGAGAAGGACTGTGGCAGTGAGGAAGTAGAATCCTTGCATCTTCCAACAGGGCCAACAGAAGAAGCCCAGAGCAGTGACTCACCTGTGATGACACCGCAAGGTCAAAGGAACAAGGGGAGAAGACCCAGGATCTCCAACTTCATCCCCAGATTCTATCAGGACACAAATGGAGACCCAGCAGGTAAAGCAGGGAGGAATCTGCTCGCCTCCTTTCCCACCCCAAAGTGAGTCCTGGGGAAGAGGGAGAGTCAGAAATCCAGCTCCCTGGGTCCAGGAATGTCCCTTGGGGTGGCTCTCATTCCCTCATGGACACTCACACTCATTAAGTCCTGACTATGACCAAGCCCCCAAGAAATAGAGGCCAATGAGGTATCGTCCAGTGATAGAGACTGACCCACCCATAAATAATGTGTATGCACTTATATGTCTCTCTGTTCACAACACATATGCTAAACACTTATGCATATATGACTGTGTATGTATAATTATGTGTGTAGGCATGTGTTTATAACTTATTTGACTATGTGTATATGTCCCGGGTCATACATCCCAGTTCATTATACATGTATGTGTATGTCATTTACACACAACCACACACCCAGAGCAACACAGACACAGATCTATTCACATAACCATTGAAAACATTGGTCAGTCACTTACTGTTTACCAGGGACTGTGCAGGCTTTTTATGTCAGAGATGCCCAGATGTTTGAGGGGTGGGAGTAAGGGGGGTGGGGGGAGGTGTCTTTTAAACAGAGGTGTTTGGGCTTTCACAGACAACACTGTGTCTCTCTCCATTGTCTGAAATCCTACTGAGTCCCGGGCCGATGTCTCATGGGAAAGAATCAGGGGAGAAAGGGACGTGTGAATTAGGGAGAAACCAGCGTGTCCTACTGAGCCGTGACACAGGTCCGACGTGGGCTCAGGTTCTGTGGGCGCCAGCTCTCATCTCTGTGCAGCTGGGCTGGGTTTCAGGGTGTCCTCTCCCAGTGCCCCCAGAAGCTCTCCTGAAGTGCCCACTTAGGCTGCACTTACTGGATGCCAGCACCTTATTCCTCAAGACATTCTTTACTCCTGGGAGAGAGTCATGCGACCTCATTTTCCAAGGAGTAAGTTGAGAGGGTGAGTTTACCTGATTCCAAAGCCCTGCATCCAAATGCCACATGTGACACTAACTCAGAGTCCTGTCCTTGGCCTTGCACAAGTGGTTTCCCGCTGAGCCTCAGTTTCCTTATCTCTAAAATGGGGATAAAGATAGTCCTGACCTCACAACGTGGCAATGAGAGGAATGTGGTGATGGTGCATGAATCACAACCAGCGCGGCCCTGGCCTTGGAACTCGCCAGCATCCTTCCCTTGTCAGCCTGGGGGCCTCTGGGCACTCTCCTTCCCAAAGCCGCTCACAGCCCTGAGGAAGGCTCGAGGGGCAGAGAGGATGCAGAGGACTGCTCCCCAGGGCCCTGTGGAGGAGGGAACCTGCCCCCACGACTGTCTCTTTCCCCCAAAGCAGGGCCAGGGCTGCCCGGGTGTATCTAGGTCAGAGTGTTACAGCCCCAGAAGGGATGGAGGTGGAGGCCTCGCCCGAGCTGGGAGGCACCTGTGTAGCTACCCCAGCAGCCCCAGCCTCCCGCGCCTGTTGACAGGTCAGACCCAGCCTTTTGGAGGAGGCGGAGGAGAAGACAGGTAGGGGTAAAGCTTCCTCCAGACAGATCCCAGATCCCAGAAACCACACCCCCTAGTCAACTCTGGAGGCCCTTTCACAGATTGGGCTGGGAGACAGAGAAGGCCGGAGAATGACAGAAACAAGATGGACAGGGGGCCAGACCAGGCCTAGCTGGCCACAGAAGGTGACAGAAAGAGTCATCTCCCTGCCATGTGAACCCACAGATCCAGACACCTCCATAAAGACAACCAAAGAGCAGGGACCTCCGGTCCATCTCCTCCCCTCCCCAGAGGCACAGGGAGACGTGTGTTCTCACGTGGACAGGCACACAGGCTCAGGCACACGTGTATGTGGTCGTTCCTAAGGATACATGTGTAGATGCAAACCACGCAGACAAGCAGGCACAAAGATACACGTGTACACAGAGACAGACACAGGTGTGTAAACACCATCTTACCCTCAAATGTGTAGACAGGCACAGACAAGCACAGGGAAACTGGCAGGAGGACATTTACAGCCACACACGCAGGCAGGCTTACAGGCACAAAGTTAACAGAGAAAAGGCAGGCTGCTGGAAGCACTAAGAAACAGGCACACTCCACACACACACACACTGCACTGCTTGCTTTCCCCCAAACCCTTATTCTCTTCTACGAGGTAGAAACCACCTCTATGCCTGGAGCAGAGGAACCTACCCATACTCACCTCCCTTCCTCCTGCCCAAGGTAGCAGGCAGCTGGCTCCCCAAAGCCAGGAGGGCCACCAGGAGAAGGAGGCTGTGGGCCCTCATGTTTCTGTTGCCAACACCTAATGAGGTGGAACCCAGAGGCCCCTAAATTCACATCTGCAGCCTCAGGGAGGCTAGAGCAACTGAGTCAGGGGAAGAAGGAGAGGAGTTGGATGGAGTGGCATGTGTCTATCTCATCCTGGCCTCAGTCCCTGCTCAAGAGCCTCTGTGCAAGGGTGCTTGTGCAAGAACTGACGGTGGGTGGGGACAGGCCCTGGGCGCCTGGGGCTAGGATCCAGTCCTGCCTGTATCACCGACGTGGGCTGTGATTTGGAGAAGCCTTGTTCCTCTTTGGACCTCAGTTCTTCTCATCTGTATAAAGAGTGAGGGTTGTTGAGTCAGATGCTCCCTTTCCAGGCTCTCTAAGACTTTGAAGCCCCAGCAATGGCTTAGGCAGAGGATAAAAGTCAGCTCTGAATGGCCAGGAGGGGTTTGCAGAGTTCTGGGTGCTTAGGAAGCATTCGAGTTAGGGTCAGAGCTCTCTGCTGGAGAAGGCTGGCCCAGGCTGGCACAGTGATTGAGGCCAGCCCTGGCCTCCCCTCTTGGGCTCCCGTGGATGGGAGAGTGAGACCTCCCCACCTTTGGTAAGGTCACCTTCAGTAGCATCTGGTAGAACTGCCCTCCGCCTGGGGCTGACGGAGCTGTCGGGGCTGGATGGAGCAAGGGTTTAGGTTTGGCTGCGGTCGCTGGTCACAGCAGATGGAGGTGGCCTCTGGGACCCCTTCTCTGGCCCTAAGCGATCCTGAGCAAAAAATCGTCTCAGCCAAGGCCTCCACCGTACATTTCGCATCATCTCGCTCCTGCGTGTGGTGGAAGAGAGACAACTAGGGCTCAGGGTCCTAAGGGGCCCCAAGTAGAAACTCCACTGAACCTTAGTAACTTACCAGGACCGGGTGAGATCAAGACCATCCTCCCCACCCTCCCATTTGAAAGATAAGGAAACTGTAGGCTGTCAATGGGAGGGGACTGGCTCAAGGACACAAAGTTAATTTCTAACTAGGCTGGGACATCTGTCATCACCTCTCCATGATCCCCATCCAGGTCCTTGGAAGTGAGGCAATACCTCATGTGACCCTGAGAAAGGAAGAGCATGTTCCAGTCAAGGACAGCTCCCACATTCAGGAAGTTCTTTCTTGGGTTTAACTTGAATCCCTTATGCTATCTTCTAAGCTCTCAGGAAAAGAGGAGCCCTGTCGTCTATGATCTGATATGACTTTTGGAATTCTAGCATCCCCTTGGCAGCTTTATTTAGAAGGAGAATTTTATGAGGCTAATTTTTCTTCCTGATTACAAACTACATGTACATTGAAGAAATGCTTTTCCAATTAAGATGATTTTGTAGACATTTTCCGGTGTCATGAAGTGTCCTCCAATATCATCATTTCTAATGGTTATATGGTATTTTGTAAGATTGATATGCCAAAACATATATAATTAGTTCCTTATTGTGAAACACGTAAGTTTCCATTTTTTAGCTTTCATACATAAAGCTGTGAAACAATCTCTATACGTACATTTTGAGTCACATCTCTATTTTCTTAGGGTAAATTTGTCAAAGTGGAAATGTACAAGTACAAACTTCCAATTATAAAATATGTAGGTCCTGGGAATGTAATGTACAGCATGGTGACTACAGTTAATAATACTGTATTAGATATTTGAAAGTTGCTAAGAGAGTAGATTTTGAAAGTTCTCATCACAAGAAAAAATTTTGTAACTATGTATGGCAACAGATGTTAAGTTTTATTGTTGTGGTCAATTTCACAATCTATACAAATAGCAAATCATTATGTGGTACACCAAAAAGTAATATAATGTTATATGTCAATTATACCTCAATATAAAACAAACTACATCTTCTTTATCCATTCATCTGTCAATAGACATTTAGGTTGTTTCCATGTCTTGGCTATTGTGAATAGTGCTGCTGTGAACATAGGGGTGCATGTATCTTTTTGAATTAGAATTTTGTCCAGATATATGCCCAGGACTGGGATTGCTGGATCACATGGCAACTCTATTTTTAGGTTTTTGAGGAACCTCCATACTGTGTTCCATAGTGGCTGCACCAATTTACATTCCCACCAACAGTGAACACATTCTTTAACTCACACGGTTACCATTCTGTGGTAGTTGTTGTCATGGTGAGAACATTGTTTTTTTCTTCTTTTGTATCTGGGGTGATGAATGTTAGTTAAACTTATTGTGGCAATCATTTCATGATATATGTAAGTCAAATCATTACACTTTCCACCTTAAACTTACAGAGAGTGCTGTGTGTCAGTGTCTCAGTAGAACTGAGAGGGAAAAGAGTGAGCAAACTCCAGCAAGAACAACAAAAAAAGCTCTACTCTTGGCAACCGTCAAGTGGACAATACAGTATTGACAGCTGAAGTCATCATGCTGTACATTACACCTCTGGAACTTATAAGTCTCAGCAATTAACATTTGACAACACTTCCTTCTTGTATAGCCCGCCCCTTTTCTGGCTGAAGTATTTTAAAGTAAATCCACTGCATCTCTCATTTTTATCCTTCAATACTTCAGTTTGCATCTCAAAGAAATAAGGACATGTTCTCATGTAATCACAATACCGTTGTCATACCTAACACAATTAACAGTATTTTCTTAACATCATCTAATAGTCTATTTTTCTCACCATCTCAGAAAGGACTTGGTACACTTCGTTTGTTTGAATGAAATCCAAACAAGTCACACACATCGAGTTGGTTGTATGTCTCTTAAGTTTCTTTTAATCTCGAACATTTCTTCAACTCGTACTTCTCTTCCTTCCCGTCCTCCTCTTCCTACTTCATGTTATTTATTTGTTGAACGAAACAGAGGAATTGTTCTTTAGAGTATCCCATGTTACTTCCCTGTGATATCTTTCAACTTACTCCTCTATCCTTCGTATTTCCTGTAGATGAGTTTTGTTGAGCTTCAAGTTCGGTATTTTGACAAGAACACATCACAGCCATGCTGTGTGTTTGTATTCAACATCTCAGGGGGAAGACTTTTAGTGCAGTGAAGATAGATGAATGCTTTTTAGGTGAAATCCCCTCATACTCTCTTTGTAAAGTGGTGCTTTCCTACTTACAAACTGCAGATAAACTGTGAGGTGAAGACTTGGCCCCCTGTAAATATCCATTCCCAGTCAAACTTTTACCAAATGATTTTAGAAGCCATGGATAATCACCACCTGAATCAATTACTTGATTAGAGGTTGGAAAACCCACTGGGTTTTGATTTTGATTATATTTAAGGTATAAATGATGTTGGCCAAGAAGGACATCTTGACCTTGTAGAGGCTTCCTGTTTGGGGAAGAGCATATCCTTTTAGAATCTTTTTTTTCCCCATTATGGAAAATTTCAAAATCAATTTATCCATATCTTTTTAAATGTCATTTAGTAAAATTTTGTAGGTTTTTTTCAGAAAATTTCTGTACATTTCTAGATGCATTTATTTGTAGGTATTTTATGTGTTTTGATTATGCTCAATAGTAACTTTTTTTACTCATATTTTCTATCTAGTTTTTGCTAGTATTTAATAATATGAATTACCCCTACTTAATTACCAAGAGAAATTTGAGAGGTTTTTTTTGAATTTTTGAATTTTATTATATTTTTTTAGAGCAGGTTCTTATTAGTTATCCATTTTATACATATTAGTGTATATATGCCAGTCCCAATCTCCCAGTTCATCCCACCATGACCACCACCACCACCACCCACCCTTTAATGTGTTGCTGGATTCTGTTTGCTAGTATTTTTTTAGGATTTTTGTATCTATATTCATCAGTGATATTGGTCTGTAATTTTCTTTTTTTGTAGTAACTTTGTCTGGTTTTGGTATCAGGGTGATGGTGGCCTCATAGAATGAGTTTGGGAATGTTCCTTCCTCTGCAATTTTTTGGAAGAGTTTGAGAAGGATGGGTGTTAGCTCTTCTCTAAATTTAACTTGCAAATTTTACTTGCATTCACAATGTGAGCTTTTAATATGTAGACTCAAATCTTTTATTTCAGAGATATTTTCCTCAATTATAGTTTTAAATAATTCTTCTATTTTGTTGTTTTGATTTTCTTCTTTGTGGGACTTGATTTATGTGTCTGGTGAATCTCCATTGACTTTTTAATATTTAAGACTCTCTCTGTATTTTTAAGCTACTTCTTTATTTTTATTTCATGTTCTTTGCTTTTCTTATGTTTTCCATTTTCTTCCTTACTTTACTTAGTCCTTATTTATGAAATGTTTTTGTCCTTTTCTTCAATTTCTCTACTGTCTTTCAGGTTCTATTTCACATCTCCCTGCTATTTTGCTATCACTTCTTCGAGTTTCTGTATTTCTGCTTTATGATGGTTCCTCATACCTTTAATTTGCTTTACTAATTTTAAACATTTATTTTAGAATATCAGTTTTTCTCAGCTTTGTGGTGACATTGTACTGGGGATTTTTAAAAATCCTGTTTTAAATGCTTTTAAGCTTTGCTACTCATTTCTATTTTTTAAAATGGAGTAATTTTGTATGGTCTATGATTTCTCAATTTCTTTCTTATTTTAAAATCAGTAGATTTTCATGGACCAGTTATTGAAAGGAATATCTTACTGGAGTGGGAAGGGTTGGAGGTTAGAATAGTTTCTTTAGTTTCTTAGCTCAAGGGCTCCCTCCTCTGTTGCTACAATAACGGACAGTTTTCTTAATACACGTGTGGACTTCTTTGATTGTTAAGTACTGTCTGAAATAGGAGGGCTTCCGCCATCAGCCATGGCCCCTAAGAGATATTACTCCAACATTTCAAGGTAATAGCCTCTCTCAATACTCCATATTCTTTTTCCCCGGTGCATTTTCTTTTATCTTTCTTTTTTTTTTTTTTTTTATCTCCCAGCACTTGTGTCCGACCTTTCTTGTTCTCAGACCCGTTCACTTCAACTCCCACGCAAGGTGGGTGCTTTGCCGTCTGGGAGGTGAATATTTGCTGATGTTTGGAAGTGTAAGTGTGGGAGGGTGCAGGGGTATGGCAGGTACCTGCAGTGTCTTCATCAACAAGCATTTCAACTGATCCCAGAATGCCTTCCTGCAGGGGTTGTAAATCAAACGTCTATCTTTTCCCAGACTTTTTCACATCCAGGATTTCACGTGTGATTTGGGTTCTTATAGTGAAATGTGCTCGTACAATAGCTGAAGTTCTTTTTCTGCTTGAACTACCTAGAGTGATTTCTTTTGACTGCATCAGAATAACACATTATTATATTTTTACATTATGACACATAATTTAAGCATCTCTTCTTAACACTTGCATGAATGATTACATGTATATAGGGACTTCCCTGGTGGTCCAGTGGGTAAGACTCGGTGCTCCCAATACAAGGGACCTGGGTTCGATCCGTGGTCTGGGAAATAGGTCCCACATGCGTACCACAACTAAGAATCCACATGCCGCAACTAAGAAGCCCACAAGCCGCAGCTATAAGATCCCACATGCCGCAACAAAGACCCCGTGCAGCCAAAATACATAAATAAATAAAATAAATATTTTTAAAAAGTGATTACATGTATATAATCACTTCTTTAGATACAACTCTCAATTACCCTTTCTCCACTCACATGATTGCTTAAGTTCTTTATGAATTTTAATTTTCTTTATTTGATATGTTCAGATCACTTTTGCTGTGATGAAATAAAATTCATATTATCAGGTAGGACAAGAAAAAATCAAACATAAAATTCTCTCTCTGCATTCGTTTGGGTCTCTTCCCTCCCTCCCTAATAAGCAGTGTGCATCTGCATTACACATTAACCAAACCTCCTCAAAGAAAGGAGTGTCTGCTTGACCATAAAGATAATTTTTTCCCCTTTCTTTTGACACTAGCAGTGCAACTTCTTAAAAGAATAGCATTCTTTCCCAATTCTGTAGTGGGTCATGAACTTGCTGCTCTCTTTGTATGTGCTTACCCGGACTATGTATCCTTGGTGAACTTTGTGTAAAGTATCAGTATGTCATTTTGATGTATGATCCTTTGTCTCGAAAATGTATATGACTGTGCCTTCAACTTCCACCTGGTGGAACAGTTTCTCAGAGCTTCCTGAGAGTCTGTATTCCAGATTATAATTCTCAGTTTGGCTCAAATAAAATTCCCTCTTTTCTTCTTAACTTGACTGTTAACTGAAGTTTCGTCGACAATTGTGACAAGCAAAAAAATTAGAAACTAATACATATAAAGGAAAAACTACTCATACTTGTCCCCTCCCATCATCATCATGTAACCAATGTTCACAGCTGCGTGTATTCCTTCAAACCCTTTTCCTTTTTCATACATAAATATTGTCAGGAGTTCTATATTCGACTGAAATATTATCAAAACACATATATTACTCTCCTACTTTTTTTTCTGTTGGTAAGAGTTCATGGACATTTATATTTATAAATGTAATAGGATCACATCAGACTTGATGAGTTCTTTGGTAAAGCAATATTTATTTATTTGTTTGTTTTTATTGCCTTCTCCTTCCTTCTATCCTACCTTTTTAACCTGTATTCTCCTATCAACCACTCAGGGAATGTATATTAATATTATGATGTGCAGCCTTCTTAATATAACCAAAGTGATATTTGTTTACTACAGCCAAGTTAAAAACATACTCTCATTATGTGCAATCAGCTGTTTTGGGACTCTCTATTCTGTTTCATTTACATATCTATCATTGTTTTAATACCACTTTATCATAATTATTAGAGCTTTAAAATAAACCTTGATATTTCCTATATCAAGTCTTATTAAATTATTCTTCTTCAAGAGTATCTTGGCTATCTTGTCTTTTGCACTTTTTGTATGCATTTTAGAATTATATTTCCTTTTTTTTTTTTTTGGTTTACTTTTACAAAAACCTTTCTGGGGGTTTGATAGCATTGAGACTAAAAATCAGTTTGAAGAGAATTGGCATCCTTATCATATTCAGTCTTCCAATCCATGAACATGGTATACCTTTCTGATTTGGGGGTGTTCAAAAATGTCTCTCACTAGAGTTTTCTAATTTTCTCTGTAGTGGTTCTGCACAAACTTTATTACATTTATTCATAAGCTCTTCATATTTTATATAATTATATATATCATTAAAATTTCATTTACTGATTTATATTGTTGATGTATAGAGTACCATTGATTTTTGTATAGTTCCTTTGTATGTGTCTGTCATGATAAACTCTCATTGATTCTAACAATATATCTGTAGATTTGTCTGGAATTTTTTGAACACAGTTGCATCATCTTTGAATAATGACAGTTTTGTTTTTCCTTTCCAATACTTGCACCTTTTATTTCTTCTACTTGCCTGATGTTATAGAATAAGTTATCCAGAATAATATTGAACAGAATTGGGAATAGTTCCTGATTTTATAGGGAGAGGTTAAAACCTTTCACATTTGTGTATGATGTTTGCTATGGGGTAGTTTTTTTATCACTTTAAAAAATTATTCTTCATTCCTAATTTGCTATTTTTATATTGCAACTGCATCTTGAATTTTATTGCATGCTGCTCGGTATCTAAGCTTATATTTTTTCTTTAATCTGTTAGTGTGGTGAATTACATTAATTGAGTTTCTAGCATTAAACTACCTTTGATAGCTCAGATAAATTAAAATTCGGCACAAAAACTTGTCCTTTTTGCATATTACTGCCTTCAGGTGGTAAGTGACTTACTTAGGATTTTTGTGTTCATGAATCTATGTTCTATGAGTGAGACTGGCTTAGAATCTTCCTTTTTCATAGTATCCTTGTTGAGAATTTTATTTTTTAACAGCTTTATTGAGATATAATTGACACAAATTCTTATTAAGTTCTGGTATCAAGATTATGTTTACTTCATAAAACGTGCTGGAAATTGTATCTTATTTTCATTTATAGCATATTAGAATTAGTTGTTCCTTGATTGCCTTTTCTTATGAAGAAATCTGATCCTAATGCTTTTTTTTGGTCAAATAATTGTTGACTGTTGATTCCATCTCTAGAATAGTTACAATATTCTTCAGATTTTCTACTTTTTCTGGTGTCTGTTTCAATTTAGAAAGTTTTTTTTTCTATGATCATTTAGATTTTTTTTTTGGCACATGAATTGAAAGAAAATAATGAACCAATTTCACCAGTTTAAGGATATCATGAAGCAGAAATGCAGAAGTCCAGAGCAGAAGTAACCAAACAACAGGAGGCAATATCTAGATAAGAGGAGGAAAGCGTGCCACCCTGAGCTGTTTTGTGCAGGTCTAAGAATGAGTTAAACTTTTTATTTAGGCAGAGGAGGGGGACGCGGTGACGGGAGTGGTGGTCAGTTTTGGTGTATGTGTTGGCCAGTTCTGAAATCTCCTTGAAAGAGTCCTACATTGAGGAAGATCAAAGCAACAGTCTTTGCCAACTGGGAAATGGACCATTTGAGTTCCTTTAGCATGTTTCACTCGAGGATTTGAGTACAAGAAACATCAAAGTGATCATACTTATGAAATAATGACCTCAGATTTTCCTGTTCTTGACCCCAGCTGGACTGCTCAAGAAGAAATGGCCCTTTTAGAAGCTGTGATGGACTGCGGCTTTGGAAATTGACAGGATGTAGCCAATCAAATGTGCACCAAGACCAAGGAGGAGTGAAGCATTTCATCAGTAACCATCTGTTTGCATCTACCCTGCTGAACCTGAAGCAAGCAGAGGAGGCAAAAACTGCTGACACAGCCATTCCATTTCACTCTACAGATGACCCTCCCCGACCTACCTTTGACTCCTCGCTTTCTCGGGACATGGCAGGGTACATGCCAACTCAAGCAGATTTCAGTGAGGAATTTGACAATTATTCAGAAGAGGACTTGAGAGACATTGATTTTGTTGAAGATGACTTGGACATTTTACACAACTCTACATGTTGTAGATATCTATCTTAGGAATTTGACAATTATTCAGAAGAGGACTTGAGAGACATTGATTTTGTTGAAGATGACTTGGACATTTTACACACTCTGAAGATGGCTGTTGTAGATATCTATCATTCTAGGTTAAAGGAGAGACAAAGGAGAAAAAAAATTATAAGAGACCATGGATCAATCAACCTTAGAAAATTTCAGTTAATGGAACGGCGGTATCCCAAGCTAGTCCAAGACCTTTCTGAAACAATGAGGCGATTTGCAAGGATAGTGGTGCCAGTGGAGCATGACAAGTTCATTGAAAGCCACGCATTGGAATTTGAACTCCGAAGGGAAATCAAGAGGCTCCAGAAATACAGGACAGCAGGCATTACCAATTTTTGTAGTGCCAGAACCTAGGATCACCTCAGAAAGACTCCAGAAGAGGAACGTCTCAAATGCCCTATGCTCCCAGAGGTTCTCCAGTACATCCAGGACCGTAGCGCCTGCCAGCAGTGGCTCCGCCGGCAGGCTGACATTGATTCTGGCCTGAGTCCTTCCGTACCAATGGCTTCGAATTCAGGTAGACGAAGTGCACCACCCTTGAACCTCACTGGCCTCCCTGGCACAGAGAAGTTGAATGAAAAAGAAAAGGAGCTCTGTCAGATGGTGAGGTTGTTCCCAGGAGCCTATTTAGAATACAAATCTGCTGTACTGAACGAATGTAACAAGCAAGGAGGCTTGAGACTGGCACAGACAAGAGCACTCATCAAGATAGACGTGAACAAAACATGGGAAATCTATGATTTCCTCATCCGAGAAGGATACATCACTAAAGGCTGAGGCTCTCTGGGCCTAGTGGGCCAAAGGACAGTACTGGCATTCTGGAGTTTGTTTCTGAGCTGAATTCTCCTTGTAAAAAGAGGGGAAGAAACAAAGGAAACCTTAACTTGTATTAATGTCTACTTTCTTCTCCACCCGGCTTTAAAATACTCCTGTTGTTGGTACCGTGCTGCAGGGTTATGTGTTAGATAAACTATTATTAATTGTGTGTGGGCATTCATTCCTAACACCTCTTGTAACGAAAACAAGAACCATGGTACCTCACATCACAGTGTTGGTAGAAATAGAACTAAACCAGTCTTTAGTCCCAGGAGTCCAGCTCAGATCTTTGTACTTGCTTGGGAGGTTGGTTTTCTGATTATCTGTTTTGCCTTCAAACATTACAGACAGGTTTAAAATAAAGAGGTTATAGAAAGAGAAAGCTTTCTTTTTATGTCTGAGGATTTTTTTAAGCTGACAACTTACGTTTATGAGCATAAGAGGAGGAAAATCTCCCCATGATGGTCTTGTCCCAAACTGCATCTTCAGCTTTAATGTCTGGCTTTGTAACTTGCAGCCTGACTGTCTAATCTATAGTAGACTTTTGAAGAGGTGGCACCAGATATAAAATGTCTCTGTTATTTTTAGAATTAGTGGATTAAAATGTTTTGCTACTTAATTTGTGGGTGTGTCAAATATTCTGGTAACTAAAGCACACTTAGGGTGTTGGATGCACACCTCAGCATGCTGCGCTATCTCTGCTAACTTGTGTGTCCTGGGCTCACCCTGTTCTCACCCTTGGCTTCCCTGGGTGCCAGACCCCTGAGGATGGAGGTGATGCAATTAACCTCAGTGTTGCTTAGATTAAGACCTAAACTCTAATTTCTCAATGGTGAAAGGCTAGCCTACAATAAGGAGTTACTTGTAAAACAAAAGGAAAGCCTTTTCATATATGGAACTCACTAGATATGAGGATGAGTGACCCCACCACATCCGAAACTTGGTCCTCAAATCTTTCTGCGCAATAAGAAGCCAAACCCTGAGTCAGCGTTTTCCCTTTTCTGTTAGAAGCAAAGTTGTATAGAAATACTTCAGAATCCGCACAAATTACCTCCAGTAGCTGACTGATTCTTTAATTCTTTCAATATTCAAAATATCTAATCCACATATTACATGCCTTGTTGGAAGTATCTGCTCAAACTTCTTGACTGATGTAAATATGCATGCAGTTTGCTAATAGACTTCATCTAGTGGGTAACAAATGAAATGGACACTCTTAGGGTCTGAGGGAAACAGAATAAAAGACTTCAGTGTTTAAAAAAAAAATTTTAGGGCTTCCCTGGTGGCGCAGTGTTTGAGAGTCCGCCTGCCGATGCAGGGGACCCGGGTTCGTGCCCCAGTCTGGGAAGATGCCACATGCCACGGAGCTGCTGAGCCCGTGAGCCATGGCCGCTGAGCCTGCGCGTCCAGAGCCTGTGCTCCGCAACGGGAGAGGCCACAACAGTGAGGGGCCCGCGTATCGCAAAAAAAAAAAATTATTTATAAACCGTATCACAGACAAAGGACCTTTCTCTATAATAGATAAAGAGTGCTTAGAAATTAAGAAGAAAAAGGTTAATGACTATATAGGAAAATGAGCAAAAGAAATGAAGTTTTCAGGTAAAGAAATATAAGTGGCTTTTAAAATATGAAGAAATGCTTGAAATAATTCATGATAGAGAAATGCTAACTAAAAACTTCAGCAATGTATCACTTCTCACCCATCAGATTGATAAAAATCTAAAAGATTTTGCTCATGTTCAATTTTACTAGCTGATCCAAATTTACTTTCAAATAGGTTGCATGAATATATACTCTCACTAGTAATGTGTGAGAGTTTCTTTTCTCTACAGCTCAACAAGAAAAAGATGGACCACCCAATTAGAAATGAACAAGATGCTTGAATTAACAGAAAATTAGAAAATCCAGGAAAATGTTACCTCTGTGGAGGATGGAGAGGGAAGAAATTGGATAGGAGTAAAGGCTAATAGGGTAATAGGCTGTAGAGTAAATAGTCTCCTTTTTCACCCGGCACGTGAGTACAGGCTTCCATTGTAATGCTTTAATTCTTTAAAGAATATAGGTATGTTCTACACAATTCTTTTGTTTGTATAACTTACTTTGCAGTGAGCTTTTTAAAAAATTTTTTTTAAAAGTAACCTGCAGACTCTAACGTTCTGACATTTGTTTATATCTCCTTAGTGTTTCAGCATTGGTGGGCATGTGGTCCGAGTCCAAAGAGACAAAGGTGAAGATTTAAACAACTGGTTTACTATAAAATAATTAGTTTGCTTCAATCCCTGTCTCACCCAGAACTCAACTGTCATTTCCACACTTCAGGTTCTGTCCCTGACAACACCCAACTCCTGGGTATTCATTTTTATTACTCTGAACTATGGTAGCAATGACAAAATACCTTCTCAGACTAGCTTAGGCAGAAAGCCAATTTATTGGGTCATAACTGAACTAGGGGAAGGGTGAGGGAAATGCTGCTCTCAAGATAAAGGGGAATGAAGGGCTGGCTTGTGCCTTCCGATTCCTCTCTCACCATCATTTCTCTGATTTTCTAAGTGAATTCGTTTCCTTTTTCTTGCACAGTTAACCTACTCCCAGACTGGAACCATAGCTTCTGGAGTTCCCAGGCTCATCTCTACCACCTTTACCAAAAGGAGGGACTTCCCCCTTCCCCTTAGTGTCTATTCAAATAAAGGACGTCAGTAGACCTGAGACACACACACACACACACACACACACACACACACACACACACACACACACGCACCCTGCTGGGACTGGGGGTCAGGCTTTCATGATCAGCAGTCCCCATTAGATTCCTAAGTTGACGGTACAAAGAAACAAGAGTTCTTCAGAAGAAACGGCGTGCTGTTCTAAGAAGGAGGAAGCCATGCTGGATGTATGCACTGTAGATGTCCACCTTATAGATGATTTATATTTTCTTCCTTTTATTTTATGGGTGTTTTCTCTCTTCTGACTGTGATTTCAAGGGCATCATGCCATTCCAGACGTCAGATTCCACCTTCCCTGTTACTTTCTTAGGGCATTTCAGAGACTACCTGTGAAATGGAAAAGTGTACTGATTGGTCACTAGACGTCCAAGGCAAACATGCCTTTGAGAGTTTTTCTTGGGGTTAGGGGAGAATGAAAGAAAAGCCCAGCTTGATGCTGGGAGGGGTAAACTGTTAGGGTAGGTCTGGGTGGGTCTTGCAGGAACAGGGAGTAACTGGGGAACACCTTGGCTATGAAAACTGAACACCAGACCTACCACTGACTTGTTAAATGACCATGGGTGATTCCTTTCTCTTCTTTGGGCTCCATATTCTTTCTATTCTAAGTATGAAGAATTTGGCTGTAATGGTGCCCAAGGGCCAGCCAGCCCTGCTTCTTTGTGAGAAAGTGAGGTAGCTATTGGGGCTATCAGAGATGATGCAACAGTAACTGCCATTTCTCCCTGTAAATAATCCTTGGGGAAGGGCCCAAGGTACTTCCCAGGATGGAGGTGGATATTTCCTGGTAGAACTAAGAAAATGCACCCCTTGTCCCTTGTGAAACCACAGACCCACCCTTGGCACCCAGCCAAGCTGGAGCTGCATAAAACTAGGTTTGGCCTCAGCTCTTAGCCATTCACCTTCTTGACAACATGAAGTCCAGAAACGTCTTTATCCTGGTGGTGGTACTTCTTGTCCTTGGGACGCTGGTGGCACAGGCAGCTGTCGCAAGAGGTGAATAGGGAAGTGGCCTGGGTGGGGCTGGGTTGGGTTGAGGAGAGGATGTTGGAGGCAGCCTGGGTACTGACAGGGGGTACTTCCAGAGCAGCAGGCAGGGCTAGAGCCCACTCTTCAGCCTGGACAGTAGGTTTCCAGCATATCCAGAGAAGTAGGAAGTTGCCTACTAGGCTCTACATGCTTTCCGCCCCAGGACTGAGATATCAGGGCTGTTTGTGGAAGGAGTGTTGTTACATGACCTTGGCCTCAAGTGTTGATACTTGGACAGAATGTTCAGTGAAGTGAGGGGTCCCAGGAATCTGGTCCCTTGGTGTGGGGTCTGTCCCCTGCCTGTCTGCCCCGTAGAATCATCTGTCATCGGTCCTCTAAGAGAAGGTTAAGAACAAACAGGGCCTCAAAAATCATGTAGTTTGAAGACCCCTATTTTCCAAAGGAGGACATTGAGATGTAGGGAGGGGTGAGGATTTGTCAAGACAATCACCAGAGCCAGGATGGAGCTCAGGTCTCCTGGTAAGTGTCTCACGGCTCCTTTCCCTTCCATTAAGTTTCCTCAGAGATGCCAAAGTGACACCTCTGAAAGACACTTCAGTCTGGCATATCCTCGTGAGGACCCTAGGACCCAGAATGGAGGGTGAGGGGAAGAAATGGACACCCGAGGAACCCCGGTCCCAGCCTTCCAAGAGCACAGACCCCAGCTAGCCCTGGTGACCCTCCCCTATCTCAAGTCACATTTTGAGGGACACTGCAGTGAACAGTGGCTGGACCTGGAGGAAAGACTAGATAGTTAAAGCAGATACACTGTTCTAAATGTGGGGATATTTCTTTTTTGTCCTAAAGGTCAAGGCACTACGAAAGGCAATGTTCTGATCCAAGGACAAGATCCAGTCAAAGGACAAGATCCAGTCAAAAGCCAAGATCCAGTCAAAGGCCAAGATCCAGTCAAAGGTCAAGATCCAGTCAAAGGTCAAGAAGATCCAGTCAGATTCCCATGGATCACTAAGCGTGGCTCCTGCCCCAGGATTCCGTTTGAGTGCACCATGTCAAATCCCCCTAACAAATGTTTCAGAGATGCTCAATGCCTGGGGGCCAAGAAGTGCTGTGTGAGCTATTGCGGGAATGCCTGTGTGAATCCCCGGTGAGGTGAGAACTGGGTGGAGGAAGAGGTGACCTGTGAAGGCACAGAAAGGCTGAGAGGTGGAGAGTGATCCTAGGTTGGTGGGGGAGAGGACATGGGGAGGTGATGGAGAGACCGAGGGGTCTCGTCCTGAGAGGGATGACAAGTGGACTTGGTCCTGCCTCCCACTGCCTCTGAGTCTTCGACCTGCTGAATCACATCTCTGATTCTCTTTTCTCTTACCAGGTGGAATCTGTTCTTGCTGCCCCTGTGAAGTCCCCAGGGATGCAGATCCTGGTGCCTGTACACTACCCTCTCCCGCACTGCCCATTCTTCCTTTCATCCGGGTGCCCAAACCTGGGATGCCTCTCTCATGGACTTTCCAATAAAAGACCACTTTCTACTCCATTTGTTTCTGGCTCCTATGACTTCTGGGCCCTTGGAAGCTCTGGGGAGATGGGTGTGGAGTTGGGACTTCCAGTCCCCAGTGGCGAGTGGAGAGGGACCCACGGTAGATGTTACTGATGTGTGAAGGAGAGCGGGGGCAGGAACGAAAGGCCCATTCCTAGGGTTCACTGTAGAAATCCAATAATCAACCCAAGAACTGCAGCCTGTATTTCACCAGGAAATGGAAACCTAGACATTTTGCCTTTGGCCTTGGACCGGGGAAATAAAACCCAAAACCTTCCCAATTGACCCCTACTTCTGACCTGGCTGTGATCAACCCTGTCAGTGTGACTAGCCAACCCTTGTGGCTAAATCTATAGCTCCCTCCTTTTCCTTTCATGTTTCCCAGGGATATGTCCTCCCAAGAAGACATAGAAACACATGCTGGGAAATCCCTGCTCATGAAGCATCTCTCCTATTCATGCCTGAGATGCCTCCAATAACACATAATTCCTTCGGGTGAAGCAATATCCTCTCCCAGCTTTCTATTTTAAGATGTGAATGAGGATGTGAGACACACTGAGTCCCTGATCCTTTCTTGTGATTGCTGAATAATGTCCTCTGGAGATGTACAAGTTGGGGTAGAGCAGACTCGAGGAGTGAAGACAGCAGAAGGGTGTATGTTGGGCAAACTTGGATGACCTCGTGGCTCTGCTGTTGGCTCACCTGCCCCACTGTCCTTGGGCAATGAAGTTCTCAGGGAAGGTCAAAGCCACAGGGGGAGGAGCATTTGGGCTGAAGTGGGCAGAGCACAGGCTTGGGCGTCAGGAGACCTGAGTTCTAGCCCCAGCCTCCTCCCCAATTGTTGGATGACCTCAGACAAATCTCCGAGCCTCAGTTGTCTACTCATTCTGAGGGGGGTTGAATGAAATTATTCTGGAAATATAATAACGAATGTCAGTTCAGCCCTGACATTATGGCCCTGAAACACCTCTTCTTTCTGTGTGTGTGTTGGGCTCCTGCTAGAGGGGAGGTGGGGAGCAGAGGCTTTGTCGGGGGTGAGAGAACAGAGAGCCCACTGCCCCTTGGTCCCTCCCAGAGGCCTACAAGCCAGGGTTTTCCTCTCATTCTCCAGGGGATGGACTGGACTGCGCATCTTGGAGCACAGGTGAGAGCAGTGGCTAAACTTCTGGCCTGACAAACACGTAATACACCATTGGTGGTAAGGACAGTTTCTGTGTTTTACTGTTTTCTCTGTTCCAGATCCTGTACTAAATATGTTATCTGTATTGTCTTATTTATTTTTCATTAGAACTCTCGCAGATGGGTAGTACACACATCTTTAATTTTGTTAAGAGTTTGAAGCCATGAAAGCTTCACTTAATCACCCAAAGACACACAGTGAGTATGTGATGATAAATCCTATTTAAAAATTAAGCTAAATCCTATCTTTATTTTTAATTTTTTTGGCTGCACCATGTGGTTTATAAGATCTTAGCTCCCCAACCAGGGATTGAACCCCAGCCCACGGCAGTGAAAGCGCTGAGTCCTAACCACTGGACTGCCAGGGAATTCCCATAAATCCTATTTTTATTATAAACTAGCAATAATCAGAAAATGGAATGGAAAAAAATTCCCACTTATAATATCAACACAATTAAACCGCTCAACAAATAAACTTAATGAGAGACAGGCAGAACTTTAAAAAAGAAATGTAAACCAGTGTTCATGTAGCACATAAAAAAGTCTTGAATAAATAATTAACATGTTCCCGAATGTGGAGATTCTGTATGGTGAAGATAGCAGTATTTACCCCTTCGATTTTGTCTCTTTTCCCCCAGCTTTATTTATTTATTATTATTTAAAATAAATTTATTTATTTATTTATTTTGGGCTGCGTTGGGTCTTCCTTGCTGTGCACAGCCTCCCTGTAGTTGTGGCGAACGGGGGCTGCTCTTCGTTGCGGTGCGTGGGCTTCTCATTGTGTTGGCTTCTCTTGTTGCAGAGCATGGGCTCTAGGCGTGTGGGCTTCAGTAGTTGCTGTGCGTGGGCTCAGTAGTGGTGGCGTGCGGACTTCAGTAGTTGTGGCTCGCAGGGCCTAGAGCACAGGCTCAGTAGTTGTGGCGCACGGGCTTAGTTGCTCCGTGGCATGTGGGATCTTCCTGGACCAGGGCTTGAACGCGTGTCCCCTGCATTGGCAGCCGGATTCTTAACCACGGCACCACAAGGGAAGCCCCCCTCCCCCCGCCTTTAATGAGATAAAAATTGACATATAACATGAATGTTTGAGGTGTACAATGTGGTGATTTTATACATGTATACCCTGCAAAATGTTTACCACAATAAGAATAGTTAAATCCTTCATGTCATGTAATTACCATTTTGTTTTTGCTGTTGTTATGATGAAAATATTAAAGCTCTACTTTCATAGCAACTTTCAAGGATAAAATACTTTTGTTCCTGCACACCCTCCCTTGGTGATTTTGGCACCAGATTTACAAAACAATCCAAGCAAGGGGTTAGGGACAAAGAAAAGTCTGTAGGTAGATGTACTTTCCCCCCCACCCTTCTTTTTGTTGCAGTGGTAAATGGGAGTGTTTTCTTAATTTCACTTTCAGATTTTTCATCATTTTATATCAATTTTATGGGGAGAAATTTAGGAAGAAATGCCTTTCACAATTTCAGTCAGCAAATCAGGGCCACCAAGATCTGGTTCCCCGTTTCCTAGACCAGTGTTCATTCTACCTTCCCATGGAACTGGCTATTTTGATTAAATTGTTACAAATGTAAATTTCTCTGATTCCAGCTGATGCCTAAACATTTGTCTCCTGGCAACTGGAGCCCACTAGTATTTTTAATCATTTATAGTGTCAAGGGGAGTTATTAATTCAAAGAAATAAGGGGTTCATGGCATGATAAGGGGCCCATTTGGGGAGACATGACTTTGGACCAGGTATCCATTGGTCCCATGTCCTCATTTGGGCCAGGTTCTGCTCATCTGGGAGCCTGTACCTGGGCAGGGAAGAGAGTCTTTTCATCCCCATTCAGATATCCAGCCTCACATTCCGTCCAGGTACCCCCTGTTCTCTGATTCCCTTCCGGATTTCAGAAGCAGGCAGTACTGTGTTGTCACCCAGACCTCTGTTCTGATCCACTTAGACTCAGAAAAGTTCCACACACTCTCTGAACCTCACTGACACCATCTGTAAAAGAGAAGGCCAGAGCACATGGAGGTTTTCAAACTCTTTGCACTAAAACTCCACAAACGACCTAGAACCTAATACAGGCATATCTGACCATGTGAGTAACTCTGGGGAGGAAGTCAGGGGGAGGGTAAGAAAGTTGATTTGTTACTTCCAGGCACTATTAAGGTCACACACACACAAAAAGCCCTTTGAGCTACTCACAGTGGCTTGGTGAGAAGAACAGACATCAAACGTTCAGTGCCAGTGGAAGGATTCATATTCCTGCTCCCTACTTCCACCCACTGGATCCAGCATCCGCCAAACTTGAGCGCCCCCCTGAGGCTGGGAGCCCTCTGCCCGTCTCTGAGGTTTCATGCTCAGTCCCGGGGGCAGAACAACTGAGCAGTCACTGCAAAGTTTACAGAGAACTCTAAGTACTTCTTATGCCCTATCTAGAACAGGAGCAAGGACACGACACTCTCTTCCCACTGGGCATATGTGTCATCCTTCTCAGGGGTGCCAGTCCTCGGAGGCAAAAACATGCACCCACTGGTTATCAGCTCTTGGCAATTCCTTGATCACACAGCCTTCCATCTAGTTAGAACAGACAGTACACTCCGAGATTATCATGAACCGCTTCTTTACATTGAGCCTGAGGCCCAGAGAGGATGATGAAGGGCTTCCCAAAGTCACAGAGTGCTCCCCCCGGCCATGCCGTGTCCAAAACCAAGATGTAGAGCTAGCTTCTTAATAAGGTCACGTTGATGGTTTCACACGACTTGGATCTTGAAGGGTGGTCCCTAAGATGAGATCGATATTCTTGAGTGATGGAACAGTACAAGGAAATACGTTGATGGAAAAGTACAGTTAATGGGGAAGTTGGTTCATATGGAAGCAATTTGGCCGAGATGATCCTCTACAAATCCATCAAGTCAGCTCTTCTCAGTGTCAAGGCAGTTATTCTCAATGTCAAGGCAGTTATTCTCAATGTCAAGGCAGTTATTCTCAATGTCAAGGCAGTTATTCTCAATGGGGTCTTCACCCACTTATTCTTCCTTTTCAATGGTCTCAACGCCCTGTGTTTTCTACTTTTATCTCACAATATTCAGAAAAATGGCTCTGATAGAATCTTTCAGCCTCTTTCATTGTGGAAGGGACTGATGGAGCCCTTGGCGACAATCTCTCCAGCTCCCTCATTTTACAGTTGATAGAACTGAAGCCCAGAGAAGGGAAAGAATTATCCAAAGTTTTTAGCGAACTAAATATGTTTCAGTAAAATGCAGTGGAAACAAAACACTTTTTGAACTGGTATTTTATGATCAATGAGATGGTACATCTTTCATATCGATTCAGGTGTTAACATTTTTTTTTCCCTCTGTGAACTGCCTTTTCATGCACTTGTTGCCTTTTTTATTTAGCTGTTTTGATAAGTTTAATTGCTTTGTCACAGCTCTTCCTTTTAAATTTATTTTATTTATTTAAAAACTTAGGGTTTCCCTGGTGACGCAGTGGTTGAGAGTCCGCCTGCCGATGCAGGGGACACGGGTTCGTGCCCCGGTCCGGGAGGATCCCACATGCCGCAGAGCGGCTGGGCCCGTGAGCCATGGCCGCTGGGCCTGTGCGTCTAGAGCCTGTGCTCCGCAACAGGAGGGGCCACAATAGTGAGAGGCCCCCGTACCGCAAAAAAATAAAAATAAAATAAATAAAAATAAAATGTATTGAAGTATAGATGATTTACAATGTTGTGTTAATTTCTGCTATACAGCAAAGTGACTCAGTTATACTCAGCTATATATATTCTTTTTCATATTCTTTTCCATTATGGTTTATCACAGGATATTGAATATAGTTCCCTGTGCTATAGAATAAGACCTTGTTGTTTATCCATCCTATATATAATAGTTTGCATCTGCTAATCCCAAACTCCCAATTCATTCCACCCCCACTGCCCTCCCCCTTGGCAACCACAAGTCTGTTCTCTATGTCTGTGAGTCTGTTTCTGTTTCATAGATATGTTAATTAGTATCATATTTTAGATTCCACATACAAGTGATAGCATACGGTATTTGTCTTTCTCTTTCTGACTTAGCTCACTTAGTATGATAATCTCCATCCATGTTGCTGCAAATTTCATCCTTTTTTATGGCTGAGTAATATTCCATTGTACATATATATACCACATCTTCTTTTATCCATTCACCTGTCAATGGACATTTAGGTCGTTTCCATTGCCTTGGTTATTGTAAATAGTGCTGCTATGAACATAGGGGTTCACGTATCTTTGAATTATAGTTTCGTCTGGGTACATGCCAGGAGTGGGATTGCTGGATCATATGGCAACTCCATTTATGGTTTTTTGAGGAACTTCCATACTGTTTTCCATGGTGGCTGTACCAATTTACATTCCCACCAACAGTGTAAGAGGGTTCCCTTTTCTCCACACCCTCTCCAACATTTATTATTTGTAGAATTTTTAATCTTGGCCATTCTGACTGGTGTGAGGTGGTACTTTACTATAGTTTTGATTAGCAAAATTGAAATATATTTGACATATAACACTGTGTAAATTTAAGGTGTGCCACATGTTAATTTGTTACACATGTATTGAAATATGATTGCCATTGTAGTGATAATTAGTACCTCCATCATGTTACATAATTATCTTATTTTTTTAGTGGATGGAATAATTACGTTCTAGTCTCTTAGCATTGATGATTATAATACAATATTTTTGTATATATTCACTCTACTGTGTGTTAGATCTTTAGGACTTATTTACTACTCTTTACAAGTTTTTACCCTTAAATAACATCTCTCTTATCGCTCCTGTACCTTAGTAACCACCAATTTGCTCTGTTTATATGAGTTTGGCTTTTTTAGATTCCATATATAAGTGATATCATACAATACTCATCTTCCCCTGTCTGACTTTTCTCACTTAGCATAATGTGTTCAGGGTCTATCCATGTTGTTGTAAATGGCAGGCTTTCCTTCTTTTTCATGGCTGAGTAATATGCCATTGTATACATGTATTTACATATACCACTTCTTCTTTATCCATTCACCTGTTATAGGCACTCAGGTTGTTTCCATTCCTTGGCTATTGTGACAAATGCTGCTATAAACGTGGGAGTTTATATAGTATTTGTCTTTCTCTGACTTATTTCACCTAGCATAGTGTCCTCAAGATTCATCCATGTTGTCACAAATGGCAAGATTTCATATATATAACATTTATATATATGAATAATAAAAATGAACTATTGAAAAATCTGGAATTTAACGTAAAGAACTAAAAAAGGACAGAGTAAAACAAAGGACAACTAAAGGAAAATAATGATAAAGATAAAATCATTAAATTTCTAAAGTCAAGAATAGGAAAACAGGGTTTCCCTGGTGGCGCAGTGGTTGGGAGTCCGCCTGCCGATGCAGGGGACACGGGTTCGTGCCCCGATCTGGGAAGATCCCACATGCCGTGGAGCGGCTGGGCCCGGGAGCCATGGCCGCTGAGCCTGCGCGTCCGGAGCCTGTGCTCCGCAACGGGAGAGGCCACAACAGTGAGAGGCCCGCGTACTGCAAAAAAAAAAAAAAAAAAAAAAAAAAAAAAGAATAGGAAAACAGTAAATCTAATTAATAAATCAAAATCCTATTTAAAAAAAATTACAAAATAGTGAAACCACGAGCTAATACTTAACCTAGATTTAAAAAGGAAGAAAATATAAAATGGAAGGAAGCAGAAATAAATATAATTAAGTATAATGGTGGAAAGCACCATGGTATGAGAAAAAAAATGATCCTGAGACTACTTTGCAGACTGGCTTCTTTTCTCACAGGCTGCTCTCCTGGTCCCATGGTCCTGAGGACGAGGAGTCTGCGAGAGGGATGAGGCAGCTGGGCGACACCCACGTGCTTGCTGTTTGGGTGAGTTTCTATCTTTCCTGAAATACAATCGAGCTGTTATTTTCAAGGCTCATGGTGAACAGTGTTTCAGTTTTACTAATTGGGGCTGCAAACAAAGTTCATGATATTTAGAATACAGACCCTTTAAGTAGCTGCTTACATCTCAGAAAGGATAGGCCAGGCAGAACTGGAAGAGAGCAGCGAAGATGCACAGAGGAAAAGCACAGTATCTTGGTAGTACCTTCCCTGTGTGACCATGAAAGGACAAGTGCCACCACTGTGGCCTGAGAAGGGTGTGGTGATGCTCAGGAAAGAGGGTTTGGGTCACACCACCAGGTAAGCCACGGAGAGTCGCGTTGATGGTTGCTGAGGTCAAGGAGACTAGAATGGGGTGACGAGAAGAGGGGTGAGGTTGATGAGCAGTTGCAGCCCTGGCGCCAATCACAGGGACTGGGGCTGTAGTTTGTTCCACTGACCTTCATCCTCTATGGTTTCCTGCAGGAAGAAAGCCCACCAGAGCTGTTCCCAAATGCGTACGGAGATGTGAATCCCCGCAGCAGAAGGAGATGTGCAGCTCAGACCCCCTTCAGGAAGCAACTCGCCACCCAGCTTCGAGGAGTGTGTTAGCTGATCACAGACAGCAAGTGCTTCTCAGCCACAACCTGGTAATTGAGCTGAGGTCACACGATACCCAGGGACCTCTGGCCAGGGACAGAGTAAGGCTGTGGTTCAAGGGTCTCTCCTTTTCTGCCTAAGGGAGGACCTCTCTAATGGAAAATCCTTGCTCCAAAGCTTCCCCAGTGGACTGGCAGGGATGAGGTCAGGTCAGCACAGTGATGTTCCTGGTACCTCGTCCTGCTTCCGCTCCTTCCCTTTCACAGGTGTTACTTTGCCATGAAACTTGTGCTCCTAACTCTGTCTCAGCTCCTGCTCCCCTGAGGATGCAATCTGCAAAACGTGGCTCATGGAATTATCAGGATTCAGGCTCAGGGCATTGTGAGAATGAGTGTCGAGGCAGCGTGATCACAGCCAACAACAGCTCAACAACTGTGTGATGTGGTCCTGGACACTCACCGCAGCCACCAATGCCCCTGGCTGGGCGCTGCTGTGCATTACGATACCGCATTGCCCTGGGAAAGGCTGCCCCTTGGTCCTTGCTGCCTCGGGTCACTCAGTGGAGATCTAAGTGTCAGGTGGGAGCATCACATTTGCCAAGCATCTTCGCACAGCCCGAGGTATCAGAGTGAAGGAAAGTGACCCTTTGCAATGGGAAGCCAGAATGTCCATCAAGAGTCAAATATGAACTCAAAAGGGAGGTACCGAAATGTAGTGGGCAGTCAACAAACGTCAGATACCCTCCATGAAACTCCAGAGACTTTTCACATTGGCAGTTACAAGGAGAACAGCACAAATGTTGCCACCTCTGAAACAGAAGGCCACACTCCCTAGTCACCATGGAAATGTCCCTGGGAAAGTGCCTTCTCTTATCGGACCAGACAGCAAGACACCTCTTCTATCAGTTTCTCTATGAGCAGTAATTTCTTTCACAAGGTCACTTTTAATGGACCTGAATCATTTTTCTGCCCCTATTTTAATCCCAGGTTATCTTCCCAGCTTTTCCACACTAGATGGTCCTTGGTCTTCCCTAGTCTGCAGCTGAATGTTTTTAGATACTAAGGCACTGATTCTTCAATAATACTTGTCCCAGAGTTGTTTCCTCCTGAATCATGCTAGAGCGCCCCACCGCTGCCTCCGGTCAGGATGATGTCACATCTTGTCCAGCCAACACCGCCAAAGCCTTGGGCATCCGTCGCGCTTCTCTCCCTGGAAGTTAAGATGCTGCAGCCATTGGCTGCCAGGAGAAATCCTCGCTTCTTCCTTTCTCTGTGTCTGCTTCTAACAATCACTAGTCGTCACATCCACGGTGGCGTTTGTGCTCGGGTTCTTAAAACGAGAACTCCTGCCTATGTGGTGGCTGAAAAGAGGGAAGCGGGAACAGGCATCTGGACTTTCCAGCTCCCATGGGGAATGTGGCCTCGGCCCCCCACTCCCAAGACTGACCTTGTCCGATACTCCCTCATTATAGGAAGGGTGTGTGAACCTTAGAAGTCAAGACATGAAAGCTGTCTAAAGCATTCCCTGTAGTTTAACCAGCTGTTAAAAGGAAAGGGGATTGGCTGGAACAGGTCTCCAATATTCTCTAAACCACCTACTGCCTCATCACACTCTGCACGTCATGGTGAGGAGAGAACAAGGATCACGGGAAAGGTGAGAACTTCTGGGGCTGCATGATATTAGTGAAATCATCAAGAGATTCTCGCTGAAGTTCCCAGAACGGGCATTGCAGCCAGAAAACTTGTGGTTAATTGGGAACAGCTCAACTGCTTCAAATCTGACTTAAGGTAAACTAGTTAGCCTGTAGTTGAGTTTTTTGCTCTCATGGAGCGGCAGCTTCCTCCTAATTGCTTACCACCAAAATCTCCACTGTTTTTCTAATTTTTAAAATAAATTTATTTATTTTATTTGTTTATTTTTGGTTGTGTTGGGTCTCCGTTGCTGCATGCAGGCTTTCTCTAGTTACGAGCGGGGGCTACATTTCGTTGCGGTGTGTGAACTTCGAATTGCGGTGGCTTCTCTTGTTGCGGAGCACGGGCTCTAGGCCCATGGGCTTCAATAGTTGTGGCGCATGGGCTCAGTAGCTGTGGCTCGCGGGCTCTAGAGCACAGGCTCAGTGGCTTAGTTGCTCCATGGCATGTGGATCTTCCTGGACCAGGGCTCAAACCCATGTCCCCTGCATTGGCAGGCGGACCCTTAACCACTGCGCCACCAGGGAAGCCCCTCTCCATTGTTTTTAAGAGTATCTTCCAGCTTGAACTTTCCCACTCTGTTCCTAAAAAAGTGGGTTCCTTTGGGGAGAACTTTAGAACTTTAGAGCTTTAGAGCTTTCTGTTGTTGAAGACTGCCTCTTAACCTGGGCAAAATCTCTGAGCTATGTCTATGGAGCTGTGATGGAGATAGTGGTTCACTTCTCTGGAGGTGACACCCCTGTTTTACAGACAGGGTTCTGTGCATAGGCAGTAGCCTCTGGTCTTACAGACATTCATTTCCTGGCATGAAAACTCCACCCGACGAATGAGCCATTCCAAGGGCTGCTGTGGCCTCAGCATTCTTGACCTTCAGTCTGTGGGGTAGAGCCTCAACCCTACAAGTGGGGTTGGGGTGGAAGAATGGAGCCCCCTATCTCTTGGCCACACTCAGCTGGAATTTAGGTCCTGAAACGTAGAGCTGGGGGCCGGAGGAGTTTGAGATATATTGGCAGCTTATATCTCCTGGGGAGATATAATCCTTGATAAGGACGTGGGAGAATGAAATCTTGCATTTGTGACAACATGGATGGAACTAGAGTGTATTACGCTAAGTGAAATAAATCAGACGGAGAATGACAAATACCATATGATTTCACTAATATGTGGACTCTAACTAATAAAACAAATGAACAAACAAACAAAACAAGAACAAACACATAGATGGAGAGAACAGATCAGTGGTTACCAGAGGGGAAGCTGGTTGCAGGGAGGGTGAGATGGGTGAAGGGGATCAATTGTATAGTGATGAATGGTAACTAGACTTATGCTGGTGATCCCTTTGTGGTGTATACAAATATCAAATTATAATTTATATAATGCCCAAAAGTTTGCTATATAACAAATTTACCTCAATAAAAAAAGAACTTTCCTTTGGAGCTCAACTCTAAATTTTTTAAAAGGGCATGTGCAGTGCTGTGGAAAACCCATTGAATGAGATCTATTGTTCTTATTGTAAAATGCCTAAAATTGCAGCAAATATCTCTAATAAAATCTTCTTTAAAGAAGGAAAGAAAGAGAGAGCAAGAAAGAGAGAGAGAGAGCAAGGCAGGTGAGAAGTTGGTGGACAGAGTTGCTATGCTAGGGAGTCATCTTTTTCCTCAGCCTCTCTCTGCCTCCCGCCGGGTACCAGCTCCCCTATGTGCATCCATAGGTCTGTTTCTCACCATTGCTTAAGATAGATACTCTCTTTGCCACCAAGCAAGTGGGAACAACACACACTTTTACAGGAGTGCAGAAAGAGTTAGAAGGGTTATTTGGCTTGGGGTTCACATTCCAAAATGACCTCAAGTTAGACTTTTGACCTCAGTAACAAACAAAGTTTATACCAAGTAATGGAGACATAAAGGCAGGCATTAAAGTAGAAAACATTCATTAGACCACTTAAACTTACGCAGTGCCCAATGCACGATATTCTCCATATTATTTTGCTAATAGCTTACTATCTGGCCTTGTCTTTGTACCTGGGTGGGTTCCAAAAGTTAATTTGTTCAAAGTAAACTCTTCAAATGTACGCATTTCTGAACTCTGTTGGGAGGGTTGGGGTTAAATTGTCCTGGATACAAAGTGAGAAGGGGGGAGTTTGTCAGACCTGATAAATACTCTGGCAAAGACAATTCCCTCCTACTGCTTCCGAATCCACTGCATAAAGCAAGAATCAGTAAGGGCCAGGCCAGCCCTGCCACTCCCTGAAGAAGACTGAGGACTTGTGGACTTTCAGAAGTTACGCCCCAGAGGTCATTACAGTGCCTTTTTCAGGGGTGAGAGAGCTGATATCTCCTGGTCAAATTCAGGCGCTTTTGACCCTGGGCCCTAGGAACTACAGCTCCCCCTGCCGGCGGTTGCCTGCCAGCGTCGATATCAACCGAGATCTAGCAGCCTCCACGTTCACCCACACGCTTTTCTCGCATCATGAAGCTGAGCAGCATCCCGGCGCCCACTGTGGTCTTCCTCTTGCTCTTTCTCCACATGGCACAGCCTGGATTCCGCAAGGGTGCGTGGTGGGCGTGGAGGTCCTAGGTGTGGTTGGGCGGGGGGAGGGGGGACGCTTCCTCCTCCGAGGAATCCATGAGACAAGCTGGCGCTGATGCCCTGGTGTTCCCACCTCACCCCGTGGCGTTTTTCCCCCAGCTATCAGGAAACCTGGCTATTGCCCAGATTTTTTTCTTTCCTGCCCTTTCGTCTTCTTACCTCTGTGCCGGCGCGACAGAGGTTGCAGTGGGTCCAAGAGGTGTTGTGTGTACAACTGCAGACGTCAGTGTACGGAGCCGTGGCCGACTTTCGACTGAGGTGAGAAGCCCCATCTACCCCGCTTCACTTTGCCCCTGAAACGTTCCAGAAGAACCAGGTGTCCCAGAGGGAGTGGAGGACTCTCAGTGCCCTTAGAAATCATTGAGATAAGAGCTTTTAAATTGACATCGGCCCTGAACCTTGCCTCAAGGACAGTAAAGAAAGAGGCCCAGCAGACCTCCTTCCTCAGAAAATACAATTTTTTTCATGTTATGGGCCTCATTCTTCTGTGAATTGATGAGGAAGTTTGGATAAGATAAGCGGCTCAACCGTTAGTGAATTTTTATCATGACTGTTTTCCATGGCCATTGTTTTTTCTAACGGCTCATAATAAGGAAGGACTTTCCTCTTCACATTTAAACAGTCAGGTGAGGGATTCTGAGATTATAATTCTTTAGCATGGCTCACCTAGAATTCCTGAACCCTGATTCCTCGGGAGCACATCTTAGCACCCTTGGAAGGAGAGTACCTGGCAAGATTCAGACCACAGTGGTCTTGGGACTCAATCCGTGTTCCCCCCACAGTTTGCATCTTTCTGTATCTGCTTCTCTCTCCTCTCCTCAGGTAGAAACCCCTCCTTCACCAGGCTTGAGAAAATGCTGGGGAGCCCAGTCTCAGACGTGGATAACTGAGCTCCAGTTCTTCCCTGCTTACCTCATTCCCAAGACTTCCTTTTATCAAGAGTTAAATGCTTCTTCGTATGAAAATGACACAAAGAAATAAAGTGTTATGTATTTAAAACTGCGTGAAAATCTATGACTCCTGAGTCTCTCTCCTCTCCCCCGCCCCCTTTCTCTGTCTTCAGTCTTTGGTGGGGGACCCTTTAGGGTTTGTAAAAAAGAATGGGGCTACTGTTTCACATTTAGTCCTGACCAGTTCCTGCACTTCTGTTTTTCTGATAGGTCTTTTTTTTTTTTAAGGTGCTGGGGGTAGGAGTTTATTAATTAATTAATTAATTTTTGCTGTGTTGGGTCTTCGTTTCTGTGCGAGGGCTTTCTCTAGTTGTGGCAAGCGGGGGCCACTCTTCATTGCAGTGCGGGGGCCTCTCACTATCGCGGCCTCTCCTTTGCGGAGCACAGGCTCCAGACGTGCAGGCTCAGTAGTTGTGGCTCACGGGCCCAGTTGCTCCGCGGCATGTGGGATCTTCCCAGACCAGGGCTCGAACCCGTGTCCCCTGCATTAGCAAGCAGATTCTCAACCACTGCGCCACTAGGGAAGCCCTCTGATAGGTTTTTAATGTCTCCTGACACTCAGATTCTCTGTTCATTAAATTCCAAGGGCATTTTTGAGTCATGGTTTCTGTGTTTGGATGCTATGAAAGATGTACAGTCTTATCCTGAGGCTGAAGGGCAAGTCTCTTTGCTACATTGTCTCTGGTTCAGCGGCTGTTTGCCTTTCCACTTGTGGGAGTAGTATGATCTAGGACTAGGTTTGGGACTTTGGGGTTGGAAATGGAGCAGGACATGGCCTTAGTTCTAGGCTACTTTAGGGTCTAAAATTTAGGCCATTATAAATCAGGAAAAGGAAGTCCTGTCTGAGGCCCTGCTTAGCAACCTTGAATCTTAGTTTGGGGTTTAAGACCCTTTACCTAATAATGAAGTGTTATCTAGTCATGCATTTCCTCACTTTCTGCTCTGTGATTCCGTCTTGATTCGGAATCACACAGGAATTTCAGGTCTTGGAGAGTGGTCTTCAAAAAAATGTATTTTTCTTTGACACATGCATCTTACATTTTTGAAGAACTGCTAATTTCCTAGAATGTTTTAAGTTGACATATATTTTTCATCAGGCAAGTGATAAAATTTTTGGTGTATGATGAATACTGTCATTTAAATAGAATGGGAAAAATAAATAAATAAATAAAATGGGGACCTCACTCTTTTTAATGGTTTCTAATGGACTCCAATTACCCTCTTCATTTGATAGTAATATCTGTAAAACAAAAACAAAAACAAAAACATGTTCTTTCTTTTCCTAATCTTCTTCTGCCTCTCTGCTTCCTTTCCCTTCATTGCCTGAACAACTCAAACCAAAACAAATAGGTGAGTGGGTGAGCTTGGGTCCTCTGGAAGGCAGATGTCAGAATAAGATTAGATCACCAAGAGTGTATCCGGGAAAAGGCCTGTGAGAGGTAAATGGGTGACAAGGAGATGAGGAAGGCCATCAGACCAGATGCAGGGCTGACTCCTAGTGACGGAGGAGGGAAGGACAGAGGGTTTAGGAGGGAGAGTCTCAGAATGTAGTGCAATATTAAGAAAGTGTTGGCCTGGCTGAAAGAGAGTGCTTGAACTAAAGTCACCTACCAGGAGTCCCATGTCTCTCGGAAAGGGCAGAGAAGGAGGGGCGTCTGGCTAGCTTGGGGGTGAGCTCCTCTTTCTTTCCACGGGTGGGGCTCAATCCAGTCCTTCCATTGGGCATCCCAGGAAAGAAGACCCTGACAAATAGGGACCAAGTTCTCTGTGAGGACTTCATCTGGGAGTGTGTCTGGACCACCTGAAATGACCCTTTGGCTACACAGCTCTGTCTGCCACATTCTTTGTGTGTGTGTGTCTCTCCACCTCCTTGTCTCTCTCTTATACTTCATCTCCCTCTCATTCTCCACATCTCCTTTGTTCTCTTGCTCTTCATCTCATTTACCCTCTGTATCTGTCTGCCTTTCTTTTTCTTTTTTTTTTTTTTGCGGTACGCGGGCCTCTCACTGTTGTGGCCTCTCCCGTTGCGGAGCACAGGCTCTGGATGCGCAGGCCCAGCGGCCGTGGCTCAGGGGCCCAGCCGCTCCGCGGCATGTGGGATCTTCCCGGACCGCGACACGAACCCGTGTCCCCTGCATCGACAGGCGGACCCTCAACCACTGCGCCACCAGGGAAGCCCAGTCTGCCTTTCTTTTCATTTCTGGTTCATTACTATCTTGCTGTCTCGCTCTCTTTCTCTGTCTGCCTGTCCTTCTCTCTCTCTCTCTCGATGTTTGTCAAATGTTTGTATGTGTATGCTTTATTTTCTCCTCTTTCTGTCATATTTTGTTCCGTGTGTCTGTGTCTTTCTCTGGGCCAGGAACACCTGAATGGGAACGCCGCACATCCCCTCATGAGCCAGCGATGTCTCATGGCCCCTTGTCAGGCTGTCCTTAGCACCCACCCCTTGCCCACCTCATGGTCATGACTGTTCCCCTACAGCCTTCCTTTGGTTTCTGGGGGCTCCTTTCATCCTCCTAGGAAGGTAGTGTCTTGGGCCCTTGTCAAATCCACCTCCTTCCTTGTCTGTGTTGTTTCTCTTGAGGAAGAGAAAGCTGAAACCTGCCCTGCACCCGCCATACCACCCTACTGGGGCCAAAGTCTAACAGCCCCCGCTGTGCCAGGAGGACCCGCAGTGTTCGGAGAAGAAGAAATGCCACCCTCGCAGGCTGCATGAAGGGCAGGAATCCTACAGATGTTCTAAACCTGTGAGAGGGTTTTATCTGCAAGGAGGGCGCAAAGACTGAGATGCAGGGCCTCTAGAGGGTCTTGGGATGCTGATGGGGGCTCCCTCTCGATCTGGCGGGGGACAAGGGCTAGCCGGGTCTTTGCCGCTGCCAACTTTGTAAATCCTATTGGTCGCTTGATCAGATAGTGGAACCAACCGTCAGCCAGACTGGAGATGAGCCACCAGTCAGTCCAGCAGGGGGCGCACTGGATTAAAGGAATGGGGCCTGCCTTCATGAGATGCTTAGGCCTCAGTCTGGGGGCTGGGGGCGGCTGGCTTCCATGGAGCAGGGTAAGGCTGTGCAGGCTCTGGTTCTGGACAGCAGGAGTGTCTCAAGCTCTGGACCTGCTCTCTGAAGATGAGGTGAAGCCTGGGAAGTGTGCAGTGATGAAAGGCACTTGGAAGATGCCCAACCCTCCAAACTCGCAAAAATGATGCTCAGCGCTGCCACAGCCCGCAGTGCTACAAGGGCAAGTATAGGAAGTGGTGTATTGTCCCTAAGGAAGTAAGAAGACAGCCAGGCTCAGATCTCTGACCCACCTGCCATCACTCTCCCTCAGTGTGGCCTAAGTCCCCTGAAACTCTGCCCTCTGTGGCAGGGGGCCTGCCTCAGCAGAACCTCTGCCCTTCAACACCATCTCCCGCTGTCTCCTGGGCACAAAACCTCAGAGGACCACATTGGCAGTGCTTCTATGCCTGACCTCTCACCTAGGCCCCGGGGGGGAGAGAGCCTGGAGAAGCTTAGAGAAGCAGCCCTGGCTCAGGGCTCATGAGACCCAGGTCTGAATGTCAGCTTTGCTTCTGACTGACATATTGCCTCGGGAGGGTGACAGTACCTCTCTGACACAGTTGAATGAAATGGACCCTCACATATATGGTCCATTAATGTTTGATAGGGGAGCCAAGAATGCTCAGTGGGGAGAGGATGGTCTTTTCAATAAATGGCACTGGGAAAACTGGATATCCACACGCAAAAGAAAGAAATTGAACCGCTACCTACACCACTCACAGAAATTAGTTTGAAATGGAGTTAGGACTTACACTTAAGACCTGAAATCATTAAGCTACTAGGAAAAAACATAGAGAAAACACTCCTTGACATCAGTCTTGGCAATGATTTTTTGGATACAACACCGAAATCAGAGCAACCAAAGCAAAAATCAATAAATGGGACTACATCAAACTAAAAAGCTGCACAGCAAAATCAACAATCGACAAAATGAAAAGGTAACTTATGGGAGGAAAGAAAATATTTTCACATCGTATATCTGATACGGGAGCTAATATCCAAAATCTATAAAGAATTCATGTAATCAATAGCAAAAATAAAAACAAACCATCCAATTAAAAAATGGACAGAGGACTTGAATAGTCTTTTTTCCAAAGAAGACATACAAATGGCAACTACATGAAAAGGAACTCAACATCACTAATCATCATGGAAATGCAAACCAAAGCCACAATGAGATATTGCCTCACATCTGTTAGAATGGCCACCATAAAAAGACAAGAAATAACAAGTGCTGTTGAGGAAAGGGAACCCTCATGCGCTCTTGGCAGCAATGTAAATTGGTGCGGTCACTATGAAAAACAATACGGAGGTTCTTCAAAAAATTAAAAACAGAACTACCATATGATCCAGCAATCTCACTTCTGGGTATATATCCAAAGGAGATAAAATCACTATCTAGAAAACATATCTGTACTCCCATGCCAAGACACGAAAACAACCTAAATATTCACTGACAGCTGAATGGATGAAGAAGTGGTACACATACATGATGGAATATTGTCCAGCCAAAAAAAAGAAAGAAGGAAATTTTGCCACGTGTAACAACATGGATGGACCTAGAGGGCATCGTGCTAAGTAAAATAAGTCAGACAAAGAAAGACAAATATCTCACTTAAACGTGGGATCTAAAAACATCGAACTCACGGAAACAGAGCATAGAATGGTGGTTGCCAGAGGCTGAGCGGTAGGGGAAATGGGCGATGGTCAAAGAGTACAAACTTCCCGTCAAAAGATGAATAAGTTACCCCCAAAAAATGAGTAATTTTCAGGGATCGATGTACAGCATGGTGATTACAGATAACAAAACTATTGTACACTTGAAAGTTGCTATGAAAGTAGAGCTTTTCTCACTGTAATAAAATGTAGATATTTTCTCACTGTAATAAAATGGTAAAATTACAATAAAATGGTAATTATGTGAGATAAAGAACGTGCTAACTAACCTTATTGTGGTAAGCATTTTACAGTATATAAGGGTATCAAATTATCCCATTGTACACCTTAAACTTACACAATGTTTTATGTCAATTATACCTCAATAAAGCTGGAGGGAAAATAAAAATTACATAAAAAGATACCGTCATAAAAGTCTTTTCCCATCCCTATCCTTCACTCCACTTCCACCCAACCCTTATAGGTAACAATTTTATTCCTTTCTGGTTTATCTTTCTTATATTTTCATCATATATATATATATATTCTTATTTGGATTTGTTTCTTACATGAAGGATATCTTACTTTATACATCGCTGTCACTAAACAATATAATTGACAATTACTCCATCTCAGCTCTTAGAGAACTTCCTCGTTCTATAGTGCCCAAATATTCTATTGTGTGGATATATCACAGTTTACTCATCCCATTTCCTTGTCCTGCACAGATAAGCAATCCTTTGCCATTACGAATGACGTTACAAATTATGTTAGCGTGATGGTTGACATATGTTTTCAGGGTAGATTCCTAGAAGTTAGACTGTTGAAAGGATAAAAACATGTAGTTTTGTTAAACATTTGCTCAGTTCAAGTCCCCAGGAACTGCAGTATTTTGGATTCCTACCAGCTATGTCTGAGAAAGATTATTTCTTCATAGTCTTTTTGATGGAGTTTGTTGTCAAGTTCTTGAATTTTGGCCAGTCTGGCAGGCAGGAAACAGGATAGCTTCAATGTGTAGTTTTCTATTCATATACCGATTCCACAGTGCTTTAACTATAGGGACATTATAGTGTCTTCTAACATACGGTAAGGCTAGTCTTTTTGATGATTTTCTTTTTTAGGGGTTTCCCACTTTTATATGAAGTTGAGAATCAACTCCTCAAAAATTATTGGTACTTTATTGACATTATATTAATGAAGAAATTTGACATTTTTGTTATGCCGTAATCACTCCATCCAACAACAAGGGATGTCTTCCCGTTTAAGTATACTTTTGAGTCTTTGAGAAATATTTTAAAATTTTGATAATTACCCATGCCATTTATTTCTAGTGTTTAAGTGTTTTGTTGTATTGTAAATGGGACGTTCTCTTACATTAAATCTTCTAACTTCTTGTTTATGTGTAAGAATATCAATGACTTTTGATGCTAATATAAAATACTATTAAATGATTTTATCATTTATACACATTAGATTTAACATGGAATCTCTCGGCTTTTATAGATACACGATCATGTTATCTACAATGATCATTTTATTTCTAATTTTTAAAATCCTGTGCAATACATTGGCTATTTCTTCCAATACAATAGGAAATAGTAGTGAAGTTAGTGGACATCCTCACCTTCTCCTTAATCTTAATGGAAAAGCCTTTGAGATTCTCTATTGAGAAGGTGTTACTGCATTTTTCAGTTTATCAAATGCACATATGGTTTTTAAAAATAATAAATGGGGATTCCCTGTTGGCGCAGTGGTTGAGAGTCCGCCTGCCGATGCAGGGGACACGGGTTCGTGCCCCGGTCCGGGACGATCCCACATTCCACGGAGCAACTAAGCCCGTGCGCCATGGCCGCTGAGCCTGCGCGTCCAAAGCCTGCGGTGCTCTGCAATGGGAGAGGCCACAACAGTGAGAGGCCCGCATACCGAAAAAAAAAAAAAAGGACCAGAGGAACCAGAGGTTCTGCAAGGAACAGAGGAGAAGAGATACTGCTGCAACATGAATGATAGTTTTTAAAAAGGACAATCAAAGAATGAGAATAATGACAGATGAGGTTAAAAATTCTAAAAAGAGTGGGGGAAAATAAATATGAGGAAACCATTCAGAGACTAGAATTACAAGTTAGAGAGATGGAAATAAGATGGAAAAATAAGAAATTTAGACAATCAATCACTAAGATCAAATCTGGCTTAATGAAACTTTCTTAAAAGGAATCACAAAAATGGTGGTGGTAAAATTATTAAAGAAATTATTTTAAAAAAAAGAAATTATAAAACATCCCAGAATTGAAATGCTTAGTGAGTACCCAGTTCACAAACATAAAACAAAAAAAACCCACCGACATTAAGGCTAATCATTGTGAAACAGAACATCAAGGATAAAGAGAAGATTCTATAAGCTATGAGATGGGTGAGAAAGAGAGTCACATCGCATTCAAAGGATGGGGAATCAGGATGTCATTTGACTTCTCAGTAGGAACACCGGAAATCAGAACAAAAGCAAAATTCTCAACATTTTGAGTGAAATTATTTATAACCTTATTCTAAGGCAAAATATCAACCAAGTGTGAAGGTAAAATACAGATGTTTCCCAAAGTGCAATGTCTCAAAATATTTTCTTCCTAGGTACCATTCCTCAGGAATCTACTGGAGAATGTGCTCCAATAAAATGCAGGATGTAACAACAAAGAGAGAGAGAGACAAAGAGAGAGAGAGATGAAATCCAGGAATAATATAGGAAAGGAGCCAAGATAATAATTGCCAAAAACATGGCAAAAAAAAAAAGCACAAAACTGATAACGTCCTGTGTAGGCAAGCAATGTATCTACCCCATAGAGGGTAAGGAAGAAGTCCAAGCTCAGATCAAAGTCCTTCGATCCAGTTGGCCTCAGTATCCCGGTACCCCAGACCTATGGGGAGTGGCTGCCTGCCTAGTTATGTCTGGCAGAGCCTTTGCAAGGCCTACCTGCAATTAACACCACCCTTGTCCCAGGCAAGGTTTCCCACAGGGTTACCTGGCACGGTGCTTTCTCCCCTCCGAAGACCCTGGAAGGAAGGTCATCTTGGACTGGAAAAGAAGCAGGGAGCTGTGGTCCAGGGCACAGGAACCTTGAATTGGAATAAGAACTGCTTCTTGTTTACAGTATGATTATGGAGGATGACTGTATCTCTTTGAACCTCAGTTTTTCCCTCTGCAAAATGGACATGACCACATTCATCCGTATGACACCCTACACAGGGCTTTGTCATCCATAAAGCGCTGTGGGCACTGATTTCCTCCTCTGGGTTCTGGGTGATTAAAGCCCAGCAGCACCACCAGAGTTGGGGGCCCCTCAAGGCTCCTCCAGCCAGTGTCCTGACTTTCCTGCTGAGAATCCTGAGTCAGTGAATAGCTAGGATTGACCCCAAGACCAGGGATCCTTTCACTCTGCCACCTCGGGCCTCTTCTTTCCTGCCCCAAGTGGTCTTGGAACTTGACGGCCAGAGGTCCCCCTTAAGGTGGAGGATCTGGAGGTAAGGTGGCTGTCCCACAGTGGGAGCTCTCATCGAATGTTCTTTCTGCAGACGGATGATTGCCCACGTGGTGAAGCTGAGGATTCCTGGTATGAGTGATCCAGGGAGTCCATTCCTACGAAACCTTGGTTCTACCATGAATACTTCCTCTGTGTCTGGTCTTTTGTGTAGCCCTGACACCCAAAAAAGGGCTGAGCACAGAAAATGTGTTTTGATCAGAGAATGAATAAAAAGCACATGGTTCTCTCTACATACCCAGCATCTGTGATTCATAGAGTCTGCCCTGGTAGCTGGGAGTGGGTGTTAACATAGAGCCTCTCTCCTATAGCATGAATCCTAGTACCAGTGGGCATGCTCTTCCCCTAAGCTATATATACTGTAGGCAAGCAAAATTTGCCACCCCAAATCGTGCCTCTTTGGCATGAAGATTAATTTAGGCTGATTATTATTTTTTTTTTTTTTGCGGTACGTGGGCCTCTCACCAGTGCGGCCTCTCCCGTTGCGGAGCACAGGCTCCAGAACGCGCAGGCTCAGCGGCCGTGGCTCACGGGACCAGCCGCTCCGCAGCACGTGGGATCCTCCCGGACCGGGGCACGAACCCGTGTCCCCTGCATCGGCAGGCGGACTCTGAACCACTGTGCCACCAGGGAAGCCCTAGGCTGATTATTTTTAAGGCCCAAAAGACTCAGGAAGAACCTTTGACCTTCCCTCTAATTGCCTAAGAGACATGTAGATAACATTTTTTTTTAGATTTCACATATAAGCAATATCGTATGATGTTTGTCTTTGTCTGACTTACTTCTCTTAGTATGATAATCTCTAGGTCCATCCATGTTGCTGCAAATGGCATTATTTCATTCTCTTTTATAGCTGAGTAGTATTCCATTATATATATATATATACCACATCTTTTAAAAAAATGATACAAATGAATGTATATACGAAACAGAAATAGATCCACAGACATAGAAAACAAACTTATGCTTACCAAAGGGAAAAGAGGGGGAGGGATAAATTAGGAGTTTGGAATTCACATTTGCACAGTACTATATATAAAATAGATAACCAACAAGGACCTACTGCATAGCACAGGGAACTCTACTCAGTATTTTGTAATAGCCTATAAGGGAAAAGAATCTGAAAAAGAGTAGACACAGATACACGCATAACTAAATCTTTGATGCACACTCAAAACCGACACAACATTGTAAATCAACTATACTTAAATAAGTAAATAAATAAAATTTTAAAAAGAAATAAAAGAAATGTAGATAGAGGACCTGTTCCAGGAAGGGAGCCATCACCAGAGAAAACTGTAGTATGAACTAAGTGTGTAGACAGGGAGGAACCTAGCAAGGTCTGTTTGTTTTTTTTTAAATTCCTCTACGTGTCCACTATTTCTGTACGGCCCAGCAAACATTTGTTTACCAAACATTTGCTTCTCCATCTCCATATGGATTGCTTTCCTCCTCTTTGAAATTCCAAACTGCTGTCCCCAACATCCTTCCTCCTTTGTCTTTAGCTGAAGATGGTATTTAAGGTGAGGGCTTCAGTCATTCTGGCGAGTTACTCAGTTTTCCTGGGTCTCTCCCATGTGTACGTGTTACTAAGCTTTTGTTTGATTTTCACCTGTTGATCTGCCTCATGTCAATTTAATTCATAGACCAGCCGGAAGAACCTAGAAAGGGTGGAGAAAACTTTCTTTCTCCCTGACAATACTTAAAATTCAAATTGCTTTTTAGCTTTTCCTTTTGGCAAGGCTAGGTTGTTCTTGTAGAAAAAAACAAGCAATTCTGCCAAGTGGATGAACCGATTTTCCCTTCTGCCAGCAATATATGTCTCTGTTTCCCCACAGCTTAATAATATATTGTCAGACGGCAAAACTCTGGCCAATCTGATATCTGACAATGGATATCTTATTTCAGTTTGCATACATGATTATATGCGACCAAATACATATCCAAGCACACACATAATCATGTCCTTCGTGCTGCATTAACAAACAATGGTGAAGTCTCAATGGCATAACATTGTACGAGTTTATATCCACAGACTCAACAGAATTATGGGGATGTTTGCGAGGACCTTCCAACCTTACGTACATTTCAAAAGATCCATCTGGGAAGAGCTGGAGAGGAAAAAAACCCTGCAGCAAGAAATTCACCTGTGAAGCTCATTTCTGATGGGAGGAGATCTGACGGCCACAGTTGTCATCCAGTAGATGACAGGTAGAGAGAGGGTGTGGTTGATGTCACCCTCCCTTGTTTTCACCATGTTTCCCAGTCTCTATCTTTTGGCCCAATTTGGCAGGTTTCAGCCCTGCTGCCCACCACCAACTTGCTGGCATGAGACCACTATCTCAAGTAGCCAGCCTCACGGCGAAGTGGTCCTCCATTCCCCTTAGAGATTGTTGGAATATTTCAGAGAACCTTTTCCAAATGTGTGAAAGGAACACTGTAAAAATCTGGACACAGATGACTGTCCCCAAGGACTAGCATGAACTGGGAGGGAGGGATTGGAGGGTGGCTAATAGCGCTTCCTTCATGGGTTCACTCAATGAATCATTTATCGTTTCATTCATTCAACACACATATCATATGTCAGGTTCCCAAACTGTATAGCAATCGTCATCCTTCTGACGACAATTGCAGTCTACACAGGCCTGTTACTGAGCTAGATGCTGGGATTTATCTTTGGTTGAGTTCTCCTGGAAGCAGACCCTGAGGCAATAATTTGAGGGCAAATAATTCACTTGGGAAGTGATCCAGAAGCATTTTTCAGAGAATGGCTTTGTGAGATGGGGAATGGACAGAAGCCAAAAAGTGTGCAGTGCTGAGAAGTTTACTGCTGTGGGCAACTGGGGCTCATTCTGTTGGAAAACTCTGGAAGATTTTATAGAACTTGCCTTAGAATTTCCCACCCTGGATGAGAAAGAGGAGGTATTTATCCTCCAGCTCCAATCTGTCATTTGCTGATGGCTGCTCCCTGAAACCCCTCAGACAGAGTATTGCAGGATTATAGTAGATGCCACTGGCATATACTGGAGTGGAGAGTGCCCTGGGACTATGGACAGGGCACAGAAGGGTTAATAGCTATAAGATCTAATCATCAAAAATAGCCAAAAATTTTGGCTGAAATCAAGACCTTAATTAAAAAATACTTTATTGCTAAAAAATGTTTAGAAAAAAAAAACGGAAGAGACTTACTGTAAAGCTACATGTCTTAATCCACTCAGACTGCTATAAAAAAAAATAACATAAACTGGCTTGGTTTAACAACAGAAACTTATCTCTCACTGTTCTGGAGCCTGGGAAGTCCAAACTCAAGGCACCGGCAGATTTGGTGTCTGGAGAGATTCCTCTTCCTGGTTTGTAGATGGCCACCTTCTTGCTGTATCCTGCCAGAGGGAGAAAGGTCATCTCTCTCATATCTTTTCTTATAAATGCACCGATCCCATTCATAAGTGCTCTACCCTCAAGACCTCATCACCTCCCCAAGGCCCCAATTCCTGATACCACAACATTGGGGGTTAGGGCTTCAACACAGGAATTTTGAGGGAACACAAACATTCAGCCCACAGCACTATAGTAATGAAGACATTGTGGTATTGACAAAAGGATACACACATAGAGCAATGGACAGTGCAGAAGTAGATTCACACATACGTAGCCAATTGACTGTTGACAAAAGTGCAAAGGGAATTCATTGGAGAAATAATAGTCTTTTTAACAAATGATGCCGGAACAATTGGACTCCCATATACAAAAATATGAATCTTGATCCATACTTCCACGTCATTTGCAAAAACTAACTCAAAATGGATCATAGACATAAATGCAAAAAGTAAAACTATAAAACCTGCAGAAGAAAACATAAGGAGAAAATCTTTGCGACCTTGGGTTATGCAATAATTTCTCAGATATAACACCAAAAGCATGATGAAGAAAATATTGAGTGGGCTGTCATCAAAATTAAAAACTTCTGCTCTTTGAGAAAACACTGTTAAGTAAATGAGCCCACCAAGGGCTCCCAATTCGGAGTCTTTCATATAAAAGAACCCTATTGTGAGAAGAATAATGCTTAGTGCTTTGCCTGGGTGATTGTACATCTTCATGGGGAGCTATGTGAGATAACAGGCTCTCTTTTTAAATACTTTTCACTTTTGTCAAAGTTATACACGCAGATAGACTAAAGAGTCACATAGTTCACAAAGCATGTTGTGAAGCATAGAGGTTGCTTACCACCACCCTCCCCCTAGAGAGGACCGCTTTTACTTTATCATCTTGACACTTGTATCCCTGTCTCTAAGTAATATTCATTGTTGTAATAATAATGCTACATCTAGACTTTTCAGTTTTCGATATAATCCATTGACTTCCCATGACTGAAAACGAGATTTTTGTCCACCTCTTTGCTCCCTACACCTCCAGCACTTCCACTCCCCTCCCTCCCATCAATGTTATATGATAATTGTGATTTCATCAGCACTACTGCTTACAGTATTATGACTATGTAAACACTTGTTACAGTTGAACTATGTAGTAAACCAAACCACTTTTCCCTTCTGGCACAGCTTTTTAATTTTCTCTGATGTGAAAAAATTGTCTGGTTTTGCGTTTGCTTGGTTTTCTATGTACGTATTGCCTATTCAACCACAAATCCCCCAAATCGCCTCTCCATGTATTCATATGTGTGTGTATTTATATCATATTCATAGATGTTCTATTAATTTCACCTTCCAGAAGATGAATTTCCTGGAGCCCTCTGACTCCCTCCAATCTGGGCTGGTAGCTCTGTATTGTTTTTCTTATTTATTTATTTATTTTTGGCTGCACTGGGTCTTCGTTGCTGTGCACGGGCCCCCTCCAGGTGCAGCAAGCAGGGGCCAACCCTCACCGCAGCACGCGGGCCCCTCCCGCTGCGGAGCATGGGCTCCAGGCTCGCAGGCCCCAGTAGCTATGGCACACGGGCTTCAGCAATTGTGGCACACGGTCCCAGCCACTCCGCAGCATGTGGGATCCTCCCGGACCAGGGCTCGAACACGTGTCCCCTGCATTGGCAGGCGGACTCTCAACAACTGCACCACCAGGAAAGTCCCTTTTTTTCCTTTTTTAAATAGCAAATTTGTAATGCTTTTATTTTTTCTCCTTAAATTTCTTTAAAAAATTTTTTTGTTGTTGAAGTAGCATTGATGTACAATATTATATAATTTACAGGTGTATAATATAGGGATTCAGAATTTTTAAGGTTTATACTTCATTTATAGTTATTGTAAAATATTGGCTATATTCCCCAGGTTGTACAGTATATCCTTGTAGCTTATTTTATGCATAATAGTTTGTACCTCTTAGTCCCCTCCCCCTATATTGCCCCTCCCCCCTCCCTTCTCTCCACTGGTAACCTCTAGCTTGTTCTGTCCGTATTTCTGGCACTCAACTGTCATGCTGTTATCTTCTGTCACCATCATCATGGGGGCGCTCTTCTTTTCTGCTCCTACGTTCTATTTTCTGTATTTCATGCATTTTTTCCTTGGTTTCATCTTAATAGGCTTTCTTTTGCTGTTTAGAATTGTCCCATATGAATTTCTCGGCATGTAGCCAATGTCCAATAAATGTCCATTATAATCATGAAAAAGGAGTGGGGGTAATTCTAGGGTGTGGGAGAATTTTTTGAGCATGTTAACTAACACTCCTTTTTTATTTTGCGGTACGCGGGCCTCTCACTGCTGCGGCCCCTCCCGTCGCGGAGCACAGGCTCCGGACGCGCAGGCTCAGCGGCCATGGCTCACGGACCCAGCCGCTCCGCGGCACGTGGGATCTTCCCGCACCGGGGCATGAACCCGCGTCCCCTGCATCGGCAGGCGGACTCTCAACCACTGCACCACCAGGGAAGCCCTAACACTCCTTTTTTAACTTGCTATTCAGCTGACTGCTGAGAAGAGCCCTGTTGGTTTATCTCAGGAAATGTGGCTTAAATGTGATTGGCTTCACATTAATTTCACTTCCAACCACAGTGCTAAGGGGTAGTGTGTTCACCCTTCAGTGTCCTTCCACCCTTTTCAACTCAAGTCCCCCTCTGTGATCTAGTCAGTTACTATTATTCCTACTTCACAGCTGGGAAGGCTGAGGCCCAAAGAGGTTTTGCTTGCTGTCTCCTCTTCACCTGTCATTCAGCAAGAATTCTCTGTGTGGCTGGCACTGCAGGTATTACATCGAAACAAGTCAGGAGAAAGCAAGAGAAAATGTCACCTGCCATTCAGGGAAGAGAGTGGCGCTGGGTAATCTGGCAACAAATGTGGCAACGCCCGAGAGTCCCAGAGTGTGGGAAAGTCAGGGCACTTAGAGACGTCCCAGCTAGCCCATTGCTTCAGGCTTCTAAGAAGCTCCTTTTTTTTTTTTATTTAATTTATCTTATTTTTGGCTGCGTTAGGTCTTCGTTGCAACAAATGTGGCAACGCCCAAGAGTCCCAGAGTGTGGGAAAGTCAGGGCACTTAGAGACGTCCCAGCTAGCTGATTGCTTCAGGTTTCTAAGAAGCTCCTTTTTTTTTTTTTTTTTAATTTATTTATCTTATTTTTGGCCGCGTTGGGTCTTCGTTGCAGCGTGGGCTTTCTCTAGTTGTGGGGGCTACTCTTCATTGCGGTGCTTGGGCTTCTCATTGCGGTGGCTTCTCTTGTTGCAGAGCACGGGCTCTAGGCGCGTGGGCTTCAGTAGCTGTGGCGCAAGGGCTTAGTTGCTCTGCAGCATGTGGGATCTTCCCGGCCCAGGGCTCGAACCCATGTCCCCTGCATTGGCAGGCAGATTCTTAACCACTGTGCCATCAGGGAAGCCCCTAAGAAGCTCCTTTGTAATGCCCTGTTCTGCCCTCTTTGCCCCCTCCCCTACTCCACCCTATAAGTGGGTGGGCCTCTAGCTTGTTCCTGAATGGCTTCCTGACCAGCCTGGTGACACCTCCCCCTCCAAGTCCTGCATTTCCCTTCCTAGGCCTCACACTCTTGCCTAAGGGCAGAAACAGCCAGCAACACTCGGGATGACTTGGTCCCTGTCCTCACCTGAATGTTGGGCTTATGAAATAGCAGCTGGGAAGGCTCAGGGCGGTTCTGGCGGGACCACACTCGTAGGAGCGGGTATAAAGGGTGAAGCCAGCACTGGCTACCACAGCTCCACCTGCCCTCAGGATGAAGCCTAGCAGCCTTACTGTCTTCCTGGTGATATTTGCCTTTGGATTCCTGACGCCCTGGGTTGTGGAAGGTGGTTTCAAAGGTGAGGTGGACTCTCTCAGGCCATACGCAGGTGCCTGAGTCAGTGATAGCTCAGAGTGGGAATAGCCTCTTCCTTGTAGCCTGGGGGCTGACCCTGAAGTCACCATTCCAATGGTCGGGCCTATGGCCCCTAATTTCAAGCATCTCTCTGAGGACTTCAACTAAGGGAGTTTCTGCACATCTAAAAATTTACCTTTCACTAGATGGACCTGTTTACCCCAGCCCCTGTATTTCTTATTTTTCTTTCTCTATAGCTCCTTCTTCACTGTTTTGTTTGTTTTTTTAATCTCTCTTTTTCTCTGTCACATGATTTTGGTCACTATCTTTTTTAATTTTCCAAATTGGTCTCTTTTTCTCTTAATGTTTCTTATTTTAACAGTCATTCTCTCTTTCTCTATCTCCTTCCCAGTAGATCTGTTCTCTTTTATTTAATCTCTGATGAGTGGCCTCTCCTGGTATCACTGTCCTGCCTCCCTCCCAGGCAAACCTGGGCAAGGGCTACCTGACCATGAGCTCTAGTTAGCACTTACTGGACCTGGCCTATACTGACTTGCAATGGCTGATTGTAAAATCTTCAAGACTTTTGGGAGCTAGTTGATGGCACATTGGTAGCTTGAAATTAGCCATGATGGGAATATTTACACCATGGAAATTGGCAAACTCTACAAAGTGTCCCTCTTAACACATCTAGTAACACACTACCATCTATACCTTCTTTCTTGTGCCATTGACTCCCTCTTGGCTGAGTGGCTGGCTGAGCTAAGCACTGCCCCACACCTGCCTTGAAACTAGAATCCTAATAGTTCCCTTTATTCCTTTGGGGTCAGCCACCTGGGTTAGGTTTTCTCTCCTCTCCTGGGAAGCTGATTCCTTCTCCAGGATTGTGGTCATGACTCAGCATCAGCTTCTTCTTCCTCCTTTGTTCTTACCTTTCAGGAGAGTGTAAACCTGGAGTCTGCCCCTTCGTACGCCCTGGGAAGTGCATTGGATATGAACCCACTGAATGCCAGGATGACTGGCAGTGTCCACGAAGGCAAAAATGCTGCTACAACTATTGTGGCCGCAAATGCATGGATCCTGTATTCGAGCAAGAGTCAGGTGAGGAAGTAGAGTCTTGGAAACGGGGACCACGGAGATTTGAGCTTGAGGACACGCATCCTGAGGAAGTAGAGAGCGCTCCTCCGAACTGGGATGGAGGCTGGGACAGAGCCAGGGATCCTCCACCCCCAGCTCTGTACGCTCAGGTAGACAGTGGGTCAATTCGTGAGCCAGTCAGCCAGCTGGCCAATCAGTTAATGAATCAGTCTGTCTGTCAGACACATACAACACTGGTTAGGGTCCCCTTGGTGGGAAGGAGTCTCCTTTAGGACATACACCGGCCTCAGTTTTGGTCCTGAGGTTGGGGAAGAACTGATTTCCATGCACAGGGTGGAGATGGGGTTGGGAGTTTGGGTGATGTGCTAAGGGGTGAAGCCTCTGAGTTGTGACTTTGTTTTTACCAGTTAAGTTCACTCCTGGGAAGTGTCCAGTGGTTACTGGCCAGTGTAAGAGACCCAACCCTCATAAACAACTGCCTGAATGACAGCCACTGCCCAAAGGGTCTCCAGTGTTGCAGGGGTGTGTGTGGGAATTCATGTGTACAGCCGGTTAAAGATAAGGAGAAGACCTGGCAAGATCCACACCCCCCTGTATCCTAATATGGTCTCAACCTCCTGGTGCCCTTGCATGTGAAGGAGGATGTTTGAGGTCCCCCAATACTGCCCCCACCCCCAAGCAGATCCTCTGCCCTTCAACACCCTTCACCCCTTAGAGTTCCTTAGACAAGAAGTGCCAGGGGTCACCTGTGACAGGTAATGCTGGGTCTTGGGAAGGAAGGCTTCTTGGAATAAGCCAGGAGGAAGGAGCATGTTACAAGGGGCAAAGGTTCTATCTTTTAATATCATCTCTGCCTCTGACTGACTGTGTGCCTATGAGCAACTGACTGTATCTTTCTTAGGCTCAGTTTCCCCATCTGTAAAATGGACACAATTATATCTACTGAGATACTAAATGTAAAAGTGCTTTTTAAGACTTAAAGTGCTGTGTGCATTGAGAGAGTGTTGCTATGGTTATGGCTTCGATTGGCTGGGTTATCTGGAACCAAAGGAGAGTCTAATAAGATGCATAGATGTAGATCTGGCCCAGTGCCCTGATTTTACCAGAGGGGAGACTGCAGCAGAGAGCCAGTGAAAAGCCTGGATTCTTTTCTTGATTCCTAGATCAAAGACAGGCACTGTTTCGACTATTCCAGCACTATGCTCTCTCTTTACGTATCCCAAAGGACTTAGGGCCTGGTGGCAGAAGGACCCTCTTGGTAGGAAGGATATAAGGGTCACTTAAATTGTTCCTGTGCTGAGGCTCTGCTTTATTTTCTTTCCACAGAGTTATACCCAGCAGGGCCAGGTCTATACAATTAGCACTTCCTGGTCTGTGTGATCTGGGGATTTCCTTTTTCCCCCAAGCCTGGAAAAAAATGAGAGCGCCTTGGTGAAGATGTGGTTTTGTGACCAATACCTCCTTGGGGGCCAAGATTTGGCCTGTTTTATCTATGTGTCCCCAGCATTCAACGTGAAGCTTGGCACACGACAGGAAATGTCTGCTGATTAGTAAATAAATAAATGTACCAAGTTTTCTCTGCGTTTCTATTTTCCGCGACTCATTGAGTCTGGTCTAGGATATGAGGTGTGAGATGAAGAATAAAATCTCTGCATGTGTGGGATTTCTCCCCAAACCTATAAAGTAGAAAAAAGAAAGTGCTTTGGATCTAAGCAGATATGGGTTTAAATCCTGCGTCCATAGATTACTGGCTGTGTAATTTTTTGGATCTAAGCAGATATGGGTTTAAGTCCTGCGTCCATAGATTACTGGCTGTGTAATTCTGGGCAATGACTTTGTTCCACTGAGCCCTACTTTTGTCATCTATAAATGGAAACGATAACAACAATGCCAATTTCATAAACTTATGAGGATTAGAGGTGATAACATGTGAAAGGAATAGCTCAGTGATTGTCACATACTAGGGGTTCAATAAATGCTAGACTTACCTCAGGGTAAGCAAGGCACAAGGAGTTAAGAAAATGGTTGAATTTGATGACGTCCGTATCAAAACCGACAAACACAAGAGTTGAAAGATAAATGATAGCTTAGAGGTAAATATTTGGAATGATTATCACAGACAAATAAACAGAATGAAAACTATGTGAAGAATTTTTGCAAATAAGTAAGAAAAACAGCCTACCTCTTAGAATAAATGAACTATGAATAGAATGGACAATCAAATAAGAGATTATTATTATAACAGATGGTATATAGACATATAAAGAGCTTCATCCTCACTAGTTACAAGGAAAAAGCCAGTTAAAACAACCAAACGCCATTTTTCGTCGGTCAGAATGGCAAGAATTAAAAGTCTACAATATAAACACTCAGAGACTCTTAATAGTTTGCTGATGGAAGTGTAAATGGCTACAACCACTTAGAAGAGTGATTTGGTTATGCCTAATAAAACTGAAGATTCACATAAGATATCATTTAGCAATTATCTTTCCAGAGACATAGGAAAGACAAAATACCTGCCAATGGGAACCTAATACATGTATTAGGGTGTTTAGTATAAGATTGTTCCAAAGAGTCAGAAATCGAGACCAGTCAAGATGGCTCTCATTTGTGAAATGGTTAAATTTTCATACTTTGATACGCTTGCTATGCTATAGAAAAATAAAAATAAATTTATATGAATCAACATGGAGACATATCACAGAAAACTTATTGGGAAAATCAGACTGGTGATATAAATGTGTAGAATGAAGTATTCATATACGTTCTAAAATTACACATAAAATATCAAGCTGGTTATGGGCATATACCAAAGAATACACACCAAATGCAGGACGGTGCCTTCCTACCTAGAAGAGGAATTAAAAATGGGACTGGTAGCGCTGAATATGGAAAGTGATGATTGATCTTCAAGATTTAATACTTGAACAAAATAATGCCATTTGCAGCAACATGGATGGACCTGGAGATTGTCATACTGAGTGAAGTAAGTCAGACAAAGACAAATATCGTACGATATCGCTTATATGTGGAATCTAAGAAAAAGGTACAAACAAACTTATTTACAAAACAGAAATTGAGTCACAGATGTAGGAAACAAACTTACGGTTACCAAGGGGGAAAGGGCAGGGGAGGGATAAGTTGGGAGGTTGGGACTGACATATACACACTACTGTATATAAAATAGATAACTAATAAGAACCTACTGTATAGCACAGGGAACTCTATTCAATACTCTGTAAAGACCTATATGGGAATAGAATCTAAAAAAGAGTGGATATATGTGTATGTATTGATATAATTTGCTGTACAGCAGAAACTAACACAACATTGTAAATCAACTATTCTCTAATAAAAAATTAATTAATAAAAAAAGGATTTAATACTTGAAAACAAAATGAATATATAATGTCCCCACTCTAGGTACTTCTAGGATAAAACATATCTTTCTCAAAAAACCCAAAACAAACAAACAAAAAAAACCTTTCTCTCTTTTTTTTTCTTCCAAAAGCCACACCCAACAACGTTCAGAGCAAAAAATGAAAACTCAAAAAGCACCTTGGGTGAAACCAGAAATCATTTGTACCCACTGGCTACAATATAGAACTGGAAATCAAATTCTTAAATTGCAGAAAGGTGAAAGCTAATGGTTTGCAGCAGGAGATATTTATGGGAAGCCCTGCAGAATGTTTAAAAGGCTCTGAAATTAAGAGTGGGAAAGAGAGGGAGATTGTTTCAAGGGAGGTGTGCTGTTTTAATACCTGTACAAAGAACAATTAGACTCCCAGGTCTATGCCCATACCTTGGGCAACTCCTAAAGAAGTTAGAGGCTTTGGTCTCTGTAGAAATTGAAAGGGAGGAACCCTGGGTTCAGCCATCCCTGGCACGGGGAAGGAACTGAGACATGGTGCTGAGAATGAGAAGGATCGAAAAGCTCTTGTGAATAGTTAGGTCTCCCAGCAGTCTTCCACTCTGGCTAGAACTTACTGTCAACTAGCTTATCTAAAATCAAATATTTGGACGACAAAGTTAATTTTGCTCTGAGACCCTCCCAAGGTCTATATGGAGGAATCCCATCTTATTACATGTGGTCCATTAATTCTGCCTTATTGTTTTAAAAGAGCATCTGCCCGGGCTTCCCTGCTGGCGCAGTGGTTGAGAGTCCGCCTGCCGATGCAGGGGACAAGGGTTCGTGTCGCGATCCGGGAAGATCTCACATGCCGCGGCGCGGCTGGGCCCGTGAACCACGGCCCCTGAGCCTGCGCGTCCGGAGCCTATGCTCCGCAACGGGAGAGGCCACAACAGTGAGAGCCCCGCGTACCGCAAAAAAAAAAAAAAAGAGCCTCTGCCCTTCCAATCCTCTTGGTAAGTTTTGAACCCATCCTTCACTGACTGACGGAGTTCTGTGCTCAAATCGCTTCTTCCTAGTCCCTTGGTTTCTCCCTTTTTAAGAAGATTGGGGGAGGGGGGTTTTTTCTTTCATCCTGACTCTTCAAATAGCTCTTCTTTCAGGGAAGTTAGCTTGAGGGGGTATGTCTTACTTCGAACCAAAACAAGCCTTGACTCAGTCTCTCAAAGAACAGGCAACGTGGGTGTTGAGAAACCACTTGATCAGGTTTCAGGAACAGAGGTTGATTCCCAATTTTGCTGCTGACTCATTCTGTGACATTGGCCATGTTCCCTGACTCCTTTGTATAATAAAGGGATGATCCAGTTGAACTTTAAGATTCCGCTTTGCTCTGCTGTTTTACGAATTAATGATTCATAGAAGCACCTTTGAGGGAAAGCCCCAGTGGTATGGGCCACGTTCTTGAGTTTGATGAACTCCCTGTGTCTACAGGTTCCCCTCTTTATCTTTCAGCCTCATCTTCTCCAGCTGTTGTGGTCAGCTTCCAGGGCACCTCCTTACCTGGTGATCGTGACTTATGAGGGTCCCAATGAGTCTAATAACACCGTCTCAGTGTACAGATGGGAAAACTTAGGCCCAAAGAGAAGATGTGCCCAAGATTGTAGAGTAAGTCGCTGGTAGATCTCAATATCTTTATCTCCAAGCCCCATATTCTTTTTCTTTATTTCGAGTTAATTGTTTTCAGATTACATAGTGGATACTGTAGTCGGCTGTCAGATCCCTTTAGGATGAAGGCCGCTGAGCCATCAGTTGCTGGGGTGTTGCTGGCTGCTGACACTGAGAGCTGAGTCCCTCCCTGGGAATTTCCCTGGGCCATAGTGAGCTGTTTCAACCAAGGTTACACCAATTCCCAGGGGCAACCTGTATCCACAGACTGGCTGATGTTGGGGTACAAAGGCTCAGCTCCGTAGTTCGATTAGGGGCACCTCTGAAGGACCCTCCCAGCTCCAGAGCTCCCCAGGGGATTGGCTGAGCCTTTGTTTCAATGAATCACAATTCCACTTCTTTTTCTCCCCAGCTGTGTTTCTCTTACTTCTCACAGGTGTTGCTTCTCAGAATACTCCCCAGAAAACCTACACATAAACATCTGCCCCTAAGACCGTTTCCCAGGAAATGTGACCTAAGGAAGATTATACAAGGTAATCATTGCCAAAAAACAATATTAATATGAAAAACTACTCTGCAAGAGACAATGTTAAGAGAATGAGAAGACAAGCCACAGACTGGGGACAAATGTTTGCAAAAACACACACATGATAAAGGACTGTTATCCAAAATAAACAAAGGACTCTTAAAACTCAACAATAAGAAAAGAAACAAGCAACTCACTTTAAAAATGTGCCGGACTTCCCTGGTGGCGCAGTGGTTAAGAATTCGCCTGCCAGTGCAGGGGACATGGGTTCGAGCCCTGGTCTGGGATGATCTCACATGCCTCAGGGCAACTAAGCCCTCGCACCACAACTACTGAGCTTGTGCTCTAGAGCCTGTGAGCCACGACTACTGAGCCCATGCACCACAACTACTGAAGCCCGCACGCCTAGAGCCTGTGCTCCGCAACAAGAGAAGCCACCACAATGAGAAGCCTGTGTACCTCAAGGAAGAGTAGCCCCTGCTCGCCGTAACTAGAGAAAGCCCGCATGCAGCAACAAAGACCCAAAGCAGCCAAAAATAAATACATAAATTTAAATTAAAAAAAAATAAAATTAAAATGCGCCAAAGACCTTAATAGACATCTCACCAAAGAAGACAGATGGCAAATAAGCATATAAAAAGATGCTCCACCTCGCACGTCATCAGGGAAATGCAAACAGAAAAAACAGTGAGATACCACTACACACCTATTAGAATGACCAAAATCTGGAACACTGACAACACCAAATGCTGACAAGGATGTGGAGCAACAGGAACTCCCATACATCACTGGCGGGAATGCAAAATTGTACAGCCACTTTAGAAGACAATTTGGTAGTTTCTTACAAAACTAAACATACACTTACCACACAATCCAGCAATCATGCTCCTTGGCATTTACCCAAAGGAGTAGGAAACATATGTCTACACAAAAAACTGCACACAGATGTGTATAACAGCTTTATTCATAATTGCCAATACTTGCACGCAACCAAAATGTTCTTTAGTAAGCGAATGGATAAATAAATTGTGGTGCATCCAGACAATGGAATATTATTTGGCTCTAAAAAGAAAGAAGCTATCAAGCCATGGAAAGACATGGAGGAAACTTAAACACCTATGAATTACTACTAAGTGAAAGAAGCCAATCTGAAAAGGCTAAATGCTGTGTGATTCCAGCTATACGACATTCTGGAAAAGGCAAAACTATGGAGACAGTAAAAAGATCAGTGGTTGCCAGAGATTGGGAAGGGGGAGATGAATGGGCAGAGTACAGAGGATTTTTAGGGCAGTGAATACTCTGTATGATATTATAATGATGGATATATGTCATTATACATTTGTCCAAACCCATAGAATGTACAACACCAGGAGGGAGCCCTACTGTAAATGATGGACTTTGGGTGATTATGATGTGTCAGTGTAGGTTCATTGACTGTAACAGGTGCACCACTCTGGTGAGGGATGTTGGTAATAGGGGAGACTATGCATGTGTGGTGGCAGGGGGTGTATGGGAAATCTCTCTACCTTGTTAATTTTGCTGTGAACCTGAAGCTGGTCTAAAAACGTTAAGTCTTTAAAAAAAGAATTGGAGAAACAAGGAATTTCTGGACTCCTTAAATATTATTAAACTCATTGATAAGAGTTTCATTTTAAAAAAGTGATCATTGTCAAAAAATTGGAGAAGTAGAAAAAAAGAACCCTATCACCACTTCTTCAGCATGTGTGTAACCTAGGAGTTTATCTCCTCTCAGGGCTTGGCCTCCTCCCCCTGCTGCAAGGTGATACATGGGCTGGACTGTATTTTCCTGAGCCCGGGGTCCTTAGTCTGGAATAACTCTTGCTGGAAGTAAGGGAAGAATACAGCAAGATGATCTGGTGAGGTCTTTGGCATTCCATGTTTCCCAAAGCAATCCAGAGTGGGCATTGACACAACATGGTTAGGGCACCTGCTGTGAATTGCAGACAATTTTCTTTATTTGTCCACAGGTCAGGTGAATATTGGGTGGATGAGATGAGAGACAGACTGAAGGATAAACAATTCTCAGATCGCGTACAGTCTAAATCTACACGAAGAGAAACATTTTCCGAAACGGCCTGTAATTTGCAAAGCCATCCTCCCAGCCAAGTATTGACGTTATTTCACGAAGCAGCCCTTTTGCTCCTTTTGAACTGTGGCTCTTGCAATCGATGGGGAATAAGAAACACTTTATACAGAAGACAAGCCAAGGCTTTCACAGGACCACGTGTCCAGGCTCGCCCGAGGTCTCAGGCAGGCCTCTTGCCTCCTCCCCACGCTTTGTCTAGAGGGAAGGTGTGGCTTGTTCTTTCTGATTCAAGTGCGTTTTTTCCTTGACTGTGATTACACTGTATATGTAATTTCCTATCCTCTTTTCTGGTTTATGTTATAACACAATTTCCCAATGTCGTACAAACTGCATCAACACCTTGACCTTCATGAGAGCGGGGGCGTCAGCTCTATCAACCTCAGGTACAACATGTGTTTGGCTGGGAAAGGCCACTCAGGAAACAATTGTTTAGCTGAACTCAGCTAATGACTACATTGTTGTCCACTTCAAGGCTTTGTCATCATTTCTGTAACTCCACTGGACAAACCAGTCATTTCCAGTTCTTGGTTTCTTTTATAGATTATGTGTATATGTAAATCCTTGTGCATGAATCATTTTTTCTTTAATTCAGATTTCTCTGCTGGGTCAGATGCCTAGAGGTGGAATGTATCGAATCAAAGCATTTGGATATTTTTAAGGCTTTCAACACAAATCATCCCTACTCTCTGCTCCTCCCAAGGCCTTCAACAAAATCAAATGAGACGGAGGATACAAATGATTGTGTTAAGAATTTACAGGGTGCCTGGAATATAGTCAGCCCTCAGGAAATACTCCCCTCATCACACATGTAAAGACACGCATAGGTGTGCTTGTAAACATACAGGTCTGCAATCCAATGCGTCCAGCCTGTGAGTACTAGCTCTCTCTCCTAAATAAAGTATAAGCTCTCCTGGGCAGCTACAAACAGGTATGCCAGACCTGTCAAACTTGACTGTGAATGAGAACCATAAATGCATATTCTGATTCAGTAGGTCTTAGATGGGGCCAGAGATGCTGTATTTCTCCAGCTCTCTGGTACGCCAACGCTGCTGGTCTGTGGACCACGCCTTGAGTAGCAAGCAGGTGTGCCACAAAGACACAACAGGCACATAGAAACACATATGCAGGCATAAGTGAAAACCCACATACGCACATGAATTTGCAATTTCTCAGAAAGACTCTAGGTAATAGGAGTCGGATCTCCAAGGGCATGGACCCACATTTCATGGGAAAAATTTGATCTGTTGGCATCTGTCCAGAACCTAAGAAAAGTTAGGCTCTGGGAGTGCTAGGGCAGTGCTAGAGTGGGGTGGGACAGAAAAGGACAGGACAGGACAGTCTGTCCCTGAAGTAAGTGCTGCTCCCATGAAATGGGGGCTTGGAGTCCTCCTAAACTGTCCAATCTAGACCTCTTTGGTACCTGGAAGCCTTCACTTCCCCTGTGGTAGCAGCAATCTCCTTCATCTGCCCCAGCTTCCCCAGGGTCAGAAAAGCAGGGAGTATCCGGTGAACTTGTGGTTCACCTTTTCCTTTTCCTTTTCCTAACAGTATCTTTTGTTAAACAGAATTTTAATTTGAGGTGGGGGGTAATGACAAGAAAGAGCCTTATTTGTTTATTTTTTTCAGCCAATCATTTAAAGTGAACAATTCAGTACCATTTACTACATTCACAGTGCTATGTAACTGCCACCTCTATCTAGTTCCCAAACATTTCCATCACTCCAAAGGAAACCCCCTTACCATTAAGCAGTAATTCCCCCACCCCCAGCCCCTGGCCACCTCCAGTCTGTGTTCCATCTCTGGACTTTTCATATAAATGCAGACATACCATACATGACCTTTTCTGTCCAGCTTCTTTATCCATGTCAGAGCATGTATCAGTATTTTAGTCCTTTTTTTTTTTTAAATAGAGATGGAATTTTTTTTTTAATTGAGATATAATTCACATATCATGGTTGGAGCACAGGCTCCAGACGCGCAGGCTTAGCGGCCATGGCTCACGGGCCCAGCTGCTCTGCGGCATGTGGGATCTTCCCGGACCGGGGCACGAACCCGTGTCCCCTGCATCGGCAGGCGGACTCTCAACCACTGCGCCACCAGGGAAGCCCCTATTTTAGTCCTTTTTATGGCTGAACAATATTCCATCATAGGGATACACAACATTTTGTCTATTCACCCACCAATGGCCATTTGCGCTGGCTACTATAAATAGTGCCGACAAGAACACGTATGTGCATGTACTTTTTTTTAATAAATTCATTTATTTATTTAATTTATTTTGGCTGCATCGGTTTTTTTTTTTTTAACAACTGTATTGGAGTATAATCGCTTTACAATGGTGTGCTAGTTTCTGCTTTATAACAAAGTGAATCAGTTATACATATACATATATCCCCACATCTCTTCCCTCTTGCGTCTCCCTCCCTATCCCACCCCTCTAGGTGGTCACAAAGCACCTAGCTGATCTCCCTGTGCTACGCGACTGCTTCCCACTAGCTAGCTATTTCACATTTGGTAGTGTATATGTGTCCATGCCACTCTCTCACTTCGTCCCAGCTTACCCTTCGCCCTCCCCGTGTCCTCAAGTCCATTCTCTAGTAGGTCTGCATCTTTATTCCTGTCTTGCCCCTAGGTTCTTCTGACCATTTCTTTTCATTTTGTTTTTTTTAGATTCCATATATATGTGTTAGCATATGGTATTTGTTTTTCTCTTTCTGACTTACTTCACTCTGTATGACAGTCTCTAGGTCCATCCACCTCACTACAAATAACTCAATTTCATTTCTTTTTATGGCTGAGTAATATTCCATTGTATATATGTGCCACATCTTCTTTATCCGTTCATCTGTCGATGAAGACTTAGGTTGCTTCCATGTCCTGGCTATTGTAAATAGAGCTGCAATGGACATTTTGGTACATGACTCTTTTTGAATTATGGTTTTCTCAGGGTATATGCCCAGTAGTGGGATTGCTGGGTCGTATGGTAGTTCTATTTGTAGTTTTTTAAGGAACCTCCATACTGTTCTCCATAGTGGCTGTATCAATTTACATTCCCACCAACAGTTCAAGACGGTTCCCTTTTCTCTACACCCTCTCTTGCCTTTATTGTTTGTAGATTTTTTGATGATGGTCATTCTGACCAGTGTGAGATGATGATAGCAGGCAGCTTCCCAGAGCTTTCCTCCAGCACCCCTCGGACTGTGGACCAGCTCTGGCTTGGGACGACCCAGCCAACTTCTCTGCCAACCAGTGGGCTGCCACCACATCCTCTCCAATGAGTCTAAATCCTAACCTTGGAGAGGATTCCCTCTCCTGCATTTTGTTCTTTCCCTGACTACTCTCGTTCAGTCCTAGGGTTTTCTTTCTTTCCTTTTTAGTTAATCCCTTGTAACCACTAATCATTTTCATATTAAACCTGCCCTGTTCACGTTACTGAGTTCTTTCTGTCTTCTCATTCAATGCTTATACACTAAAGGTCTATGAATCTATCCTTGGCCAATATCACGATATTTTATTTACTCTAACTTTATAATAAACCTTAATAATTTGTAGCATAAGTTTTTCTGCCTTATTATTTTTTTAATGTTTTTTAAAAATTTATTTATTTTTGGCTGCTTTGGGTCTTCGTTGCTGCACGCGGGCCTTCTCTAGTTGCGGCGAGCGGGGGCGGCTCTTCCTTGCGGTGCGCGGGCTTCTCATTGCGGTGGCTTCTCTTGTTGCGGAGCACGGGCTCTAAGCGCACGGGCTTCAGTAGTTGTGGTGCGCAGGCTCAATAGTTGTGGCTCGTGGGCTCTAGAGCTCAGGCTCAGTAGTTGTGGGGCACGGGCTTAGTTGCTCCGCGGCATGTGTGATCTTGCCAGACCAGGGCTTGAACCCGTGTCCCCTACATTGGCAGCATATTCTTAACCACTGCGCCACCAGGGAAGCCCCTTTCTGTCTTATTCTTATATTCTTCTTCACTTATGTCCTTGCTATTCTTGTCCCTTTGCTTTTCCAAATAAATTTTTTTTCCAAATAAATTTTTAAATAGCTTCTGCAAGATACATACACATGCAAATAAACAAAGCAACAACAACCTATTGGGATTTTCATCCAGGGTGGCAATGAATCTATAAATAAATCTAGGGAGAAAATACATCTTTACAGTGTTAGGGTTTGCAATCTATGAATATGCTATATCTCTTTCTATTTAGATATTCTTTAATTTTTCTCAAAAAGTTTTACCATTTACTACATAAAGATTCTGCGCATCTTTTCTTAATTTTATTTATAGCTATTTGATTTTTTTATACTACTATAAAAAGTTTCACCTTTAATTGTTTCTTTCTGGGATATAGAAGTATAATTCACTGTTTACTGCTGAGTGCCTGATCTATCAGCATCAGAGACCAACATTCATGCTCAATATAGAGCCGTTCCCTGGGGTGATCAGCCAGCTACCTGGTGGCAGGTTGATTACATTGGACCACTTCCATCATGGAAGGGGAATAGACACTCTGGATATGAATTTGCCTTCCCTGTATGCAATGTTTCTGCCAAAACTACCGAACATGTACTTATAGGATACCTTATCCACCTGTCATGGTATTCCTTACAACACTGCTCTGATCAAGGAACTCACTTTGCAGCAAAAGAAGTGTGGCAATGGGCCCATGCTCATGGAGTCACTGGTCTTACCCAGTTCCTCACCATCCTGAAGCAGCTGGCTTTACAGAACAGTGGAATGGCCTTTCGAAGACTCAGGTAGAGTGCCAGCTGTTTGACAATACTTTGCAGGGCTGGGACAAGGTTTTTCAGAAGGCTGTCTATGCTTTCAGTCGGTGTCCAATATATGATGCTGTTTCCCCCATAACCAGGATTCATGGGTTCCGAAATCAAGAGGTAGAGACAGGAGGGGTACTACCCACTATTATCCCTAGGGAGCCACGAGCAAATTTTTGGCTACTTGTCCCCTTGACTTTGTGCACTGTTGGCCTAGAGGGGTTAGTTCTGGAGGGAGAAATGTTTCCACCAGGAGACACAACAATGATTCCATTGAACTGGAAGTTAAACTACCATCCTACCACTTTGGGTACCTCCTGCCTCTGAATCAACAGTCAAAGAAGAGAGTTACAGTGTTGGCTGGGATGATTGATCATGACTACCAAGGGGAAATTGGACTCCTACTCCACACTGGAGGTAAGGAAGAGTATGTCTGGAATACAGGAGATCCCTTAGGGACCTGGTAATATTATCATACTCTGTAATTAAGTCATCAGAAAACAATGACCCAATGCAGGCAAGGCCACTAATGGCCCAGACCCTTCAGGAATGAAAGTTTGGGTCACCCCATCAGGTAAAGAACGATGACCAGCTGAAGTGCTTGCTGAAGACAAAGGAATATAGAATGGGCAGTGGGAAAAGGTAGTTATAAATACCAACTACAACCATGCGACCAGTTACAGAAATGAGGACTGTAATAGTCATGACATTTCCTCCTTATTTTGCTATGAATACATGTGTATGCGTGTTTATTTTCTTTCCTCTCTTATTACCTTATCATGTAACATAAGATGTATTGACCTTATATCATAGTATTTATGTATCGTTAATTTTACGTCATAGAATTTGTTACTGGATATGAAGGAGGAGAGTAAACATCACTCTAGAGCTTTACTTCCTCTTCTGGGGAAGGAATGAATGTGTTTTGGTTTGTATACAGGATAATGGTACGCTGTCTGGCAGAATTATGACCCTGTCGTTGTCTTTACTTGAAGACTAAGTATGGTTTAAAAAGATCCATATAGGTGCCGAGTTGACTTGTAATCGTTTATTTTATGTGTCAACTTGACTGGCCATGAAATGCTCGAGTTAAACATTATTGCTAGGTTGCCTGTGAGGATGTGTCCAGATGAGATTAGCATTTGAATCTGTGGACTCAGTAAAGTGAATTTCTCTCCCCAGTGTGGTGGGCTCATCCAATCTGTTGAGGGCCCAGTAGAACAAAAGGTGAAGGGAGGAGGAATTTGCACCTCTTCTCCTGCCTCTCTGCATGAGCTGGGACATCTCACCTCATTATCTCCTGCCCTTGGACTAAAATTTACACCATCGGCTCTAACGGTTTTTTTTCTGGCTGTGCCATGAAGCATGTAGGATCTTAGTTCCCCAACCAGGGATCAAACCCGTGCCCCCTGCAGTGGAAGTGCGGAGTCTTTACCACTGGACCACCAGGGAAGTCCCAGCTCTTAGGTTCTTAGGTCTTCGGACTTGAACTGCATTATACCACTGACTTTCTTGGGTCTTCAGTTTACATATGGCAGATTATGGGATTTCTCAGCCTCCATAACTGTGTGAGCTAATTCCTCATGATAAACATAAATAAATAAATACACACATATATACATTGCTATGAATATATTTGTGATATATATATATATATATATATTAGTTTGAGCTTTGCCCTACCCAGTTGTAAAAATTCCTCCTTTTTATATAACAATTTCCACAGATTTCCTTTTAGACGTTCTATTCTATTCCATTAGACTATTTGTTTATTCCTGTACCAACATCATACTACATTTATTATTATAATGTAAAAATAATATAATTAATAATATTTTGATATGTGGTCTGGCTAGCCTCCATTCTTGTACTTTTTTTTTTTTTTAATCGCAAATACTCCTTTTTATTTTTTATTTATTTATTTTTTTGCTGTACTCTGGCCTCTCACTGTTGTGGCCTCTCGCGTTGCGGAGCACAGGCTCCGGACGCGCAGGCTCAGCAGCCATGGCTCACGGGCCTAGCCGCTCCGCGGCATGTGGGATCTTCCCGGACCGGGTCACGAACCCGTGTCCCCTGAATCGGCAGGAGGACTCTCAACCACTGCACCACCAGGGAAGCCCCATTCTTGTACTTTTAAAAAATGTTCTTGATTCGCAACGTTTATACTAATACAGAACTGTAGGATCACTTTGCCAAGGTGTTTTAAAAAATAATGTTGGGGATTTTATTGCAGTTATATTGAATTTATAAATGATCTTTTAAAGAGTTGCAATCTTTACCTTATTGAGTCTTTCCAAACATAAACACTATTTCTCCATTTATTCAGTTCTTCTTTCAGACCTTCAATAAAATTCTTTTTTTTTAAATCCATAAAATTCTGGCATAATTTTTATTTTTTTTAATTAAAAATTTTTTAAAAATATTTATTTATTTATGCTGCGCCAGGTCTTAGTTTCAGCACGCGGGATCTTTTAGTTGTGGCATGTGGGCCTCTTAGTTGCGGCATGCATGCAGGATCTAGTTCCCCGACCAGGGATCGAACCCGGGCTCCCTGCATTGGGAGCGCAGAGTCTTACCCACTAGACCACCAGGGAAGTCCCTCTGGCATAATTTTTAGGTTTGTTCCTAGGCATATTGTAGGGTTTGTTTCTTTGATTATTTATGTCTACTTTTATTATTTCTGACTGATTATGGGTAATGTGGAGAAATGCTGTAGAATCTTGTAGAGACCTTATACCCAGCAACTCTGATGAAACTTATTTCATTCACTGTATTGAATGTCTTAATTTGTTATGTAGGAAATGATACCGTCTGCAAATAATGACAATAATCTTTCTTTTCATTCTTACATATTTTATTCCTTTATCTCATTGCATAGTTTTGTATATCTCATACACTGCTGAAAAATAGTGGTGACTCTTATTCTGTTTATGACTTTAATGACAATACCTCTGAAAATTCAACTTAATATAGGTTTTGCTACAAAGTTTCAGATAGGTTTGTTTTCTTTTCTTTTCTTATGTATTAATTTCTATCCTTTCATTTCCATTCTTAATTTTAATAAAGGATTCACATTTCACTTTTAGGAGAGCTTTTAAAACCCTCATGAATTCTAATGTTTAACATTCTATTTAAGATGTTCCCAACTTTGCTCAGAGAAGACAAAATCGGTACATAATTATTTTTTCTTCTACAGGCCAGAATATTTGGCTGTAGTATCAAATTTTTACTAACATCAGCAAATTTGTTATTTATGGCTACGTAACAAATTGTACCAAAGCTTAGCATCTTAAAACCATAAACATCATCTCACCGTCTGAGGGTTACTATTCATTGAGATTCTGATATGTCTTCATAATAGAAATAGATAGAAGTCATGAATATATGTTGACATGGTTGAAATATAGAAATCTTCATAAATACCCAAGAAAACTATGTGGAACCCTTCCCTGAAAGGTCATATAATTAATGTACATCTGTAAACCATAAATAATTACCTTCCATTTTGTAAACCATTGAAATCACATTTCTCAGATCATTATATCAGAAGAACAAAAAGTCTGAATGCTTGTAACTTGTATTTTGATTGAGGATTATAGAGTGGATTTGGGAAGGCTTCATTTAGACTCTGTGTGAACTTACTATATGTTAATTAATAAAACTGAGTGGTTTTTATTTTTTCTATTTTTTGGCATGCAGGATCTTAATTTCCCGACCAGGGGTCGAACCCGTGCCCCCTGCAGTGGGAGCACAGAGTCTTAACCACTGGACCGCCAGGAAAGTTCCCCCAAACTGGGTGGTTTTTAATGTGTAAAACTTGATGTGTAATTGATGAAGTGTTATTCCACCACCAACATTAACATTAACGAGCATTGTCATCTCCCACCTTATTTAAGATTGTAGATAAACGATGATAACAATGAAGTATTTGGTAACAGAAAAAAAAAAATCCCGGAACAGCTTGGCCTGGTGGTTCTGGCCTGGAGTCTCTCACAGGTTATAATCAAGCTGTTTGCCAGGACAAGACTCACGTGATAGTTGGAGGGCCTCAGCTCCACACAGGCTGTTGGCCAGAGGCATTAGTTCCTCACCCTGGGGGCCACTCCACAAAAGGCTGAGTGTCCTCACAACATAGCAGCTGAGTTCTGCTTGAGCAAATGATCGGGGAGAGAACAACCTCCCCAAATGGAAGCTAATCTCTTTTAATGATCTAATTTCACAAGGGCATAAAGATCTGTCACTCTGCAATATTTTATTGGTCACATAGACCAACTTTGCAAAAAGGTGGGAGGGGACCGTGCAAGGGTGTGAACACCAAGAGATGAGGATGACTGGGAGCCAACTTGGAGGGTGGCTAAAATGAATGAAATTAAAATGAATTGAATGGCTCATAAAATGAATTAAACAGCTCTGCCCCTTTTCCCTCACTTCTGAAATGGTTAACTTAATACACCCAGTTGTTACTCTTGGAATATTGGTTGAAATAGCATGGAATATTTTCTTAGACCAGTGACATTTTCCAGGAAAGGAATGAATTACAATTTTATTTTGGCTTTTTTTTTTTTTTGCAGTACGCAGGTCTCTCACTGTTGTGGCCTCTCCCGTTGCGGAGCACAGGCTTCGGACGCGCAGGTTCAGCGCCCATGGCTCACGGGCCCAGCCGCTCCACGGCATGTGGGATCCTCCCGGACCGAGGCAAGAACCCGCGTCCCCCGCATCGGCAGGCGGACCCTCAACCACTGCGCCACCAGGGAAGCCCTATTTTGTCTTTTTTTTAATCATTAATCTAATTAAGTTCTCTGTTTCCTTTAGAATCCATAGAGCAAAGTTCCCTACTTGGCTCTAGCTCTCAGAATTCCGGTTCTTGTTACTCTTTCCACGCCACTGAGTCAAGAACAATATCACTGTCCTGTGGTTCTGGCCAAGAAAATGTCATCAAAATGACCTACCGTGACAATACTCCTAGTGTTGGGAAAGGCAGTCTCATGCATGCATCCCCCACTACAAAGGAATGGGCCTCGGACCTGGAATACTTACTCACCAAGACATAAGGAGCCCATACAACCTGTGCTAGGCTTATTGTCATGAGTGGAAATATCTTTCCCTGTTTTAAGCTCAACGCATGCTCCTTTGTTTTGTGTGTGTGCCCTCTGGCAACTGGTTAACCCCACTGCTGTATCTGCCCTCGGTGGGGAAGGGATGGGGTCCCTCTACCGTGTCATGAGAGGAGTGCCTACACGTAAATTGCCCGGTATCAGGTGCCAGGAGAGACTCCCTAGCCATGGGAAATCGAAGCCCGCTACAGAAGCCTCCTGTGTAAGTGAAGCGTTGTTTCATCCATGCTGTGCTTTCCTTGGAGACTCTGATACCAGTATACAATGGACAGACGTATGTGTTTGGAGTCCTCCCTTGGGACTGATAATCGGGTACACGTTGTTCTGTTCAACACTTATTTTAAGATAGAAGCAATAGTGTCTTGGGTCATGATCACCACAGAAGGAAAGTATCCACCATTTTCTGAGAACCTGCTATGGCCCTGTAACATTGCTCTTCATTTTGCATTGGATGCCCCAATGCTCCAAACACCAAACACTGTGAGAAGTTGATTTTTATCATCACTTTGCAGGTCAAGAGATTAAGATGTAGGAGATAAAGTCATTTGTCCCAAACCACAGAGCCAAGGCTTTTCAGACTCATGTTGTAAATTCTGGTCTGTCCAGCCCCTAAGCCTCTTCCTTCCGCTCCATATCTGTAAGAGGGAGGCCTCTTATTCAGACATTCCCTCCTCATCTCCCACCAAACTGATCCCCAATGAACCACAGAAGCAGGATGTACAGAGAGAGAGATGCTCATTTATTTATTGACCAATCAACAGGCATTTGCTGGCAGCCTACCAGGTGCCAAACCTTTCTGCAAAGAAGATATTGGCGATAGGACCAAGGCTTCACCACGGAGTGCCCCAGTGACCCAAGCGTGGGAGTAGAAGGGAATTCCCAGACCACGCAGAGTAGGAATCCAGAGCCACTTCCAAGCGGCAGGAATCAGGCTGTGAGAGAAAATGAGATCAGGACTTCAATACAGGAACCAGCCAAGTCATCTCCACATTCTCTCCCCAAGAATCCCCTTGTGATAGAGAAAATAGCAAGGTTCTCATATAGTTGTATGAGTCTTGGTATCAGGAGGCTGATTTCAAGTCTCTATTTTACTAGAAAACTCTAAGGTTGGAGCATTGAGCAAGATTATCCTCAAAATCCACTGATCTTTTGGGCTTTGACCCTAGACAACATCTTGGAAATAACCTTAATAATACATACTTAGTGCACAGTGCTTTTGACAATGCACTTTCAACTTCATTATGTCCATTTTACAGATAAGGAAACTGAGACTCAGAGTCACTTGCCCTGGGGCCCTTATTCAGAAGGGCTGGGATATAATCAGAGCCATGAGCCATCCTATGGAAATCCTTGCCCTGAGGCCTGGGGAACAGGGCTCTCGGAAGACAAGGGAGTCAGGCAGAGGCTTTCCTTGGGGTCCAGATCAGGAGTCCCCCTGTTTATATGCCTGGAACTCCAGAGGGTTGAGACTGAGAGAGCTGGGGGGAAGAGGTCAGCCTGCCCCAGCTCCTCCTTACCTTTCACAGGAACCATGCATTCTTTCCCACAAAAGCCCTCGCAGCACTTCAATTCACCCACGCACTGGCTGTCTGTCTCACATTTATTGGGGGGGTTAAGCATCATACATCGTGCGCGGACCACTGGACACTTCCCAGGCTTCTCCTCAACTGATGAGAGTAGAGACATGGGTTAGAAACCCTGTACCTTCCATACTAGCCCCCTGCTCTGGACCCCAGCCCCTGCTCCAGCCTGAGCCTCCCATCCCCATGACCACAACATCCCTCCTGAAGCCGGGATACCCCCTGAAGGTAGGCTCTGGCTCTCTTCTGACATTGGGCCCCCAGTCAATGCAGGTGGCCAGTTGTCCAATGCTGCATGGCTGGTGGCTCTCCCACCTCCCCACCTGGGTTCAAGATGTTGACAGGATCCAGGCATGTGATCCCGCAAGTATCAGGGCAACATTTCTTCTTCTCTGGACACTGCCAGTCATTGTTGCACTTGGGTTTCTCCTATATAAGGCACTGGGCAGGTTTTGTAGGAGGGCAGTCTCCAGCTTTGAAAGCTTTGGAAGAGAAGTTTAAGAGTTTTGGAGGAGGCTGGGTGTTGAGTAACCATCACGGCTCCTGGACAAAGCACCGCTTTCCAGGAGTGACCCTCACTCAGGTGACCATCCACAAAGTCCAAAGTGAAGTCCCTGTCTGATCTCCATGAAGAGTGACAGGCTTGATGAAATCACACACGTGGTCAGGAGGAAGGCATAGGCTTCCCAGCCAAGGTTTCTTTCCCCAGGGAGAAGCAAGGCTCCACACAGGCAGAGAGGCAGGCTGAGCATGATGGAGATGGAGGGAAATAAACAGAGATAAATAGAACCGACAGAGCAGGTGAAGAGCTAGAGCCAAAGACAGGAAAACAGAGATTAACGGAAAGAACCAGCAAGAGTCCGACTGATGAAGGGCTGGGATATAATCAGAGCCATGAGCCATCCTATGGAAATCCTTGCCCTGAGGCCTGGGGAACAGGGCTCTCGGAAGACAAGGGAGTCAGGCAGAGGCTTTCCTTGGGGTCCAGATCAGGAGTCCCCCTGTTTATATGCCTGGAACTCCAGAGGGTTGAGACTGAGACAGCTGGGGGGAAGGAGGTCAGCCTGCCCCAGCCCCTCCTTACCTTTCACAGGAACCATGCATTCTTTCCCACAAATGCCCTCGCAGCACTTCAATTCACCCACGCACTGGCTGTCTGTCTCACATTTATTGGGGGGGTTAAGCATCGCACATCGTGCGCGGACCACTGGACACTTCCCAGGCTTCTCAACTGATGAGAGTAGAGACATGGGTTAGAAACCCTGTACCTTCCATACTAGCCCCCTGCTCTGGACCCCAGCCCCTGCTCCAGCCTGAGCCTCCCATCCCCATGACCACAACATCCCTCCTGAAGCCGGGATACCCCCTGAAGGTAGGCTCTGGCTCTCTTCTGACATTGGGCCCCCAGTCAATGCAGGTGGCCAGTTGTCCAATGCTGCATGGCTGGTGGCTCTCCCACCTCCCCACCTGGGTTCAAGATGTTGACAGGATCCAGGCATGTGATCCCGCAAGTATCAGGGCAACATTTCTTCTTCTCTGGACACTGCCAGTCATTGTTGCACTTGGGTTTCTCATATAGAAGGCACTGGGCAGGTTTTGTAGGAGGGCAGTCTCCAGCTTTGAAAGCTTTGGAAGAGAAGTTTAAGAGTTTTGGAGGAGGCTGGGTGTTGAGTAACCATCACGGCTCCTGGACAAAGCACCGCTTTCCAGGAGTGACCCTCACTCAGGTGACCATCCACAAAGTCCAAAGTGAAGTCCCTGTCTGATCTCCATGAAGAGTGACAGGCTTGATGAAATCACACACGTGGTCAGGAGGAAGGCATAGGCTTCCCAGCCAAGGTTTCTTTCCCCAGGGAGAAGCAAGGCTCCACACAGGCAGAGAGGCAGGCTGAGCATGATGGAGATGGAGGGAAATAAACAGAGATAAATAGAACCGACAGAGCAGGTGAAGAGCTAGAGCCAAAGACAGGAAAACAGAGATTAACGGAAAGAACCAGCAAGAGTCCGACTGATGAAGGGCTGGGATATAATCAGAGCCATGAGCCATCCTATGGAAATCCTTGCCCTGAGGCCTGGGGAACAGGGCTCTCGGAAGACAAGGGAGTCAGGCAGAGGCTTTCCTTGGGGTCCAGATCAGGAGTCCCCCTGTTTATATGCCTGGAACTCCAGAGGGTTGAGACTGAGACAGCTGGGGGGAAGGAGGTCAGCCTGCCCCAGCCCCTCCTTACCTTTCACAGGAACCATGCATTCTTTCCCACAAATGCCCTCGCAGCACTTCAATTCACCCACGCACTGGCTGTCTGTCTCACATTTATTGGGGGGGTTAAGCATCGCACATCGTGCGCGGACCACTGGACACTTCCCAGGCTTCTCAACTGATGAGAGTAGAGACATGGGTTAGAAACCCTGTACCTTCCATACTAGCCCCCTGCTTCTGGACCCCAGCCCCTGCCCCAGGCCCTGCCCCAGCCTGAGCCTCCCATCCCCATGACCACAACATCCCTCCTGAGGCTGGGATACCCCCTGAAGGTAGGCTCTGGCTCTCTTCTGACATTGGGCCCCCAGTCAATGCAGGTGGCCAGTTGTCCAATGCTGCATGGCTGGTGGCTCTCCCACCTCCCCACCTGGGTTCAAGATGTTGACAGGATCCAGGCATGTGATCCCGCAAGTATCAGGGCAACATTTCTTCTTCTCTGGACACTGCCAGTCATTGTTGCACTTGGGTTTCTCATATAGAAGGCACTGGGCAGGTTTTGTAGGAGGGCAGTCTCCAGCTTTGAAAGCTTTGGAAGAGAAGTTTAAGAGTTTTGGAGGAGGCTGGGTGTTGAGTAACCATCATGGCTCCCGGACAAAGCACCGCTTTCCAGGAGTGACCCTCACTCAGGTGACCATCCACAAAGTCCAAAGTGAAGTCCCTGTCTGATCTCCATGAAGAGTGACAGGCTTGATGAAATCACACACGTGGTCAGGAGGAAGGCATAAGCTTCCCAGCCAAGGTTTCTTTCCCCAGGGAGAAGCAAGGCTCCACACAGGCAGAGAGGCAGGCTGAGCATGATGGAGATGGAGGGAAATAAACAGAGATAAATAGAACCGACAGAGCAGGTGAAGAGCTAGAGCCAAAGACAGGAAAACAGAGATTAACGGAAAGAACCAGCAAGAGTCCGACTGATGATTGGAGAGCCACTGACCGGGAAATGAGGCAGAGAGAAAGAGAGAGAGAGGAGTAAAAATAGAAAGGCAGTGAGACCTGGGCTGACAGATGGCTGAGTAAAACACCCAGATGCTCAGAAGCTTGCACAGAGACCTTGGAGCCCAGATGGACATGAACACACCCCCAGGGACGTCTCCTGAAACTAAGCTGAGAGATTACAGTCTAGAGAAGGGGCCGTCCACACACCACTACGAGCCCCCATCTCTGACCCTGCAGCCAGGATCACACCAGGGTGACTCCAACTCACCGTTTCCAGCACCTTCCACAGCCCAAGGTGCCAGGGTTCCCAGGGCAAGAAGCACGAAGGGGAAGAGACCACTGAACGTCATGGTGAGGGCAGGGGTGGCTCTGCTGGCCCAGCCGCCCCCATTTTATACCTTCCCTAGTGGGTGTGGCCTCACGAGCATTTCCTCGGCCCCTCCCAGCTTCAATGGCATAAGCAGGAAGCTTGGCCAGAGACCAGGAAGCTTGATACCGGAGAGACAGTGGCTCCTTCCTGTCCCGAGCAAGACTGCTAGGCCAACAGAGTAAAGGCCAGAGAAGAAATAGGAGAGGCTGGCCTGGGAGATGTGGCCAGGCTGATAAGGAAACCATTTCAGGTGTCCATCTGAGCCCTGAGCATTGTAGGGGCCCCAGGCTCCTTACCCTTGTTAGTGGAGGTGGAGGGTAAAAGGTCAAATGCAAAAACGCTATTTAGACCTGGATTCTGAGCTGAGACGTTGGGCAATGCACCCCTAGTTCTCCCACTCCTGGAGGCACTATGCCAGGCCCTGGGGATACAAAAGTTAATGGGACACATAGATACAACACAGCGTAGTAGACAAATGTATGAATGTTAGTGTTAACCTGATCTGGATTCAAACCTTGGTACCACAACTTACTATCCGTTGCCTTGGACAAGTCAGAAGACCTTCTAGTGTCAGTTTCTGTAAAGCAGGCACCATTATACTTTTTCTTCTTATAATTGGCATGGGGAGTAAATGCGCCTCTGGCCCAAGGCCTGGGATATAGTAGACACTTAAAAATGGTAGCCATTATAATTATTATCATTATTACAAAATAGTCTCTCTCTGATACACACACATGCGTGTGTCCACGCACGTACGCACACACACATACCTCGGAGCTCACAGAAAGTTATCAAGTCTTCTGCTAACTCGGATTATTTATTATATCTCGAAAGATCCTTAGTCCAACTGACTGTCTGTGTAATCTACTTCTGTATTCTAAAGCCTCTGTCACCGACTCGCTGTGTGACCTTGGTCAGAACACTGCAGCTCTCTGAACCTCAATTTCCCCATCTGTACAATGAGAGGGTTAAACTACGAGGTGAAGTTCTCGTCTAGAACCGGTACTGCCATGACTCAACGGCCCCACACAGACTGAGGGCACTGCTGGTAGAGGCTCTCCTATTCTCAAGGCCTGTCTTGGCTATGCTCACAAGATGGCCTCTTAAGATCGAGGGTAGGAAGAGAGACCAGGAGAAAGACTGGTGGCTGTTCCTTCTTAAGGAAGGCTACCATACCTCATCTCTGGTTCTTGGCTGTAAGACTCAGTCATGCCTCTGATTGGCTCTCTCTCTTTCACTCACAAATACCATCTGCCTTGCCATCCACTGGTGTTGGGGGAAGGGAGAGTAGGGGGTCTCCGACATCCTTTATGTCAGATGCTCTTCTCTGGGCCTCGCTTTACCTACTTCTTTGCCTATTGATTTGTTTCCACACAAGACTATGATTTCTTTGAGGGAGAAAACATGTCATTAAAAGATCACAGACTTTGGAATTACACTGAACAGATTTCAAATCCTGACTCTCCCACTTAATAAATGTTCCTTTACATAATTACAGCTAATAATTACTGAGAATTTGTTACGTTTCAGCACAGTGCTGAATACTTTGCGTGATTTATCACCCGTAAACCTCATAACAATATATTAAGTAGGTAATATGAGTCATCCAGTTTGGTCTGCCATACAAGGTGAGAGGAAGAGGAAATACTTTGGGTGAGGTTGGTCAGGGACGGCCTAAGAACTGATGTTTCTTGCCGAGACATGGAAAGCAGCCAAGAGGTACCGTGGGTCCAAAGCTGGGGTCAGAGGAGAGAACCCCTGTGAGGTTCACATCTATAGTTTGTGCAATTCATGTGCCAGATGTGCAGGTTTAAATGAGCTCCAGACAGAAACATCAGTTAGCATAAACTTTGTGTTTGGTGTCATCTTTTAAAAAGGATAGGGAAATCTCTGGTGGTCCAGTGGTTAGGACTCGACACGTTCACTGCCGTGGCCCGGGTTCAATCCTTAATGGGGGAACTGAGATCCTGAAAGCTGTGTGGCGTGGCCAAAAAAAAAAAAAAAGGATATATATTTTTATTTTGATGGAGTCAGTTTTACCCATCTGTCCCTCTATGGATTGTACTTTTTTTTTTTTGCGGTACGCGGGCCTCTCACTGTTGTGGCCTCTCCCGTTGCGGAGCACAGGCTCCGGACGCGCAGGCCCAGCGGCCGTGGCTCACGGGCCCAGCAGCTCCGCGGCATGTGGGATCTTCCCGGACCGGGGCACGAACCTGTGTCCCCTGCATCGGCAGGGGGGCTCTCAACCACTGCGCCACCAGGGAAGCCCTGGATGGTACTTTTTACGTCAACTATCCTTACACAATCCTTTCCATTTTGTTTAAATATTTTCACAAGTTTTGTCTTCCACATTCAAGTCATTAATCCATCTGGAATTTATTTATTGTGAATGGTTTGAATTAGGGATCTTGTTTCCATTTTTTCCTAATATGGAATGCCAGTTGTTCCCCCGTATCATTGATCCCTTATTAATTTATAAAACCACATCTATTTTGTACCAAGTTTTTGTATATAGATGGATGTGTTTCTGTGTTTTATTATTACTCAATTTATTTATTCTCAAACCAGTCTTCCTTGGCACTCTTTGCATTAACATCTCCGTTTTACATACCTTGGTGCTTTGCAGCACAAGTCTTTTCTGTTTTACTTATTCAGGATTGTTTTGGCTATTCTTGCACTTTTCCTCTACTACATAAATTTTAGGATCAATTTCTCAAGGTCCTCAAAAAAATCTGTTGAGATTTTTATTACAATTACATCAAAGCTATAAATTACTGAGTGGAACCAAAATATTTACCCTATTAAGTCTTCACAGATAAAAAAATGATCACTACTCTATTCAAGTCCTATTCAAGTCGTATAATAAATTTTAATTTTTTCATGTAATTCTTGCAAACGCTTTCTTGGTTTATTTTTAGGCAGTAATAAAATTCATGACCATTGTGAATAGGAGCTTTTTCTCTCTTTAATTTATTTGATGGTTTTTGGCATGTAAGCATGCAGCTGGTTTTTTGTATATTGACTTTTGAAAATAAATTTATTTATTTTATATTTGCCTGCTTTGAATCTTTGTTGCTGGGCACGGGCTTTCTCTAGTTGCGGCGAGAAGGGGCTACTCTTCGTTGTGGTGAGCGGGCTTCTCATTGCGGTGGCTTCTCTTGTTGCAGAGCATGGGCTCTAGGCGTGCGGGCTTCAGTAGTTGTGGCTCATGGGCTCAGTAGTGTGGGTCCCGACTCTAGAGCGCAGGCACACTAGTTGTGGTGCATGGGCTTAGTCGCTCCATGGGATGTGGGATCTTCCCGGACCAGGGATTGTAGCTGTGTCCCCTGCATTGGCAGGTGGATTCTTAACCACTGCACCACCAGGAAAGCCCTGTATACTGACTTTTGTAATTGCAAACTCAATATATTTTCTCATGAATTTTAATAGTTTACCCATGACTCTCTTGAATTTCATCTGAAGACATTCATATTATCTGTAAGCATTAACCATTCTATCTCTTCTTTTCCCACCCCTATTCCTCTTTATTTTTATGTCCAGTTTTATTGCATTGGCCTACGATCACTAATTTGATATTGAATCAGAGTGGTGATAGAGGGCAGTCTGGCCTTGTACTGACTTTAAGGATGCTGCTTCTAGAGTTTCACCACTGAGTATAATACTTGCTGTAGGGGCTTCCCTGGTGGCGCAGTGGTTGAGAATCTGCCTGCCAATGCAGGGGACACAGGTTCAAGCCCTGGTCTGGGAAGATCCCACATGCCACGGAGCAACTAAGCCGTGGAGCAACTAAGCCCTTGAGCCACAACTACTGAGCCTGCGCATCTGGAGCCTGTGCTCCGCAACAAGAGAGGCCGCAATAGTGAGAGGCCCGCGCACCGCGATGAAGAGTGGTCCCCACTTGCCACAACTAGAGAAAGCCCTCGCACAGAAACGAAGACCCAACACAGCCATAAATAAATAAATAAATAAAATTAAAGAAAACTTGCTGTATGTATTTGTAAATACCCTTCATCAGGTGAAGAATATTCTCTTTTGTTCCTAGTATAGTGTGTATTTTTATCATGAATGAACATAGAACAATATGGAATGATTTTTATGAATCAATTTAAAGATTCATTTGAATTTTTTTCTTTAAACTTTTAATTTACTTAATCACATTGATAATTTCTGGTTCTTGAACTACCCTTAAGCTCCTGGGATGTACCCTATCTATTTACAAGGTTTTTTAGCACACTGAGAAATTCAACATCCTAACATGTTATTATACTTGTCACTTTGAAATAATGTCAAGCATATAGAAAAAATTGGAAGAATAGTACAAAGAATTATCATCATATTCCTTTCACCCAGACACACTAAATGTTAATATTTTGCCATGTTTATCATTCTCTTTCTTCCACGTGTGTGTGAAAGAGAACGGTTTATTCTGACCATTGAGAGCAAGTTGTATACATCACACTCATTTATACATGAGGACTTCAGTGTATATTCCCTATGAATAGCTTGATTACATCGTTACAGTAGCCCTGATGGAACGTTTAAATATTGGGGTACATATCACTTTACTACAACTTTTCCTTTGCTTTTATTTCATTCCTATAATTACAGTCAGGACACCATATTAACCTGTTTTTGATATTGCATGTATAGCAAAGTTATATTAGATATTAATTTCATTTCAGATTAGTAAAGGGGATATGACTAAAATAAAAAAGGCATCAGGGTCTATAGGGTTGAAAATCACTTATATAGATAATCTCCAGAGAGCCTCTGACTATGGTACAAGTTTGGGCTTGACTCTAGGCAGCAACCCCTCATCCATTTCCAACCCACCCAGAGATCCCAGCAAACAGGGAGGATCCCAGCAAACCATTTCAGAGATGGAGACCAGAGGCTGTAGCAGAATCTATGGATTGACTTACTAACATCCGTTTCAACCTTTTTGCTGTATCTCTATATAGACCAGAGGCTGGAAAATTAAAAGCCACAATTATGAGACCAACACTCCGCCCCACTCCCAGAGCTGTGGCTCTGGATGTGATTTGAGTTTCACCAATCAGGTTCATTCTCTAAAGTGTCCAACCAGAACTTAGTCTGGAAGGAAGCCAAACGCAGGGCACAGACCGTAGCAGAACAGCATTCCTGAACTGTGGCCAAGGCAACATGACTTGGGATGTGTTGGGGGGTGGGGGGGAATTTATCCCAGAACCTCAATTTACAGCCTCCTTCTCCAGCCCTTCAAGCGATTTTATAGGATACAAATTCATGATAATAAATAGCTTTCTGCTTACGCTAGCTAGAGTGACTCCTGGTTTTGCAACTGACGCTTAACCAATATCAAGGATGAGAGAGATACAGGGCTTGCCTGTAGTCAATCAGCCAGTCGATGGCAGAGCTGAAGTTCAAACCCAAGACTCTTTAGGATGTGGCCTCCTGCTCTCCATTCTCAAGCAACCCTCACTTCCAGGACCCTGATCAAAAGTAACCGGGGTAAAAGCACTTCTCAGGGAGACCCCATTGTGAGGGAGTGACTCCTACCCTAGGGTATGAGGACAGCCAAACACATGATCCCCAGCACTGACTGGATGAGATCAACAGCAGTTTATCGGTTCTCAGCTCGAGGGAGAACGCCACACACCACACAGGACCACGTGAGGTTGCACTTGGGGACAGAGCGAGCAACCAAGGGTCGTGGGAGGCAGGGTTAGTAGTGTCAAGAGGGCGGGATGTTCCCTGGTTCCCATATGAGGATGTGACTGGCTTGTTGAAATAATTCCACGAGCCAGCAGGGAACTGAAAGGCGTTACTCAGAGGTAAGCAGGAACCATGCCTGGTCCTTGATAAGGGGTTGTTTAGCTAGGAGATCTTATCGGTGGGAGCAGAGTGGATAGGGGACCCTGAGGTTAGGACGTTCCAGGTCTCCTCCTATCTTACCATATGTCAAGGCAACGCGTCATATCGAATCCTAATTTGAAGTCCTGCATCACAGCTCCCTCGTACAAAATTGTTAAAGTGATGGAAGAAGGTGTTGAAGTTAGAAATGTCAGGTAGATGCTCTCCCTAAGGGTGAACGGGCAGGTGATCTCTTATCCGTGGCCCAGGGCAACAGACGCTTGTGCTCACAAATGGGTTTTGTGTGAGGTCAGCCTCCTTTGATCTTTCACAATGGGGATACATGGGAAATACACACTTTTGCAATTGTGTGGGGGCTTGAGGATCACATACTGGACTCTGGATACATCTAGGCTTGCATCACAACAGGGGAGCACAAAGCCACAGATGATCTCCATCACTATGCTTCTACCCAGCTACTCCCATAGGTGCAGTAGAGCCTGAGGATTACTTTCAGGCATGGGAAACCCAACTGTTGGCCAACGTTGGACCTGCCCTGCCGGTACAACCTGTAACTTAGTCAGCTTCTGGCCTGTTGGCTTCCAATCAATGCCATGGACACGCAAGCTTCTGGAAAGCAGCTGAATTGAGAGCACTCACCCCAGCCCTTCCCCCAGTCTCCTCTCTTCTCCCAGACCTCTGCCTTTCGGCTGCTGGTACTAAGCCAGGGGAAAGCCTCCCAATTTCACTCCAAACATTCTCCCCATTACTGATAAAGTGGAAAGAGCCCTGGACATAGATGTGCTCCCAGAATGGCTTTGGGAACATCTCTTCCCCTCTCTGGCCTCAGTTGCCTTTTCAGTGAAATGGAGCTGGTGATACCAACCTCACAATGTTGCCATAAGAATGACATGGGATCGTATAGGATAAAGAGCCCATCACCATCCCTGGAACACAGGATGGTCTCTGTTCAGGTATGTGACCCTGGCTGCCTGAGAGCCCACCGTGAGCCGTGTGCCCGTGGGGGAGCCTTACTCCCTTCCTTCCAGGCTTCTTTTAAAGTGTACATGCCCCTGGGAGGGGGACGCAGAAGTCACTGGTCCCTCAAGGCATCAGAGGCTGTGCAGATGTTTCCTCCCATGCTGAACTGAGATGATGAAGCCCAACACGGGGAGGGGAGGGGTCTGGGCATGAGGGGCCCAGCCTGGCTGCCCAAACACACCTGCCTTCCCAGAATCATCTGTCACTCCCTTCCTGGCCCACTGAGCTCCCTGCTCTTCTAAACGTTTGGCCAATCCTGCCTTGATCAAACAGGCAGAGGATCACAGCCACCGTGTGACCCTGAGGATGAGGTCACTCCCCACCCAACTGTGAGCCTGTGGGGGTAGGGAGAGTCAGAGATGAGGTTACAAGGGCTGGAAAATAGGTTCTAAGAAGCATGTCATTGTGTCTGTCTGTGGAATGTCAAAGAGCTGTAAATTACCCAGAATCCTCCAATAAGGGGTGCTGAAATGAAATATGACACCTACATAGAATGGAATACTATATGCAGCCCTTACAAAGAATGCAGCAGGGCATGGCCAGAGGTCTTGGGTGCAAGCAACAGACACACCAAGCCTGGCTCGCTAAGCAGAAAGGGCTCTATTGGAAGGCTAACGAGAGGACCATTTCACAACGCTAGGGGGCACCATTCACACTGTGTTCTGAGTATCGCCTCTCTCCCACCAAGACTTTCGAAACTGTGCAACTTGGAAGCCTTGCCAGGATATCAGGTAGTTTGTGGAAATAAAAGAAACCAAGAAAATCGGCCAAGGTCACCAGCAAGAATCATCTGGTTAGGGCTCCATCAACGGACTCTCAATACAGTAAGTCCATACATACGAACAAGTTCCGTTCTGAGAGTGCGTTCCTAAGTCCAATTTGTTCGTAAGTCCAACAAAGTTAGACTAGGTACCCAATTAACACGATCGGTTGTATAGTACTGTACTGTAATAGGTTTATAATACTTTTCACACAAATAATACATAAAAAACAAACACAGAAATAAAGAAAACATTTTTAATCTTACAGTCCAGCACCTTGAAAAGTGCAGTAGTATGGTACAACAGCTGGCATCCAGGGGCTGGCATCGAGTGAACAGGCAAGAAAAGTTACTGACTGGAGGAGGGAGAGGAGGTGGGAGATGGTAGAGCTGAAGGATCGTCAGCAACAGGAGACGGAGGGCAAGCTGCCATTTCACTCACGCCTGACGTTGATGGCTGAGGTTCTGCTTCCTTGCTGGATTCAATTCTATCTCCCCCCTTGAAAAAGTGATCCAGTGATGTCTGGGTGGTAGCTCGTTTTTTCTCTTCATAGATGACACGGTAGCACTGGATTGCATTCTGAATGGCTGCTGTAACCTTCGTGTACCATTCTACGTTCGGGTCCTGTGACTCAAAAACTGACAGTGCCGGGCTTCCCTGGTGGCTCAGTGGTTAAGAATCCGCCTGTCCCCAATGCAGGGGCACGGGTTCAAGCCCTGGTCCAGGAAGACCTCACATGCCGCAGAGCAACTAAGCCCGTGCGCCACAACTACTGAGCCTGTGCTGTAGAGCCCACAAGCCACAGCTACTGAGCCCATGTGCCACAACTACTGAAGCCCGTGTGTCTAGAGCCCGTGCTCTGCAACAAGAGAAGCTACCACAATGAGAAGCCCGCGTACCACCATGAAGAGTAGCCCTTGCTCGCCGCAACTGGAGAAAGCCCGTGCACAGCAACAAAGACCCAACGCAGCCAAAAATAAACAAGTAAATTTATAAAACAAACAAACAAACAAAAAAACCAACAACAGTGCCTCCTCAAATAAAGAAAATTCCCTTGCCGCTTCCTGTGTTGTGAACCTCTGGGGTTCTTCAGTTACTTCTTCTTCCTCTTGTCGCTCCACTCTCTCAATTATTTTCACTTTGGTTTCCATCATTATCCCTTGGCACTTCTTAGCAGTACCAGCTACAACGCTGCTGCTTTTACGCTTGCTTCCGGACATCCTGGGCTACTGCACAGTACTGTACAATAAAGTTCACAAAAGCACAACCACTTGTACGGGATGCACGCGTGGACAATGTACGCCAGACACATGAACCAACTTACGTGATTGGACATGCGAACACACGTTCGCATCTTTGAAAGTTCGCAACTTGAAGGTTTATATGTAGGGACTTACTGTACTGTCACTGCACTGTCTTGAATGACTTCCCACCTGTCCCTGAACCTTTGCCTTGTTCCCTCAAGACTCACAGTCCAAGGAGAAAGCATCGAGTTTATGAAACCCCAGCTGTGCATTTTTGTTTTTTACATTTTGTACATACTATGTACCAAGCGGAGTTCTAAGAATGTAAAATGGATTATCTCATTCAATCCTCACAAAAACCCAGTGGCATAGGGAATACTATCATCTCCATTATACAGATGAGAAAACTGGGTCTCCTTTGACAGAAGCACAGAGAAATTCAGAAACTTGCCTAAGGTCACACAGCTCATGGCAGAGCTGGGATTCGGATAGGCAGTCTGGCTCCCATGTCTGTGCTCCTAACAGCTGCACTGTGCCCTCATGCCCACATTCTAGCTTCCAAAGAGTGGATAAAGGAGTTCTGCCTCCTGCAGCCTCCCCAAAAGAGAATCAGGAAATGGAGAAGGGAACCAGCCCTTGTCAACACCTACACACAGTTAGTAAATAGTAGGGCTGGTCTTCCAATCCAGGAGTGTGTGGTCACTGCCTAGGAAATGAAGCAGCTTCTAGGCTGGGGTGGTAGGGTCCGCCAGAGTCGGGGGAGGGGTGTGAAGGGGGAGGAGGGTCTTTCGGAGAAGGGCAGGCCTGGCTCAGCACAAGTGCCAGCCCCCAAGGCCTGTAAGGGCTCTGGGACCCAACTCCAAATCAGAGCTCCAGGCACCATCCAGTGGCTACTGTGGAGATTACAGGAGAAGAGCAGGCGAGAAAAGAAACCCCACAGAAGACAGTCCTGGCCAGCTCCAGGCAGGAGGCCTCACCTTTGCCTCAGTGCCACCCCCATCGTTGAAGTCCCTGTTACAGTCAGACCCCCGGTTCTCTCACTGTGATCTTGGGCAGACAACTCTGCCCTCTAGGCCTGGTTTCCCGGCCGCAAAACAAAGGGGTTGGATGGGCACTTTTTCTCATCTGACCCTCAGGTCCAGGTGAGACCTCAATCATCCTGTCATCCTGTAGGTTAAGGTTTGCCTGGAAGTCACCTCCTCTGTGATTTCTCCCTCCTTACCCGCCCTTTGCTCCATCCCTTCACCTGAAGGGTCCTCTTTCTGTTATAGTCAGGTGGACTTTACCCCCTCCAGCCCTGGGCTCCCCCAGCTCCCTCCTCGCCATGGCCAGTGAGGGGCCAGGCATATGCGTGCTTAGCAGTGCCTGCTCTGGGCTCTGTCCTCCTGGCTTCAAGCCCTGTGTAGTAGGCAGAATAATGCACACACACACCCAAAGATGTCCACATCTTAATCTCTGGAACCTGTGAATATGTTACCTTACATGGCAAAGAGCGTTTGCAGATGTGATGAAGAGTTTGAGATGGAGAGATTATCATGGATTATCTGGGTCAGCCCAGTATAATCACAAGGGTTCTTATGCAAGAGAGACAGGAAGGTCAGAGTCAGAGAAGGCGGTATGATGCCCGAAGCAGAGGTTGAGGTGATGAGAGGAATTCGGGTAGTCTCCAGAAGCTGGAAAGGGCAAGGAAACAATTGTTTCCAGAAGGAATGCAGCCTTGCCAGCCCCTTTGAGACTGCTAACCTCAAAAACTATTTGTGTGTTTTTTAAGCCACTAAATTTGTGGTGATGTTACAGCAGCCACAGGAAATGAAAACACACGGGTTCAGCTTCTTTTTTTTTAATCATTTTTATTTGTTTTATTTATTTGTTTATTTATGGCTGCGTTTGGGTCTTTGTTGCTGCGCGAGCGGCGAGCGGGGGCTACTCTTAATTGTGGTGCACGGGCTTCTCGTTGCAGTGGCTTGTCTTGTTGCGGAGCACAGGCTCTAGGCGCACGGGCTTCAGTAGTTGTGGCACACGGGCTCATCAGTTGTGGCTCATGGCTCTAGAGCACAGACTCACTAGTTGCGGCGCACGGGCTTAGTTGCTCCGCAGCACGTGGGATTTTCCCAGACCAGGGCTCGAACCCGTGTCCCCTGCATTGGCAGGCGGATTCCTAACCATTGCGCCACCAGGGAAGCCCTGGTTCATCTTCTTACTTGTCATGTGACTCTGGGAAACTTAACCTCTCTTTGACTCAGTTTCCTTGTCTGTAAAAGGGAATGATAAAGGCAATAATTCCTACCTCACAAGGTTGTGAGGATAAAATGAAAATACCTGCAAATCATTTTGAATAATGCCCAAGACTAAACATGTTAGCTATTAATAGTTAAAAGCTGCCATCTGAGAGCCTAATACGTAGTACCAGGCACAAGGTCAGATGCCTTAGAATAATTTCCTCCATTCTCACCATCACCCTTGGGCATAACGATTTCAATCCCCATTTTACACATAAGGAAACAAACCCAGAGTAATTTGCCCATAATCACTCTAGGACTGGAAGCATTTTCATCTCTGCACTTGGGAAATTGTACCAGTTTGTGCTCTTTACCTAAAGAGGGTTCGTTTTTATTTTGTTTTTTTGGAGGTAAAACACAGGCTGGGAAGGCTACTCTGGGCCAGAGGTCCTGGCTCACACCCCCTCCTTTTCCTATCTAGTGCAGGGAGATAAAATCCAGGCGAAACTCACCTATCCTCCCCGCTCCCGTCCCTTTAGGGGATTCGATTACTGCCTCCCGCTCCTCGCCAACACCCCCGCCCCCGCCCCGCCCAGTTCGAACAGTTTTTGAGCCAGACTCGGGGACACCAGGAGATAGGCACGGCCAGAGAGCGAGGTGCCCGATCCGCTGGGGGATGGAGGGGCGCAGACTTGCCCAGACCCCCAGGGTACCCGTGGAGCCCCCTCCCTTCCCGCAGCCCGCATAAGGAGCCATCTGTTCTCAGCTGAATAAACAAGCGGGGGGAAGCAGCTCCCGGTCCCCTGCCCCCCGGCCCGACCCCCGCACAATGCGCCTTTCTCCGAGGAGACGCCGCCCGGGCGCCGCCGGAGCGCGCTCCGTCTGGCCTCCCCTCCGCCTGGCGGCACAGCAAGACACGCACACCGACCCCGTGGAAACCAGATTTTTTTGTTCTTTTTTTTTGTAAGAAAAAGAAAACAAAAAAAGAAATCCTACAAAGAACTGAGCGCAGCACGCGTCCCCCACATCCCCTCCCACGATCCCCCGCAGTCCGGCTTCTGGTCCAGGCGAGGCCAGCTCGAGCGCAGCGCTGGGAGCCCGCCAGCGCCTCCTCCCCGACAGCCCAAGCCTGGGGGACCCAGCTTCTGCCCGGCCCCAGCACCCGGAAGGCGCACGAGGGGGCCCAGTCCGCGGGGCCGCCCCCCTTGCCCGGGTCCGGGCCACCCGCGGCCCTCACTTCTGGGTGGCCAGTTGGTTCTCCACATCCTCCAGGCGCGCCGTCAGCTGGGCCAGTGAGCGGTTAAGGAAGCCGCTGGGGCTCGCGGGGGTCCCTTCTCCCCTCCAGCCCGCGCCCCTGGACCCAAAGGATATGGTTCTGCGACAGACTCTCGAGCGCCCCCAGCGTGCGGCCCTGGAACTCCACAAGACTTTCGCACTCGCAGGGGCTCCGAAGCTCTGTCCCCGCGCTGATGCCCTCCTCTGGCAGCCGGGCACAGAGAGTGGGGGAGTGAGAAGCTGGAGGAGGACCAACCAGCCCTGGCTGAGGCTCTCCGATATCCCTCCACCCGGCCTGGTTGAGTGTTCGGGTTTGAGATTCGGACAGTCCTGGGATGAGTACCAGCTAGGTAGCTGTGAGATACTGGAAAACCCCCTCAACCTTTCTAAGCCTTAGTTTCCTTACCTGTAAAAATGGATACAATGAGAACACCTTTTCGTCCGGCGGTGCTCAGCATTGAGTGATTTTCGTGTGTGTATGTGTGTACACATCTTAGAAGGTTTCTCAAACCTTGATGCTCATTGGAATCACCAGATCTTGTTAAAATATAGATTCTTGTTCTTAACAGGGAAGGGGCTGAGACACTGCATCTCTAATAAACTCCCAAGTGATGCTGCTGCTGCTGGTCTGTGGACCACACTTTGAGTAGCAAGAGTCCACAGCAGCACTGTCCAGATGAAACTTTATGTACTGAAGGAAATGTTCTGTATCTGCCTTGTCCAGTGTGGTAGCTACAAGACACAGGTGGTTATTCAACATTTGAAATGTGGCTAGTGCACCTGAGGAACTAAATTATTTAATTTAATGTAATTTAATTTAAATGGGCGTATGTAGCTAGTGGCTACCTTATTGGAGGGTGCAGATCTAGAGCATTTCCTGATGCAAGGAAACACTTTATAGGGTATTTCAACTAGGCCAATGGTTCTCCAGGTGTGGTCCCTGAACCGGCAGCATCAGCAACGCCTAGGAAGTTATTAGAAATGCAAATGATCAGATTCCACCCCAGACCTACTGAGTCAGAAACTCTGGGGTTGGAGCCAGCAATTTGTGTTTTACCAAACCTTCCAGGTGAGTCCGATGCATACTAATGCTTAAGAACCACTGATCCAGGGGACTTCCCTGGTGGTCCAGTGGTTAAGAATCCCCCTTCCAACGCAGGGGACATGGGGTTAGATCCCTGGTGGTCCAGTGGTTAAGAATCCCCCTTCCAACGCAGGGGACATGGGGTTAGATCCCTGGTGGTCCAGTGGTTAAGAATCCCCCTTCCAACGCAGGGGACATGGGGTTAGATCCCTGGTGGTCCAGTGGTTAAGAATCCCCCTTCCAACGCAGGGGACATGGGGTTAGATCCCTGGTGGTCCAGTGGTTAAGAATCCCCCTTCCAACGCAGGGGACATGGGGTTAGATCCCTGGTGGTCCAGTGGTTAAGAATCCCCCTTCCAACGCAGGGGACATGGGGTTAGATCCCTGGTGGTCCAGTGGTTAAGAATCCCCCTTCCAACGCAGGGGACATGGGGTTAGATCCCTGGTGGGGGAACTAAGATCCCACATGTCGCAGGGCAGGGGGGGGAATAAGCCCGTGTGCCACAACTACAGAGCCTGTGCGCTGCAACAAAAGATCCCATGAGCCCCACGCAGCCAAAAATAAAATAAATAAATATTTTTTAAAAGACCCACTGATCCGAGTCTATTTCCTCATACATTTCAACATCTCTGAAATCCAAATAGTTGCCTTACAATTAAATTTGGCATCCTTTTTTTCTTAGCAGTATAGAAAATAACGAATCTCACAAGGGATGGTATCTTAGATTCACTGAATTCTGTAAACGTGTGCCGTTTTTAATATTACAGAACAATGCCTGGCACTTGGCCTTCAATACAGAGTTGCTGTTATGATTTAAAAGTTATATCTTAGTCTGTATGTCATGTTTATCAATGGTATTGATAACAGTTCCAGAAAGGCTCCTAACTTTGCAGATGGGGAAATCAAGGAAATAAATATATATTAAATATATATACTTAATACACATCTTTGTGTACCTGAAACACACCCAGTCCTGCCACTTTGCCAGGTCTGTAAAGTTGAATTCCAACAAGGTAAAGGGCTTATGATGTGGCTCTCCTCACCAATGCTGAGTTGGGCGTGCCTTTGAAAAAATTTCCCCCAAATTACTCTGAACGCCCACTAATTTGGGGAACAGGTGGTTTAGTCCAGGGCTTCTTACACTTTAACATAATGTTAATCCCCTGAGGGTCTCGTCAAAGTGGAAAACTGTATTCGGTAGGTCTGGAGAGCGCTGGAAATGCTGTAGTTTTAACAAACCACTAAGTGACAGCCCTGCCGCCGGTCCACGGACCACACTTTGAGTAAAGAGGCTCTGTCCAGCGAGCCCATCCCCTGGCTGTCACTCAACGAAGGGGGCGGGAACGAATAGGACCGGGAGATCTCGGAGGGTAGGCAGTGAGAGAAGGGGAGGGGTCCCGAGACCGATGTGCTCACCCGGGCAGATGCTGCCTTTGAGGTTCTCCAGCAGGTGCGTCATGGTGCTGAAGTCGGGGGAGTAGGACACGTGCAGCTCCGCTGGCTCCGAGGCGATCTCTCGCAGCTCGTCCTCCACCGCCTTGCCTACGCCCACGGCGTACATGACGATGCCTGTAGCGTCGAGGGACTCAGGGGGCACCCTAGGCCTCAGGAAAGCCGCCTCCCCGCATCCAACCCAACCTCAGGCCAGCGCGGCCCGCGCCAAGCCCACCTTCCTCCTTGGCGCGCGCCGCCCACACTGAGACGTCATCCTGGGAGCGGCCGTCGGTGAAGACCAGGCCCACGCGGGGCACGTTGAGCGCCCGGGGCCGCGCGCCCTGCGCCTCTGAAAAGCTGTGCTCCACCATGTGGCGCAGCGCAAGCCCGGTCATGGTGCCGCGCTCCATATACTCCACAGCCAGGACCGCCTGCTTCACCTCGGCCGCCGTGCCGTAGCGGCCCAGTGGGAACTCGGTGCGCACGCGGCTGGAGAACTGCACCAGCCCCACGCGCGTGCCTTCTGGGGACACGTCCAGGAAGTCCACGATCTGGTTCACGAAGCGCTTCACCAGCTCGAAGTTCTGCGGACGCACGCTCTTGGAGCCATCGACGAGCAGAACCAGGTCCACGTGGCCTTCCTGGCACCCTACACCCACCCGAGCAGAAGAGCTGGGATTAAGGGATCAGATCCTTGGCTGGCAGCAGTCACCTGCTCATTCATTCACTCGCAAACATTTATTGTCTAACAGATACTATGTGTGAAGTCCTCCCTATGCCAGGCACTGTGCTAACTAATAATAATTTATTATCATCAGTGGCGTCGTTATAATCTTTGCCATTTATTAAGCGCTTACCACAAGCCTGCTAAAAGCATCTTTTTAATCATCATCATCACCAGAGCTACCATTTATTGATCATCTACTATGTATCAGACAGAATTCTAAACTTTACCACTACTAACAATAATTAATAAAAACAAAAACATTACTATTTGACAGCTTACCATGTACCAGGCACTGGGCTAGGTGCTTTATATATTTTTTCTCAATTCTCCCAATAACCTTGGGTATTATCCCCATTTTCTAAGAATCTGAGATTCTGAAGGATAAAGTCATTTATTTGCTCTGGATTCCACCACTAGTAGTGGCTGAGCCAGGATTTGAAGCCAGGTCTGTCTGACCCCAAAACCCAAGCCCCTAATCACTCTACAAGATCGCCTCCCCTGTTCTGAGACAGGGACCTTGCTAGGCCCTGAAGGAGGTTCGCCAATAAATGAAACATAATCCTGACCCATAGGATATCAGGATAGAGCAGAGCAGTGAGGCATGCCATTTGCTACCATCAAGGAAAGTGCTTGAATAGAGGGGCTTGCAGGGAGCAAGGTAGGGGTAATTCATTCTTCCTGGAGTTAGTGAGGAAGGCTGCATGGAGGTGGTGTCATGCGATTTGATCTTCAGGGATGAGTAGGAGTTCTCCAAGGCATGAAGGGACATTATAGATGTTGGGGGCAATGTGTGTGGAGGCATGGAAGCTGGGAGCCCTGGACACATTTGGGAATGGGCAGGCCAGTATGGCTCAAATGTTCAAGTTTGTCAGGAGACAGGCTGATGGGGTTGGCTCAAGCTAGATTATAATGACCTAAGGCGGTGGTTTCAAAAATTTGACCACAACCCACAGTAAAAAAAAATAATAATAATAAATAAATAAATAAATAAATAATAATAATTAATAATAATAATGTAACAATACATCATGATGCACTTATACTCACATATAATTAAAATTAAGTTTCGTGAAACAATACTTACTCTTTCTACATCCATGCAGTAAACTCTATTTTCTCTCTCTCTTTTTAAAAAAAAACTTCTAGTTTTTAACCCACTAATTTGATTTTGTTATCCACTGTGGTTACACCCACCATTTGTGTATCCACTGTGGTTACACCCGCCATTTGAAAACCTCAGGGGTAAGGCATTTGATCTTTATTTTGTAAGCACTGGTGAGCCACAGAAGGCTTTCGAGCAAGGGAGAAATGTGATCAAATATGTATTTTTGAAGTTAACCTTGGCAGCAGGGTAGAAGATTGAGGGGAAAGACATGGAGGCAGGGCATGGCACACCCTCCAACTCGACCACCACCAGCGCACACACACACACTCATACCACATTCTTGGGCCACAGCAAGGACAGGACAGAGTCAAGGATACTCAGAATGTGGGCAGTGGGTCAGAGGCAGACAGAACCCCCTCCCACCCATAACTCACGGCTGCAGCTCTTGCCATCTGCCTGGAGCTGCCACCGCTCAGGGCACAGGCAGCGGTAGGAGAAGCCCTCACTCACGCACTGGAACTCGCACCCATGGTCTACGCCATTGCAAAGGTCCTGGGCTTAAAGGAGAGACAAGACAGAACGAGTCAGGGTGGACTCCACCAGCTAAGATCCCTCGTCGCTCTGCACAAATGCAGGAGACCCCTCCTCACCCTGACAGCTCCTGCCGTCGGGCAGCAAGTTGTAGCCCCCTCTGCAGCGGCACCGTGGCCCACCAAACGTGCTAACACACTCATGCTGGCAGCTGTGGTTCCCAAAGCTGCAGTGGTCAACGGCTGGTGGGAAGGAAGAGACAGCAAGATGTCACTTCTGACTGGAGCCATCAGAGACCTTGGTCCAGGTGCTAATTGGGGGGTTCGCTCACCCCTGCAGCTCCTCTGGTCCTGCTGGAGTACAAAGCCAGCTCGGCAGCGACAGAAATAGAAGCCCGGGGAGCTGACGCAGTGATGCTCACAGCCATGGGTCCCTTCAGTGCACAGATCGAGGGCTGAGGAAGAGGTGAGGTCAGGCTATGCCCTGGGGCTGCCCTTGTCAGCCCTGACAGCACAACCACCTGGGGAGCTTTTTAAAAATACCTATGCCTGGACCCCAACCCCCCAAAATCCTGACTTAATAAGTCTGGGGTGGTACCCAGGCTTCTGTAATTCCTCCAAGCAAAGGCCCCCTTCCTACTGAGCCAAAGCAGCCCTCCCAATTCAAGCTCCAGATGTATCCCAGTGGGCCCATGACTGAGCCAGGCATAAGAATGGGAGTCCACAGTTGTAGAAGACAGGACCCCTGCCCTCAAAATGTTCACTAACTCACAGAGGAGGACCAGAGTTAGTGAGGCTCTGCCACTTTACCTGTCTGAGCCTCTATTTCCCCATCTGCAAAATGGGGATATAATGGAAGAGAACAGAACTGCCTTCTGAGGAGGGTGAACTATTGCCCCGCTGAGTATCTTCATGGTTTTGATGTGCAAATATGGCCTAGAGCTGAGCTGGGGAATAGGGGCTGGAGAGGTGAGATGCCCTGCATAAAAGTGTGAGAATGTGGGGTTCCTAGAAAAGAGATGGGGAGTGGAGAGAGGAAAAAAAGGACAAGAGAGATGGTGTGGAGATGATTTACTGTGGGTTGAGTTTGCCAATGGAAAATCCCCTTAGAGGGGTGACTGAGGACTTTCGGGATCAAGGGTGCCTAATATCCAATTATAAATAATGGGTGCTTCCTTTTCTGTGTGTATGTTTGACTTCACTTAGATGTAAGTCACACCTCTGTCCACCCCCCATCTTTAGTAAAATAGATGTATGCACGACTTAACATATACATGCCCTTGTGTGTACAAGCGTGTCATCCAAGGAAGAGGCTGATTTACATCCAGGACAAGAACAGCGTGTGTGGACTGAGAAACTGCGCGAGGACCCATAAATTGAATTCAGCAGAAGCTCAGAGCTAGAGGTGACCACAGAATGTAAGCACTTGGGGAATTCCTGGAGATCTTGGGAAGGCTTTTGAATGTTCACAGGTCATCAAATGGGCCTTCACGCCAGCCTTTTCTAAGCCCCAGAAACAAGAAGACCCCAGCTGACATCTGGGTTATTGGAAACACAGGATCTCTTTTTCCAGAATGTGCTGAGCTTGAGAGATGATGCATGTAACGCTCCTAGCTTAATGTCTGATGCTAACCTGGCATACAGTAAATGGCAGCTGCCGTCATGATCAAAGGACTGGACATATATACACAGGGGGAAAAATCCTAACTGTATAAGCAAGGCATTGTGTGTCATAGCTTTTCAGAAAGCAAAAATGAAGAACCAGGCCTTGAGAGATCTGCAGCTGCAAAGAGGAGCGGCAAGAGCAGCCCAGGTGAGCAGCCCGGAAAGAACTGAGATGCAGAAGCAGGAATGAGCAGCGTATATGGGGGTGGGGAATGTAGGAGATGTATGGAGACCCCAACTCTGTCAAGTAACAGAAACAGTAAGGATATGCCTGTGAAATTACACAAGTTTGGGAGCTGTTTTGAAGCCAGGTAGGAGATGAGCCTGAAAGAGGGGGGAGACAAGGCTATAGAAAATACACTTAACTGTATTAACTGTATGACCTCTGTGAGGTCAAGATTTCTAGTCCCGGTCCCACCAAGGACTTACATGACCCCAAGCAACACCTTCCCTTTCCTAGACTTGTAAAGTGAGGGAGCTGGACTTTGACCTCCAAAGGCCCTTCCAGACTCATTGTACTGATGCTAGGCCAATGGGGGGCCACAGAAGGCTCAGGAGCAGTGAGACTGGAGGGTGGGGGTAGCTCTCACCCAAACAGCTCTTGTCATCTGCTGCTAGCCGGTAGCCGGGGTTGCAGGCACAGTGGAACGTGCCGGGGGAGCTGACACATTGGTGCTGGCAGCCGTGTCCCCCCTCGGCACACAGGTCCTTTCCTGAGGACATACAAGAGTAGAATCAGCAGGGGACAGATGGGGAGAACCCTCCAAGAAGAGAGAGCTGAATGCGGTCAGAGCAGACCCCATGCTCAAGGATGTCTTTAGATGGAATATGATTTGGTTGAGAGGGGCCAATACAGGTGGAAGGACTTAGGGAAAGTATAGGTCCTCAGTGGCCCCTGTGAATAGGCTCGGAAGACAGGAGCACGGGGCCAGAGGTGTCAGTGGGATAAGGGAGGACTACACGGTGTAAAGTAGAGGAAGAAGAGAGATGCTAAATCAAGGTAAGCGGCATTATTAACTCAAGGTGTGACGAGAACAGATCTTGCAGCATTATGGGAGGAGCTAAAACGAGAGGGGGAGGGGTCATCCCCAAGCGGGCGGGGCTTGACGCCCGAGTGGGCGATGGCTCTCAGCCTTGAGGGGTGATGCTTCTTGTGTAGAGAGGCGGTTTTGGAGTTAGACATTAAGCCTATGGTAAACCACAACAGCTCATCAAGGTACGCGGGCACGCTAAACGTTGCTCCTTGTGGGCGAAGCCTTGAGCAAAAATGGGCAGAGCTGGAATTCCACACAACCCGCGGTAGGCCAGGGCAACTCCACGGCCTGTTGGGAGGGGCTAAAGATGGCGTGGGCGGGGCCAGCCGGGAGGGGGATAGAATTCACTGTGGTGGGAATGAGAATCGGAGCGGTTGGAGAGTTCGAGTCTCGCTCCAGCGCTCCCCTCACTCACGACACAGCCGGCGCTGGAACTGAAGGCCAAATTCCTGGATACGGTCGAAGGACTCGACGAGGAAGACGTGCTCGTCCAGCGGGGGGGACGCCATGGCGCGCAGGGAGGCCACGTCAGCGCGCTGAACCCCCACGGCGTAGATCTCGATGCCGCGGGCGCGCGCCTGCGCCGCCACTTCGGCCACGCGATCCTGGGGCCGCCCGTCGGTCACGATTACAGCGACGCGCGGCACGCGCGCCTCCGGCGGGCGCGCGCCCTCGGCCACACTGAAGGCCACGTTCATGGCGTACTGGATTGCCAGTCCGGTCATGGTGCCCTGCGCCAGTGGCACTAGAGTGCGGATGGCGCGCTCCATATCCTCGCGGCGTGAGAAGGTTCCGAGCGGGAAGACGCTCTGCACTTGACTCGAATACTGGATCACGCCGACGCGCGTGGCGTTGGGCCCCACGTCCAAGCTGCGGAGGAGGCTCACCAGGAACTGCCGCATCGTCTGGAACTCGAAGGGGCGCACACTGCGCGAGCTGTCAATCACGAACACCAAATCCAGGGGCCCAGTACGGCACCTGGGACCTGCGAGGAGATCAGGGAGGACTTTCCTAGGTTAGCCAAGCCTCACCTCCCGGGAGAAGCCCACAGAAACCCAGGGCGGAATGGTGCTCTCACGGTGTAACAGCGCCCAGCACAGTCTTAACCTAGCAAATGCAGGTTAGCTCCATCCACTCACGCAGCGTTTGAGGAGGGCCTGGACTGGGAGACTGCACCAAATCTCTATCCTACAGCTCTGAGGGCTACATTGAGGAGGTGTTATCCACTTGGGAGGAGGGCGAGGGGACGTCGCAAACTCAAATGCCTACAGGAGTTAGGCAGGCAATATAAATAAATATAAATAAATGAGTGAATGGGATGGGTTAGGACGGAGGACCCAGAGAGCCTCTATAGCTCATAAAGTGGGCAGCTCCAGACAAATGTTGCCTTGCAGCCGTGAGATCTGCCAACCCCATGTTGGCAGATCTTGGGTCTTTTCAAGAGAAGCACGAAATTAGGGTTTTTATGTGAAATCTCCTGATTTTTTTCAATTAACTTAAAAAAATTAAACACCAACTGGACAGTTCTGCATGAGCCCAACTTGGGTACCTCCAAGCCACATCCTACAGATGGGAAAACTGAGGCCCAGAGAGTTGAAGCTGTGAACTCGAACCCAAGCCCTATGGTTCCAAAGCTCTTGTTTTGCTCTCCCCAGCAGGCAGTTGGCTGCAGATGGAGAACCTCTTTTGCTCCCCTCCCCCTGCTTCTGAGGGCTGGGCTCTGGCTCACCTGCGAACTGGAGCTGGGTTTCCCAGGGCTGGAGAAGGAGCAGGAACATGGGCAGCTGCGAGCATAGACGCCCCCTCATCGCCCTCGGGGAACAGAGAACAGGGGTATCAGAGCCTGAAGGGAGGAAGGAAAATAGCAAAGCAGTAGAATGTGCAGAGTTCTTATTCTAGGTGATGGGCATTTTGAGGGGAAGGAGGGTCATGGGTTTATTTTACTAATCTCTCTAGTTTTGTGTATGTTGAAATTTTTCGTAATAAAAAAATTTCATCACGGTGAGATTGCTGGAAACACAAGGAATTCTGCTTTGCAGAACTGCAGAATAGTAAATACATAGAAAGTAGATTAAAAAGATACAGAATTTAGGGCTTCCCTGGTGGCACAGTGGTTGAGAATCTGCCTGCCGATGCAGGGGACACGGTGGACTTCCCTGGTGGTCCAGTGGGTAAGACTCCACGCTCCCAATTCAGGGGGCCTGGGTCTGATCCCTTGTCAGGGAACTAGATCCTGAATGCCACAACTAAGACCCGGTACAGCTAAATATATAAATAAATATTAAAAATAAAATAAAATAAAAAGGGAAAGCCTTTCCTTAATGCCAGCCACGATGTTAAACGTTTTTCATGCATCGTGGCATTCATTGAACCCTCTCGACAATTCTATGGGTCTAAGGCTGTTGTTGTCCCCATTGCACAGATGAGGAAACAGGCTCAGAAAACTTCAGCGCTAGTACCCAAAGTCGCGCGGCAAGAAAGTGGCTGCACCAGGATATAATCCTACGCCTGCGGGGTTCCGAGAACCAGCCCGCGTGAACCTTTGCAGAGGGAAACGATTCTCCACCGCACCCCCTCCTCTCTGCACACAAGGCGCCTCAGTGTGACTGTCCTCCCGCCCACCCCCCAACCCACCCCACAGCCAAACAGTCACCGCCCCAATGCAGGCCTGCATCGCGTTGGCCTAAACCCTCCATGCAAATGAAGTCGCGACTTGGCACCGCCCCTTCCCGCCAGCTCTCAGGAGAGGCCGCCAGGGGGCGCCTTCGCGCGTCTGGCTGTGTTGGCTAGGTGGCCGTGGGAAGCCCACATCTGCCCAGCAGGTGCCCCTGCCCAAAGCAAATAGGGGGCTGGGAGCCCCAGGGCCTTGGAGATAAGGCCCGGGCAGAATATATCCGGCGCTAGGGCCAAAGATCAGAAGTGCGCAGGGTTCCGGGGACAGTGGCATTGGACGGGCCCCGGACGCGAGCCGGCCCGGGCCTCGGAGCGCAGCCATGGACCCTGTGGGGGCAGGTGAGCGCTCACTTTCCCGCGGCCCTTGGCGACGCCCCTTGAGAGTCATGAAGGACTCCCATTATACAGATGGGAAAAGTGAGGCCCAAAAGGTGTCCCGCCGAGCTGCAAAGGAACCTAGGACTCCTGGCTTCGCTTCTCCCTTCTGAGCTGTCTGGCAACCTGGCCCCTAGGCGTCACCTCTTTTCCTTCCATTCGCTCCCTGGGGTCCCTACCCCCCTCCCACCCCCGCACCCCCTGCTGAAGCTGTGTTAGCCATTTTTCTGTTTCTGTTTCTTGGCAGAGGGGGCCAGCTGACCGTAATCCAACCGCAGCCCCGCCCCCTCCCCAATTCCGTGAATGGTCCTATTCTGAGCAAGGTCGGGTGCCTGGAGGGAGCGACAGGCGCCCTTCCCATCCTGGATCCTCACCGTCTTAGCCTTTCAGGCCTGGTAGAGGAACAAAAATCCCTCTGGCAGGACCCATCGTGGGAGGGTGACTAAGCCAGATGTGCCAGCTGGAGGTGGGAGGGTGTGGAATGCCTTCTCCAGCTTGGGCCACAGTCTAGGCAGGCGAGCACCCTTGCGGAGTATGAGGGTAAAGGCACAGGGGCCTTCGCTGCCTCCCATCCGTTCCTACCTGCAGAAGCCTGAGCCCCCAAACCTTGATTAAGTTTCCCCTTATCTTGCTCTTGGCCTGAGCCAACATCTCGCCTGGCACCCCACCTCCACCCAATCCTAGAAAGTCGAAATAGTCCTTGCCTCAAAGTTCATCACCTTTCCAACCCCTCATTCTACAGAGGAAGAAAGCAGGACCAGAGAGGGTAATGTCTTGCCTAGGTCACACAGCAACGTGGCAAGGTGACAAAGCTGACACTAGAAACCGGAGCGCCTCTGAGGCGGTTAATCACAGCTTTAAGAAGAAATGCCCTTAGGGTGGGGAAAGTGGACTCTTGAGGGAGGAGAGGTCTGCGAATAATTCCTCAAGAGTTGGGGGGGGGGGGGGGAGGTTCCTGGAGGGAGGAGGTCAGGGAAAAAGTCCCCCCCTCTCCATTTTGGCGGCCGTGCTGGTGGGGCCTCAATTTGTAAAGGACCCTACATAGGTGGGGAAGGGCACAGCAGGTCGGACGGGGGCATCGTAGGCGGTGCAGCCGCGCTTAAATATGGTCGCCTGGTCTGGCTGGGTGCCTGCTCCCCGCAGACCCCTCAGCGCACCCAGGCCCTCTGACTCACCTAAGCCTGCCGGACAGCTCGGAGGCGCGGCCGCAGAGCGGAGCCGACGGGCGGAGCCTCCCGGGCAGTTGGACCAGGTAACGGCGCAGGAAGCGTGCCCGAGGTGCGGACGGCCAGGCAGCTGGAGCGAGCGGAGGCGGCGGCCGCATTTAACCCGGGGGCTGGCGGGTGGGGAGGGGGAACGCGGGCCGCGACCCCTCCCACTGGTAGGGAGCGACTCCCCTTCCTCCAAGGGCTGGGGCGGGGCCAGCGCGGCGCCCCCTGCTCCCGCCACCCCTGGAGCCGCAGACGCCAGCTGCGGGCCCGGAATCGGGCTACGGTTGGAGGCTGGGCGGCTACGCTCTCCGCAGCTGGAATGCGTTGGAAGCCTCCGAGGCCCTTCCCCGGGGAGAGCCCCAAGGGGCGGAGCGGGGCCTGGCTCGGCCGCCGGCTGCTTGGCTCCGCTTCCGAGGGCGCGGCCTGGCTCTTATCCCCCGCCGTCCCCACCAGGCGTGGGGAGAGGGTCCCGCACTCTGATCCTGCGAAGAGGGTAGCCTCAGGGTTCATTGCTCTTCCCAGGCCCCACCTGGTAGTCCCTCAAATTCCGCCATCACCGACGCCTTTCCACGGTCTCTGCAGTTACTTAGGTCTTGGCCCCATCACCCTCACCCATCAAAACTCCCAGGCGGAGACGCCACCAGGCCCCTAGGCTCTAACTGGCCCACTCCACAGGGCCGATGGAGGCCCTGTAATCAGGAGAAGGAAAGCTAAGACAGCAACAGGCACCTTCTCTTGGGAGAAAGGGGGCTGAGAGTGTTGCTTTAACCTGGAAAAGACGAAAATATTCCCCCAGGATCCTGGGCACACAGTTTGGGGGCCCGTCCATTTTCCCAGGCATCCGCAGGTAGGCAAGAGAGCACTCTGGTCCAGGGGTCCAGCAAAGCTCCCCCCCATCAAGACTGCACCGGGGTGGGTCCCCCTAGGGTGCAGGGAAGCCAGGCGCCCTCACAAACTCTGCCTCCATCACAAGACCGGCACAAGCGGGGCCTTTGTGGCTCTGGGGCCTCTCCCCAGTGCTCCAGGCTGCAATGGGAGTGGAGCCAGACCTGCGGAATGGCGCCTGGGTGGTCCCGGGTGGGCTCCAGGCAGACCTCAGTGAGCACCACGCAACCCAAATATTTAGCCCACAGCTTGCACCCAAGTCCCCTCCCTTGCCTAAGGCTTCTTCTCTTTGACCCCGAGGGGGCAGACCTAGAACAGTCCCTTCCTCCCATTCATTGCATTCCACCTGCCCCTTTCGGGCGCGCTATGCCACCTCGCCCCTTGACGCTCCCTGCTGCGGGCGGCCGGTCTGTCCCCACTCCCAGGTCATCCCCAGAGCCCGCCGCGGTCCTGAGGGAAGGTGTGCGCCAGTGCCTACAGCAACAGTGCGAGCAGACGGTGCGGATCCTGCACGCCAAGGTGGCCCAGAAATCATATGGAAATGAGAAGCGGTAGGTCCCTCAGTGGCCCTCCAAGTTCCCTGCGACCCGACCTTCTGCCCTGTGTGCCCCTCCCTTTTTAGTGTCTTTTAGAACCTGGAGAGGACTCAGGGCTCAGCTATTGGCCAATCAGGGGCCTTTTCCTTCAGCCACCATCAGCCCTGACTTCGGTTTATAGCAGAACCTCCCTGTGAATCTCTAGTCCCCATTCACTCCCTCATTCACCCATTCATTCATTCTTTCATTCCACAACTACCTACTGAGTGCTTATCATGTGTCAGGCTCTCTGGCACTGCTGGGCACCAGGCATACAGTTGAACAAGACAGCTATGGTCCCTGCACTCCTGGCATCTTCACTGTCGTGTGGGAGAGACAGACAATAAACTCCTCACAAATCAGTAAACAAGAGGCTTCCAGATTGTGGTGAGAGCTAGAAGGGAAATTGAACCAGGAAAGGTGATAGAAACTGAGGAGCGGGGATGTACTTTAGCTAGCAAGGTCAAGGTGGTAGAAAGACCCTTTAAGGAGGTGACATCTGAACTAAGACTTGAATGTGAAAATGGAGCCAGACATGAGAAGATCACAGGGAAGCGTGTTCCAATTAGAAGGAACAGAAAACACAAAGACCTTGACACAGTGCTAGCTTGGCCTGTTCCAGGACAAAAGAAGTCAGAGTGGCTGGGATTAGAGAAAGAGGTGGGCATTGCAGGAAGTAAAGTTGGAGAGGCAAGCAGGGGCTGGATCATGTGAGGACTTTGAATTTAAACCGCTGGAGGATTTTAAGAAGATGAGTAACATAGTCTAAAAAAATTTTTTTAAAAACACATTCTGGCTGCTGTGTGAAAAACAGGTTGAAGCGGGTAGGAGTGGAAGCAGAGAGACCAGTTGGAAGGCTGATGCAGAGGTCCAGGCAAAAAGCCATGGCAGTAGGGACTAAGGTGGAGGTGGTGAGAAGTCAGCGGATTCTGGATATGTTTTAAAGGGAGTGGATAGGACTTATGGATGGACTGAATGAGGAATGTGAAAGAAAGAAAGATTCGGGTGTTCATGGGGTTCACAGTCATGGAGAGGCCTGGGGAGAGCGGTGAGAAAGATGTGGGGGGGGGGCGGAATCAAGGATTCTGTCTGGTCTTTGCTACCTTTGAGACGCCTACAGGACAGTCAAGTGGAGATGGATACACGAGTCCAGCGCTTACATGTCTCCGCAGGTTCTTCTGCCCCCCGCCCTGTGTCTACCTCGCAGGTCCCGGATGGAGGGTGAAGCCAGTGCAGGGCCAAGGTGAGGGCGGACTCCAGGGATGCCGGGCGCCACCCTCTGTAAGGGGACCCTCAGTAGGGCTCGGGAGCGGGGCCGTTCTCAGTCGCAGTCTCAACGCGCCCTCTGGCGGCGAGAACTAAGCTTGCCTGACACTTGAGTCCTTCCAGAGCCCGCTCGCGTCCCTTTCCAGCCCACCAGGCAGGGGAGACCGGGCCCATCGTCTGCGGTTACATGGGACTGGACGGCGCGTCCGGCAGCGCTGCCGAGACGCAGAAGTTGAATTTCGAAGAGCAGCCGGACTCCAGGGTGAGAGCGCATGGGAAGGGGGTTCGATTCTTGCTCCCATCCTTGCCTCTCTCTTTGGTGCAGGGGGGCTCCTTTACTCCCCTGCAGAAGCCAAAAGATAGGTGAGGATGCCGAGAGACCGGGGTTCTGCCTTGAGGGTGAGCCCAAGAGCTTGGACGTGCAGCTTCGTGTCACGTCCGACGGGGCGGACGTCAGATAACTGGGGAAAGTCCGTTCATCCAGGGACTGAGGGCTGGGGTGAGACGACCCCATCTCCGCCAACCCTGTAGGAATTCGGTTGCGCCAAGACCCTGTACATCTCGGACGCAGACAAGAGGAAGCACTTCCGGCTGGTGCTGCGGCTAGTGCTCCGAGGGGGGCGAGAGCTGGGCACTTTCCACAGCCGCCTCATCAAGGTCATCTCCAAGCCCTCGCAGAAGAAGCAGTCGCTGAAAAACACCGACCGTGAGCGGGGTGGAGCCTGGCCGCTGGGCGGGGCGGGGAGGTGCCCCGTGAGATGCCTGGATTGTAGGGGTGGGGTCAGAGTGGGAGAGGTGGAGTTTGAGCCGGAAGGGGGCGGGGTCTGGGTAAGTAGGTGTGGCTTAGGTCGGGGAATGGGAAAAGTTGGAGAGGCAAGAGCAGAGGGAAGGGGACAGAGGCCGACTTGAGGTTGGGGGGGTCCCCAAAATGGCCGGCAGGTGCTGAGCCAAAGACGGATTAAAAGTGATAATAAGGGCTTCCGTGGTGGCGCAGTGGTTGAGAGTCCGCCTGCCGATGTAGGGGACACGGGTTCGTGCCCCGGTCCGGGAAGATCCCACATGCCGCGGAGCGGCTGGGCCCATGAGCCATGGCCGCTGGGCCTGCGCGTCCGGAGCCTGTGCTCCGCAACGGGAGAGGCCGCAACAGTGAGAGGCCCGCGTACTGCAAAAAAAAAAAAAAAAAAAAAGTGATAATGAAAGGGCAGGGGAAATTCAGTTAAAAATATTTATCCAGTGCCTGATGTATATGCAAGTATCTGTTCTGGAGGAATGGACAGTCTAGCAGAGGAGAGAGACACACACACAGCTGATCAAAGAGACAGTTTGAGATAAGTACTGCCCTGGATGCCAAGTGACAAATCCCAGGGCTGATGGTTTTGAATATATGAGGAAACAAAGCCTGAATGACAATGACAACATCACTGCTACCCTCGCTGGAAGATGGAAGGGAGAAGTAGGGGACGGGGGACTTTCTTGGCAGGTATATACATACATCACCCTGTTTGATGCTCATCCTTGTAAGGTGAGTCGTCCATGAGGAAAATGAGGTTTGGAACATTCATGCATTCATTTAAGAAATATCTGGGCCTGGGACTTCCCTGACGGTCCAGTGGTTAAAACTCAGCGCTTCCACTGCAGGGCACGCAGGTACAATCCGTGGTCAGGGAACTAAGATCCCCCATGCCATGCAGCGTGGCCAGAAAAGAAAGGAAGAAAGAAAGAAAGAGAGAGAGAGAGGGAGGGAAGGAGGAAGGAAGGAAGAAAGGAGGAAAAGAAATATTTGGGCCTGTCACCTTCAGGTGAGTTGCCTAAGTTTTCCCAGCTAGAAAATGGCCCACCCAGGGTTTGAACTTGAGTCAATGTGACTGTGAAGCCCAGCTCCCACCCCTACACCTTACTGTCTGTTAAAAACCTTGAAGAATGTCTCAGATCCAGGCAGTGCTCTGGCTGGCCCTTGGTGTCAGGAAAGGGCCAGGGAGGAGTAAAGTGGTACAGTGTGATGGTTTCGAGCGCAGATTCTGAAGCCCGGCGGCCTGGGTTTCAATCCTGGCTCTGCCACTGGCTAGCTGTGTGATCTAGAGGGAGTTGTTCTCTTGAGTAGAGATAATATTATCTGCCTCTGAGGGTTGTTAAGAGAAGCAAAAGAGCTAACACATTTTAAGCATTTAAAACAGTACCTGAAACACAATAAGCATTAGCTAGCATCATCATGCAATGGACAGGAACTTGGGTTAAGTATACATTGTGCACCGACAGTATGCCTAGCGCTGTGAGGGGAGAGAGGGCGATGACCCAGTGCTTTCTCCCCAGGTGGTCAAAATCCAATTAGAAAACAAAGTGGCTGCTCTGAGCCTGTGTTAAAAGGCTAGACGAGATCAATGTCAAGCCCTAGAAATGTACTGCTGTTTCACACCACGCAGCCTTTGCTTATGCAGCCCCCTGAGCAACTCCTACCTACTTCATGCTTCCCAGCTGAGAGTATAACCTCCTCCAGGAAGCCCTCCTTAACCCAGCCAGCCCTCACTATAGCATATGGAAATTTTATATTTATTCCCTGTCTCCTCTCTGAGACTGTGAACTCCTCTAGAGCAAAACTGGGTCTAATTCACCCTTTGGCACCCAGTACCCAGCACAGTGCCAGCCACCAAGTAGGCACTTAGTAACTACTTGATAAAATTCTGTTTATTGAACTGAAGGATGCCCAGGCAGCAAAAAGAAACAGACAAAGGTACAGAAGCAGGATTACAGCAGGTGCTAGATAAATAGTGGTGACATATGAATGCCCAGTGTGTCTGGGAATTTGAGCCAGACTGGCTCAGGGGACAGAGGATGGGAACTTACCTGGCAAGTCCAAGGGACCAAGCCAGGCAGGGGCACTGATTCCACCTCCCCTCACAGTGTGCATATCCTCGGGCTCAAAGGTCTCCCTCTTCAACCGCCTGCGCTCCCAGACGGTCTCCACGCGCTACCTCTCTGTGGAGGATGGGGACTTCGTGGCCAGTGCACGCCAGTGGGCTGCCTTCACTCTCCACCTGGGTAATCCCACCAGCAGGCCTGGGGCTGGGCACTTCACATGCATTCCCTTTTTAAATCTTCACAACTCCTCAAGGAAAGTAAAATTTGCCCCATGGAACAGAGGCTCAGAAACACAAAAAGACTTGCCAAAGGTCCCAGTGAGTTGGTGACTGATCCAAGCTATTCAGACTCCAGTGTCCAGCCCCTTCCCTCAACTCAGCCCCCACCCCAGGAGGCAGACATTCACAAGGATGGCCACAAATGACATCTCCAGGCTGAGAATCTTCAGCCTTAGCTGCCTTCCTGTGTGCCAACCTTGCCCATAAGACCCATGCGCAATGTGAGGTGGAGCTAGAGGCAAGAAGGGTGGGATTTGCGGCAGAAGCTTGGAACCCCTGAAACCCTCCTTCCTTCCCTCCTTCTTTTTACTCCCAGCTGATGAACACTGTTCCCAGGGAGACTTCCCGCCTCGAGAGGGCTATGTCCACTACGGCTCCCTGGTGCAGCTGATCTGCACAGTCACGGGCATCACACTACCTCCAATGGTATGGGAAGGAAGGGCACAGCTGGAGGGGTCCCCCCAGATCCACACAGAAGGTGTGACCCACAAGCGCAGCGCTGCAGAGTGAGAGCCCAAAGCATGATGACACCGATCCTCACTTGGGATACTCAGTGCTTTGTGAGCTGGCGTGGGGGGAATATGCCAGTGTCCTGCCTGGCTATCGAAGAAAGAGAGAAGGGAAGCCTGTGGGCACCCAGGCAACTTGCTGCCACGCTTCCTCCCACCCTTTTGCTGTAGATCATCCGCAAAGTAGCTAAACAGTGTGCGCTCCTCGACGTGGATGAGCCCATCTCCCAGCTGCATAAGTGTGCATTCCAGTTCCCAGGTGGTCCTCCAGGAGGGGGTGGCACCTACTTATGTCTCGCCACAGAGAAGGTGGTGCAGTTTCAGGTGAGAAGCGGAGAATATCAGCACCAAGGCGTCCCAGAAAGTCAGAATGCAGAGAACGTAGAACGTAAGGTCACCATCAGCATCACGGCTGCTACTTACTGAGCAATACTGCCTCCCGTGGAACGTTAGAATCGTAGACTATCGGGACAGAATCAGAGAATGTAGACAAAATAGTGATAATGGTGTTGAGCAATACTCCTTCCCAAAGGCTATTAAAGTCATAGAATGTTGTGATGTAAACTTGTAGAATGTAAGTTAAAATAATAATAAGTAATAGTATTATTATTGAGCAAAGACTATTAGAATCGTAGAATGTTAAGACAGAATTGTGGAAAATTACTATTATTATCATAGTAATAATATATTACTATAAATATAAATAAACGATTATATTATCATAAGAGAGAAAACCATAACATGTAGAAAATAACATTATTATTGAGCAATAATCCCTCCCAAAGAATTTTTAAATTTTGGAATGTTAGGGCACAGAATTGCACAATGTTTAAAAACATGGAATTCTAGAATTCTAAGAAAATACACCTTTAGAAACCAGCTAGTCCAGCGAGCTGATTTAACTCTAGAGAGAACTTAAGCGTTTTGTCCAAGCTCACAAGGCAGGTAAACCGCAGAGCCGAGGACCGGAACGCTAGGAACGCGGAAGCCTCTGCACTGCGCTGGATGGACACGCTGACAGCCACCATCCGCGGCTTCTGCCCCATCCCCTTGGATCTCCCCGCAGGCCTCCCCCTGCCCCAAGGAGGCGAACAAGGCGGTGCTCAACGACAGCTCTTGCTGGACCATCATCGGCACCGAGTCAGTGGAATTCTCCTTCAGCACCAGCCTGGCGTGTACCCGGGAGCCTGTCACTCCGGTGCCCCTCATCAGCACCCTCGAGGTGAATCGGGCGCTGGGGGGCGCTGGCGGGCGTGGATACCGCCTGCGCTGGAGGGTGGGAATGCAGGTGAGGGAGGGCTGCGGGCTCTCGGCCACCGCTTCTCCCACACAGCCTGGTCTCACCCTCCCCCAGCTGAGTGGCGGGGGCGATGTGGCAACACTGGAGCTCCACGGTGAAAACCTCCACGCGGGGCTCAAGGTTTGGTTCGGGGAAGTGGAGGCCGAAACCATGTTCAGGTATGAGGAGGGGGGACTCCCATGGGTCCCAGGGAACGAAGCAGGTTAGGGGTGGGGGGATGCATGTCATCACTATCACTGCAGCCCTGACCTCGATGCCCCACCCCCAGGAGCCCGCGGTCCCTAGTGTGCGTGGTACCAGACATAGCCGCCTTCGGCAGCGACTGGCGCTGGCTGCGCACACCCATCACAGTGCCCGTGAGCCTCGTGCGTGCCGACGGCCTCTTCTACCCCAGCGCCTTCTCCTTCACCTACACCCCGGAGTACAGCGTGCGGTCCGGGCCTCCGGGTGCCTCTGCGCCCGCCGCCGATGCCGATGCGCTCCTGCAAAGCATCCATCACGAATTTACACGCACCAACTTCCACCTCTTCATCCAGACGTAGTAGGTGCGGCCTGGAGGCTGGCCCTGATCCCCGGCCGGTTTTCTGGGTCCTGGGCCCTGCCCTCTGCCCCTGTGCTGCGGAATTGAAGGCTGCAGCCCGAGCAGCAGAAGCCTCTCGCCCTGGAAACCCGTCCCTGTGGGTCTAACACGGGTCACTCACTCATCCTTTTCCAGCTAGGAAGACACGACCTGAGTGACGCTCCCTTTGTGTCCAGTCGGGAGTGTGGCTTTCCCTGTCTTTGCTTCTGGTTCACTCTCTACATCAATCACACACTCTCCCTCCCTCAGTACCTCTGTAAATCCCTCCTATTTGTGCACCCCTATCCCTCCATCTTTGTCTTTCTCCATCTCTCTTGTGTCTTGCACACAGTTCCACACACTCTGAAAAGTGTGCGAAATTCCAAGCCTGGAGCATTTCCCCTCCCGGCAGCTGTGTCTCCCCTAGAAGAGGAAATCCATAGTTTCACACATCCGGGCAAGGGGCAGTGGGCTCCTGAGGCATGGCCGGCTTGCCCTGATGTACCAGGTCTTACGTGGAAGACTGGATCCCACTCAGAGCACTGAGTCCCTTCTGGAGCATGGGGCCCCGCCCTGGAGCACTGGGTTTCAGCCTGCGATACAAAGCCCTAACCCTCCTTATTCTTCCTATGGCTGGAGCCAGGCACGGTACCCATGCGGGCTGTTTGGTCTCTGGTCCACAACTCTGGTGGCTGGTTAGGTCCCTGGTGTGGTGGTCAGGTCTTGCCATCTAAACTGTCTACCCAGGCATTTCTCTCACAGGCCCAGTAAAATGCAGTCCTGAGGGTCAGAGATTGCTCTGCTGTCCTATCCAAGGCAGAGTCTGATCTGTATGACCCACCTCCACACAGAGGGAGGTGCTCCAGTGTACTTCGCCCCCCATACACAGAGGAAAGGACCACACGTGCGATGGAGAAGATAGCTTACATTTGTGACCCTTTCCGGAGGAGGAATGGGGGTTCAGAAGCAGCCAGCGTCCCTGAGTCCCTGTCCCTGCCCTGGGGACCACCTGTTGCCTCTGGGGATAAGTTACCCTACTAACTATCCCTCCACCTCAAGCAAAGTTGCACCCCAGGCCCAGGGGCAACCACAGGACACAAAACAAAACTTTCCGAAGACAACTCCAGGCAGAACTCCTGGGATCGACTGGGCGATAAGCCAGCCAAGAAAGTAGTTTCTTTGCTTGGAGCCCAGGGACCAAATCAAAATTCATCCCTGCCCAGCCTTCCCACCCTCTGCCAAGTCCACGCTCTACAGGGAGGGTCCTGGCTCGGGCTTTCGGAACAATGAGGCAGATCTCAGAGGTGCCAGCTACTTGTACCAGCCCCTGGGGGTGCTGAATGGGGAGAACTGGTCTGAAATGTGGGTTGAGAGCTCTCACCCCTCTGGGTCTTCCTTTGAACTCTAAGTTCGTTTCCCGTGACACTCTTCCCCTAGAACATGGAAACCCCCGTGAAAAAGAAGAAGCTGACATTTCCCAAGGGGGTGAAATGGGCTTTGCTCTTAGGCTCCCCAAAGTCTTGGCTAAGTTCTGTCCTCTGCCATCAGCAAGCTGAAACCCATAATGATGGGAAAAGAGAAGCTTGTTCAAAGCCTGGCATGGCCCCTGAGAGTGGATCCTGGCTGAGGAACGCAGAGAGCAAATTGATAGGAAATGTCCTCGACATGAGTACCTGCCCGAGGAGAGTTTGAGCTCACTGCCCCGTGAAGATGTTGAAGCAGGAAGCCACTTGTAAAGAGGCTAAGAGGAGTTTCATAGCACATCACATGGGGAGTTAGGGCTCAAGGGCCTTTCCAGCCCTGCCCTCAAGAACTTCCTCTACCACTCCACAAGGCAGGAGTCCTAGAAGCCAAGGACCTAGGTTGACCTGAAAGCCCAGGCCCAGCCATGCAGCTCTGTCTTTTTTTGCACTCCCCTCAGGGCACCCCAGGACCCTTGGTTCCACCTACTCACCCACCTGAAAGTCTGTGGCCTCAGAGCTCCAACCCTGGCCTGTCTTCTGAGTTCCAGCTGCTGGACTGTCCTTGGACGTCTTCCCTGCCGCGAGCCTGAATCCATCTAACATCAAACGCCCCTCTCTCTCCCCTTCCCTTTGGTAGAATAGGTTTCTTCCTCTACTCCACTGCTGCCCTGTTCTCCAAACTCAGCTCACAGAGTAACTTCTTCAAGATTTCCACAAGGCCAGACTGGCTACATAATTTGTAGGACCCAGGGCAAAATGAAAATATATGGTCCCTTGTTCAAAAATTATTAAGAATTTCAAGACAGCGATAGCAGAGCATGAAATCAAGGCAGGGCCCTGCTAAGCACAGAGCCTTGTGTGACTTTCAAGGTCACAAGCCCATGAAGCTGGCCCTGGCCCCAGGCTTTCCGCCTCTTTTTCCCATAGAATCCCACTGGGACCATATACTGCCCACCTTGGATCAAAGGGCTTTATATATGCGTCAGTTGTACCCTCTAGACTGTGACCTTCATATGGAAAGGAGCTCATTCTGGTGTGTCTTGGGAGGTGCATTACAACACCTTGAACAGAGTCGGCGCTTAATAAATACCAAATTGCATGGCATTGCGTTGGCAGGTATTTGGATTTTCCAAGTGCAAAGTGAAACCAGCAGGTGGCACTGTTCTCCTCTCAAGAATTGAGTTTGTTTTGTTTTGTTTTGTTTTATTTATTTTGCGGTACGCGGGCCTCTCACTGTCGTGGCCTCTCCCGTTGCGGAGCACAGGCTCCGGATGCGCAGGCTCAGCGGCCATGGCTCACGGGACCAGCCTGTCCGCGGCATGTGGGATCTTCCCGCACCGGGGCACGAACCGGCATCTTCTGCATTGGCAGGCGGACTCTCAACCACTGCGCCACCAGGGAAGCCCAAGAATTGAGTTTTCATTTATAGCTGGAAGAACTGTTGGGGTCCTTAAAGATAATCTTAACTCTTCCATGCTCTCAGGATTAGAACCCCACAGGGTTGAGAGTCATTACTGTGGTCCATATTTCCTCCTCATTTTACACATGGGGAAACTGAGGCTCTGAGAGAGAAAGTCCATGAAACTGAGAGCAGGTTGATGGCAGCACCTGATTTGAATCCTATACTTTTAATGCTAAGTCTGGGGCTCTTGAGATTCTTTTAGTTTTCTACTTAATACTCTTAATTCCCTGCTACGTGTAGGTAGAATGTATGTGTTACAAGGGGTAGGGGGTGGGGGGATGGCGTAGGGCACATAGTGTACTCTCACTATGAATAAGGTCAAAATCTCCGTTCCAAAATCTCCCAATTTACCAGCTCTTATGCTGCCTGAGACCCCACTGGGAAAAAGCTAATCTTCCGGTTTAAGCATTGACCTTTGGGTTTCTCTCTCTGTTCTGTTTCTTTTCAGTTGTTTCCTCAAGTAGAAAGTCATTATATAACCAGTGTGGGTAAAATTCTAATACCCCTCCTCCCTGAGGATGCTGACAGCTGTGGGCACAGACAGTGAAGATGACAAGGGAGAGAGGAATTAGCTTTAAGGGGAACGAAACCAGTAAGATGATATATACTAAGTTTTGCAACGTCAGCCCTGACCATATTCACCCAAAAAGGGCCCCCCAGGCAGACCTGGCTCTGTTCCAGACTCCAAGGGACAAAAGGCAGGCCGGGCAGCGGTGCTACGATAATGATTTCTGTGGTTAAGTGGTAAACACCGGTTACGGCTGGCTGTTCGCCTCCTGGGGGGACGGGAGGGGCAGGTAAAGTTCAGGGCTGGGGGCAGGGGGTAAGGCAGATCCTTGTGACCAAGTTCTCTATGGACTCACTCTGGTTATAGGGCATTGAAGTGGGCCTCACTCTGCCAAGCTCATCCCCAAGCCGCCATCTGGTTCTAAGTATCCTCCTCCCAACCCTGGCTGTGGTCCGGAAGTACAACAAGAGCCCCTCATCCAGGGTGGGAGTATCCTGGGCTCGGCTGGTTGTGTCCTGGTATATACATATACAGATGGTCCCCAACTTAACCATGGTTCAAATTACAATCTTTTCACTCTGCGATGGTGCGAAAGCAATACGTGTTCAGTAGAAACCGTACTTTGAATTTGGATCTTTTTCCAGGCTGGCGAGATGCAGTCAGGTTTTCTCTCCCGATGCTGGGCAGCGGCAATGAACCTCAGTTCCCAGTCAGCCACGTGTTCATGAGGGTGAACGGCTGATACACTGACAACCATTCTGTTTCTCACTTTCAGTACAGTATCAATAAATTACATGAGAGATTCAACACTTTATTATAAAATAAACTTTGTGTTAGATGATTTTGCCCAACTGTAGGCTAATAGAAGTGTTCTGAGTACATTTAAGTTGGGCTAGGCTAAGCTAGGATGTTTGGTAGGTTAGGTGGATTAAATGCATTTTCAACTTATAATATTTTCAATTTACGATGGGTTTATCGGGACATAGCCCCGTTGTAAGTCGAGAAAGTATATACGTACACTATATGTATATACATACATTCTCTTCTCACACTAATGACTCATATGTATTTTCAGAGAAGTCACCTTAAAATGAAGGAATGCAGAGCTAACAGTGACATTTCAGACGACAGCCAAGCTGTATGTACTAGGTGGGTGAGTTTGTCTAGTTCAAGGCACTTAACCTCTCTGTGCCTCAGCTTCCTCTTCTGTAAATGGGGAAAATAGGATTGGTTTCGTAAGATGTCACGAAGAATAAGATAATACATGGGAAGTACGGTCAACAGAAGCCCAGAGTTAACCACTTTATATGGGCCCGTTGTTGCCATTGTTACTCCAGAGGCACTTTTAGAGACGATCCAAACACTGCAATTTTCCTCCAACAAATGAGGAATCTGATGGTCCAGAGGAGACAAGTGACCTTCCTGTATTCGTGTTCCATGTTACATAACTAATTACCACAAACATAGCAGGTTGAAACAACATGGCTTACTGTCCCACAGTTTCCATGGGTCAGGAGTCCACACACAGCTTGGCTGGGTCTTCTGATGAGGGGCTCCCAAGGCTGTCATCAAGGTGTCAGCCAGGGCTGCAGTCTCTCCGAGGCACAGGGCCCTCTTCCAAGCTCACATGGTTGTTGGCAAAATCCATGTCCTGGTAGCTGCAGAACTCAATGGCAGCTTGCTTCTTCAGGGCCAACAGGAGAGCGTCACTCTCATCAGGAAGGTCCCAGACCCTCTTATCCACACCTTCAACTGATTAAGCCTGGCCCACCCAGGATAATCTCCCTTTTTACTAACTCAAAAACCGACTAACTCAGGACCCTAATGACATCTGCAAAATCCTTTCACCTGTGCTACCCAATGTGCCCTTACCATGGGGGTGACATCCGTCATATTTAGAGGTCTTGCCCATACTCAAGGGAAGGGAATAGACAGGTTATGTACTCCAGGGGGCAGAAATCTTGGGGGTCACCTTGGAATTCTGACCATCCCATTCCCCAAAACCACATAGCAAATTATTGGCAAGGGGGAATCCGTTTGGCCTGTAGGCCTCCCTCTGCCCCAGGAAGGAACTGCCCCATACAGGGGTCAGTGTTTCTGGTCCTTCAGGAGATTGGCAGGATCATGAACAAAACTGGCCCAGTATTGTCCAAAACCACTCTGCATCCCCTGCCCAACTCTCAGAAATAAGATTATACCAAGCTCCACTCAGAGTTAGCATTCCACATAAATTAACCCCTGTCCAGAGTTGACCAGCTGTGGTGCTGTAAGAACCAGCCTTTAAGATGGCTTCTGATGAGTCCTGCCTCCTGCCTTCTGTAGTCCCCTCTCACAATGAATAGGGTTGACCCCTTTGATCAATGGGATTTAGTAGAAACGACAGTGTGACTTCTGAGGTTCGGCCATAAAAGGTATTATAGCTTCCACCTGTCTCTTTTAGAGCACTCTTTGTCATGAGGACACTCAAATCAGCCCTATGGGGGTCCACATGGCAAGGAACTGAGGACTCCTGCCGACAGCCAGCACCGCTTGCCATGTACGTGCACCATCTTGGGAGTGGATCCTCCAGCCCAGTCAAGCTTTCAGATGACTGCAGCTCTGGCCAACATTTTGACTACAATCCCATGAGACTCCAGAACCACCTAGCTAACTCCTGACCCGTGGAAATTATGTGAGATATTTACATTGTGATAAATCCCTAAGTTTGGGGGTAATTTTACACGGCAATAAAAGATACAGGGCTTTCTGGAACTAATACCTCACCCAAAAGTTGTGTTTATGATGAGAATAAAGTGACACTTATGGAACACTTCCTATGGACCCAGTTCTGACCCACCTCCCTGGAGCCCATTGGAGCCCAGAGTAACAGCTAATGAAGCTGAAATCCAAATCCTGGGATCCTGAGCTAATCTCACACTATCCAACCTAGCCCTACCGCAGTCGATAATGTTCTGTATCTGCTCTATCCAACAGAGTAGGCACCAGCCACGTGTGGCTATTGGGTACTTGAAATGTGGCTAGTGCCACTAAGGAACTGAATTTTAATTAATTTTTTTAAAATTAATTTTAATTTAAACAGTCACATGTAACTAGTGGCCACTGGATTGGATAATGCAGATCGAATAGATGGGAGGAACTGGGACTTCCCTGGTGGTCCAGTGGGTAAGACTCTGCGCTCTCAATGCAGGGGGCCTGGGTTCCATCCCTGGTCGGGGAACTAGATCCTGCACGTATGCCGCAACTAAGAGTCTGCGTGCCACAGCTAAGAAGTCCGCATGCCGCAGCGAAGATCTAACGTGCCACAACTAAGACCCAGCACAGCCAAAATAAATAAAGAGATAAATTAAATTAAATTTAAAAATTAAAAAAAGGATCTTACCCACCTCAGAGGGCTGTTATGAGGATCGAGAGGCATCAATGGTATCTGACCAGAGCCTACCAGCTTCGATGCCCAGAGGCCAAGCAGGTGGACAGACTGCCAAAGCAGAGAACCTGCATCTAAACAGGCACCCGCCCATCAGCAACTCCCAGCGGTTGCCATGCAGCCTGAGAGTTGCCAAATCTTGATTTTTTTCCCCCAGGGAGAAGTAGGGAATCAGTCTGGATTTTTATGGGAAACATCCTCACTTCCATAGTTGGCAACTAATTCAAGGATTTCTGCGTTTGTTTTTGAAACACGGTGCCACCTAAACAGAAGTCCGAGGTAGGCAAGACATGACCCACAGGCCAGTGTGCGTGTTCTGACTTTCCTCCCTCCTTTCCGGGCTCTTTCCTGGCGTCTTACATCTCTGCCTCTGGTGTCTGGCAGCAATCACCTCAGGCTCCACTGAGATCAAGGGAAAGGATGACGTCTGATGAACTTAAAAATGATAGAGGCAGGCGATCTAGAAAGTACCAGGTTTTATTATCTTTTTATCAAAAAATCAGTAACAGACAACAGTGTGAGGTGCTCACTCCCAACATGGCCAGAGGAAAAGGACACCAGGGGAGGAAGAGGACCCAGCCAGCTGGGACCCTGGGGTTATGGTGATGAAAGGTGAGGGAAGCAAGGGTAATCCCCCCCCAACCCCAGCCAGTGGGGTCAGGAGATGTCGCCTGCCCTGGCTAAGCCACTAGGCCTCTCCAGGCCTCTCCTCTCTGGAGAGGAAGGGTCACAGATAACAGGGCCAGGGCCTGATCAGCCCTCCCCCATCCCCCTTTGTCTAGGGAGACAAAGGTCATCTCAGCAGAACTGGGGCTGTGACTTGTTAAACCAGCTTAGTTCTCGAGCTGTGCTGTCCAACAGACACCAGTGGGCTCTGCCTACATGTTTGGTACACCAGCCACCAGCCACATGTGGCTGCTGAGCACTTGAAATGTGGTTACTATAACTGAGGAACGAACGTTTAACTTCGTGTACTTTTAATTGATCTCAACGTGGCTAGTGGCTGCCATATTGGATAGCACTGCTCTCCAATTTTCTCTTAAATTAGGAGACAGCAAATGAAGGAACCCCAGCTAGGCTCAAAGCAAAAGCTAGAGAGAAGGTTTCCAGCCCAATCAGGAGAAGGCACCAAGGAACAGGACCAGAGAAAGAGGCAAAAATCCACTCAGCCACACAAAAATTCACTCACTCAACCACCCAGCCAGCTTTACATGGGCATATCATATCACACTATTTCCTGAAAAAATATATTTATCTATTTTGCTAGAACCAAGGAAGAATAATAATATATTACATGAAAAAGAGACACAAATATCCCATCCCCTAGGTTATGTTTTGGGATCTGCTAGAAAACTATATTTCAGCAAAAGCTTCTTAGAGGAAGCAGCTTTAGAAAGGGCCAAGGTCATAAGCAGGGAAGTATGAAGAATTAAAAAAACAAAAAACACGGGGAGGGGATTTAAAGAAAAAGAGGCAAGAGGGAAGGAGAGGCCCTGTCTGAAGCTATAAATAGTAAAAAAAAAATTAATAAAAATTATATCTCCAACTCTGCTCTCTCTTTCGAGTAACAAAAAAAAAACATTAAATACAAACTTAGCAAGTACTGTGGAAAGGTGCAAGAGGGAGGAGAATGCCTCGGCTTCTGTGTATTCTTGCCCAGGTAGAGAGGCTCTGTACAAAGGAATGAACCATTAAAAAAAAATCCCACTAAAAATAGACTTATGAATATTCTACAAGTCCATTTCACAATGAACTTTCAGCTCTTCTCCCCACCCTCCCCAAATAAAAAAGGTTGATTTCCAAAAGTCACTTGGAAGAGCCTAGAATGGCCCAAGGTGTACCACAGACTCTCATAGTGTGGTTGCAGGTGCCCTTTGAGGGACACATCTCCAGGTGCAGATAGATGGTTCTGGTTCCTTCTCCCAGCTCCTGGCAGAGGGGCCAGGCTGTGGAAGGAAGGGAGGGAGGGAAGAAGGCCGGGGGTGGGGGCCCCCCTCCAGCAGGATTCACACAATAGCTTAGAAAGGCTCTGGATGAGGCCTGTTCAGTACAGGCTCTCAGCTGGGCCTCGATTCTAAACCAGAAGATGAAGAAACGATCCAATCCCAGACTTGGCCTTGAGAAAGGCCAAGTTTAACCTTGTTTTTCTGCTGGGACAATGTAGGCCCAGAGAATCAAGAAGAGGCAGGCAGGAACAGTAGAAGATAATGTCTCTTCTGACACTGAAACCCTAATCGGAGCTGGAGATGCTGATAGATCAGGACTGGGTTGCCCTCCCCCTCCCCTAGTGTCCACCCTTCAAAATCCTTCAGCGGCCCTCCCCCGTGAAGTCCAAGCAGGTGCTCAGGAGGAAGCTTCAGGCGTAGAACTCGTTGGTGGGGGCTTTTTTGTAGATAGGTTTCTTGCCCAGGTCGTAGCTGCCCTCGTCCTTCTTCTTCATGCGGTACACCAGCAGCAGGACCAGGAAGATGGCAAAGAGGATGCCCACGCCACCGCCCACAATCAGAGCTGGAGAGGAGAGAGGGGAGCGGTGAGGTGAGAGCTGGCTGCCCGTCGCGACCTCGGGGTACACTGGCCACTTCCGCCTGGTCGGTTCTCCTACCACTAGACGTCCTCGCCATCACTCCCCTGGGTGTGCTGTGCTGATGCCTTACTGAATTTGATTCTCACAACCTCATTAATGAGAAGGGGGTCACTGTAAGTCACCGAAAAAACCATAGAACCAGAGTGACAAAGGCACCATTCCAACCCACATCTGCTTGAGTCCAAAGCCAGGCTCTTTCTCAACACCAGGCCAACTCCCAGCTCAGCCCTGAGCCAGGAAGAAGAGAAACTGCAGGCTGTGGAAATCCCCCTTAAACCTACTTACCCCATGGTCCTTAGCACAGCGAGCTCTCTAGCTGACCCCGTGTGCATGCATCCCTGTGCAGACCTACATTTCTGTAGACTGGTATATACATTCTATACACACGCAGGTATATGCTGCCATACACAGTTACCACATGCGAATGTGTCCACACTCCCACGTTATAGATAATTATATATGTGGTTTGGGACTTCCCTGGAGGTCCAGTGGTTAAGACTCCATGCTTCCACTGCAGGGGGCACGGGTTTGATCCCTGGTCGGGGACCTAAGATCCCACACGCCGCACGGTGTGGCCAAAAAAATAATTGTACATGTGGTTTATGTCCCTACATACGAACTCATTGCTTAAGGCCTACGTTCCATTCCTATCTCTGCCACTTAACTGGCTGCGGGATCTAAATAATAAAATTCCTTCATCTCTCTCATTGCAAAATGGACACAAGAGTGCCTTTCTCATAGGTTTGTCCCCAGGATTAAATAAATTAATCCACTTAGAGAGCTCAGAACAGTGCATAGCATATGCTCAGTACTCATTAATGATGAACCTTCGTGGTTTATATCTGTGTCCCTAGCACCCTGAATCATTCTGGCACAACAGTAGGTGCTTAATATATGACACAGTTTGGCTCAGAGAGGAGCACTGGACGAGGGCACCTGGTTAGTGTCAGGCAGGTGTGGGCTTTTCAGGTGAACGTTATGTTCTCTGTATGACACCAGGCTGCCCGGAGGGCTCACTCCTGTTTGTTGAGCGGGCAGGGATATCTCCCAGAATCCTTTCTGTAGCAGATTGAGTCCCCTAATTCAGTCTTAACCTAAGAAGATTAATTTTCTGCCCCTGCACACACTCCAAATCCACGCACAGAATGGGGACAGAGTGGCAGAGAACCAAATCGGGCTCTTCCTTGACTAAAATGACCAAAAAGCAGCAACAAAGTACCCCCAGGAAATACCAGAAAAAGGACGTGGACTCTCAGGTATCAACCCCCTTCCCGTTTCTATCGCCTTTCCCTCTGATGACTCCTCTGTTAGACCCTTGGTCTGTGCTGGGATTCCCCACAAGGTCAAGGCTCAAGGACAGTCTCAGAAGTGCCTGTGGTCCTAGGTTCCAATGCCAGGTCTACCACTGTCTGGTCTTGTGCCTTTGGACAAGTGACTAGGCTTCTCCAAGCTTCAGTTTCCTTATCTGTAAGAGTATAGATAACCAGACCTGGCGGATATGGTTGTTATGGGGACTCAATGAGGCAGGTGCATTAATCACATGGCACATGACAAGCACTGGATAAAGTCCCAGGTGCTTTTTAAAAACTACTGGAATGGAGGGTCCCACCTCAGCTAGCTCAACAATATAACTTTTCAACTGAAGATCTCACACTTGTGTAATTCTCCATTGGAAGTATTGAGATGACCCGGTTCTCTCTTGCTAAATGACCCAAAGTAAGCGGTTTGCTTTCTCTGGGTCTGAGTCTCTCTATGTGTAAGAAACAGGTGTTTGGACTAGATCAGTGGTTTTTACGTTTTTCTTTAAAAGCAGTAGAATGCTTAGTTGGTAAAAGCCAAAACCTTACACTTATCCCACATCCACCAGATAAAAGTGAAACTCTGTGGGTGAAGAAAGATGGGGCAGGCTTTACCTCTGAACTTCCACCAAGTAGTTTGAAACTTACAAAGGTTAAAAGGTCTCTAAGGGCCCCTCTAGTTTCAACAGCATCCCTCACCCCACCCACATCACACGTAAAGTTCAAAGAACATTGACTCTGGGACCCGTGGGCCAGGGTCAGTGCTGAGCTGGGCCCAATGTCCCCAGGGGTTATACCCTGGCAAGATGCAGGCAAGATCCTTCATCTGTCCTGGTTGCAGGCAGCGCACAGGGCTCTTTCCCTGTACCTCCAGCCTACTCGGAGCTGCCGGCCCAGCTGCTTGCCAGAAGACAGGAAAAACCCAGCCTGGGCCCAGGGTGCCCCTTCACCAGGCTGGTTCATCCAGGCTGGCCCTCGGCCTGTAGAACCTGGCCAGAAAGGGAGTTCCCTCTGACAAAGCCCCCCACCCAGCTTTGGGGACCCCCACAGCTGCCAGGGAAGAAGAGAAGAAGCCAAATACCACCCCAGCTGAAGGCCCCACAGCCGGGCTACACAGAGCCACTCCTGAAGCCTCTCCCCGGGACAGAGCTTTCGCCACACAGCACATTACAGTCAAGAATGCTACAACTCTTGCCAAACATGTACTCTCTCTAGGCCTCTGTTTCTTAATCTGGCCCATGAAGTTTCCCTGGGTGCCACCTACTAGTAGTATACTATACTGTACCGTCTACTATTGCGAACTATACAGACAAACCAGAACGGCCCTTTACAGTTTGCCAAGTTATTTTAGATTCTACTTTTCGTGAAGTCATGAAACCCAAGGGGATAGCAGTTTACCCATTTGCAGACGAGGAAATTGAGGGTCACTTCATCCACCGAGGCTGGAAAGCTTCTCAGCCTGGGTCACAAGGCTGCCAAGTGACAGCAGGGGGAGGGGAAGACAGCCCAACCCAAAGGAGCCTCTGGGCTTTCAGGGGAAGTTTTCAAGGTAGGTTAAACTTTTAATAATTGACTCCCCAGGTGCTAAACTCAGGCTGGGAAAGTGCTTTGTAAATAAGAAAAGGACTTATGGCAAGTGGATGACTCAACATCTATTTATTTTTGGCCCTTGATATGTAATTCTTCCTCTCTGTGCAATAGGCCGCACACAGAGTCAGGGTCACCTCTTTGGGGAAGTGTCATCCTTCAAGGCCCCAGGGCACCCAGGGGTTGTAAGGAAGGGGTACCAAGTTGCCTAATGGGCTAGAGGCATCCTTGCCTGCGGCTCTATTCTGCCCCCACCTGAAGCCCTCTCCCCCTTCGGGGTATCTTGTGGGAAGCATGGGACCTTACCTGCCAGAACCTCTGTCCTCTCAAAGATGTTGCTGCCCTGGGCTGTGCTGGACATGGACACCTTGTTGGACACATCCTCGTCCCCACCAAAGGGTGACATCCTCTTGGGGATGACCTCATTCTCCTCCAGTTCCTTGGGTTCGGTGGGGACCCGGCTCCCAAGCCCTGTCTTCTCAGGGATGTGGTTATCTAGAGGCACCTGGATAGAGGGAAGGAAAAGAGACCAACACTCAGCGTGGTTTGGGGAGGGACCCAGGGCAGGGGACAGGGACATTCAGCCAGGTGAGGAATCTGGTTCTGCATCTCGCTGGCCAAACCACATGGTCCTAGAGCAGAAATCAGCAACAACCTCTCAACAATTATGCTGTCAACTTTTCTAGTAAATCTGTCCCCAAAAGGGAATGAATAATGTGACCAAGGGCACAGGGAAGCAGGTGTTCTAGAATATTCTAGAGTAATAGAATATTACCATTCTATTCTGGAGGGTGGTTTGCAAAACTGCAGGAATAGCTTCTCCATTAATGCAGCAGTTTTGCCTCTGGGACTCTGTCCTAAGGGGCTAATCAGAGATTTGTGTAAAACATGCTTGCTGTAGTGTTGTCATTGAAGGATCAAAAAATCATAAACCTCTTTTCCATCAATAAGGGAAACTGGGTGAACTCTGATTACGCAGGCCATAAAAATGAATAGGAAAAACATTTAATTACGTGGGGAAATACTCATGATCACTTTAAGTGAAAAACGAAGTACATAGAACTGTATGTATAATTCGATATTAATGTTGGGAAATACCTAGAAACGCACACCAAAAAAGAGGCTGGAAACACATCTAAGTGTTTATCACTTACTGATTACCCCTGCAGAGAGGATGGCTTGCCCATGACCCATAGCTGTGCCTGTCCCAAGAGTCCAGGGCCACAAATAGAAGCCTTCTTGCAGAGTGAGGTCAGACTCCCACTTATTCTGCTCCCCTCAAGAGGTACTAAGAACAGGAGACGCATAAGTGTGTAGCTGCTTACCGAGGGATGAATCACTTCCGGGAAGATAGGGGTGTCCTCTGAGTCATCTGTAAGGACAGAAAGGCCGTGTGAATGTGAGGTCGGTTACCCCCAGGTCAATGACCCAGGGCTGGTGAGAGTTCGAAGTCACAATCGGCCCCCAAATGTTCAGTGTCCAGCAGGTGATCATTCCCACCCCAGCCGCAGTCATCTCATCTGTAAAATGGGGCTCCTGAGACCTGCCTCCCTGGCTCTTTCACAGGAATGTTGAGCTGGTAGCTGGGCAGATTTTTTTGTCAGCTCCAAACTCTTGCTCCATATAGATCCCAGGACCAACAGCATCACCCGGTAGCCGGTTAGAAATGCAGAATCTCAGGGTCCACTAAAGCAAAATCTGTATTTTAACAAGATCTCCAGGGGATTCATTTGAGAAGAATCTAGATTGCAACAGTAAATATTAGAAATTGCAATATTCGTGTATTTCCCGAGTGTGTGGTAAATGCCGAGGGCTTTCACTCAGTCCCAACTCCACAACACAGACACCGATGCACTGTCATTTCTATTCCCATCTTACAGATGAGGAAACCAAGGCTTAGAGGTCACCGAGTGGCAGTTGGAACTCAGGACTACGTGTCTCCAAAGCTCAAACTTCAAATCATTACACCACCTCACACATAGGAGGGATGCTTCTTGCGGTTCTGTCTAGCCCGGCAGCCGGAGCCAGGAAGTCACAGACCAGGAGAGTTACCGGCCCCTGGTCTGGGCCCCTTCACTACTCCCACGCCCTCTGAAGCAGGGGGTTTGCTCTCCATTCCCACCCACACCTCTCATCACCTTGCCCCCAGGCTTCTGAGCTGCTCCCTTTCCTTTTCAAAGGAAGAAAAACACTCAACAGTCCTCCTCCCCACGCCCACCCCACCCAACCCTGTCCGAAGGTGGACAGGTTCGGGCTGGCGCAAAGATAGAACTAAAACTGAACTCAAAGCAACAAACCATTTTCCCAGAGAGGGTTTCACGGATGGGTTGATCCGGCAACTTTTGTTTCCCCCCTTTTTAGGGGGAGGGGCACGATAGGAAAATCCAACTTCAAGGTGGGGTCACCCTTGTAGGAGGAAGAGGATGGGTTCCCTCCAGCCCTGGGCCCCGGCCTGCCCACCACACCCTCCGTACCCAGATCTCCAGAGCCAGACAGCTCAAAGTCATGGGGCTCCTGCCCAGGTACCCCAACATCCTCGTCGTCCGGTAAGTCTCCGGAAAAGTGTCGGCCTTCTAGGAGGTCTCGGGGGTCGATGACTTCAGTTTCTCGGATCTAGGGTAAAAACAGGAGACACGTCAGTCAGTCGCCTCCCAGTGCTCTATAGCAGCCCCTGAACCCTGGAGAGGCAGTGAAGTGGGCGTTCAGGAAGGTGAGCTGGGGTGCTGGAAGAGGATCAGGCCAGAGCCTGGAGACCTGGGTCCTGGCCCCCTCCTGGCCCCTAACTTGCTGTGTGACCTTAGACAAATCCCATTCCCATTCTGAGCTAATAAAAATATAAAGGTGGTCATAAACAGAATATAAATATCTTAGGTGCCCTGTACTGAGGCACTTGCTATATGCCAGGCTCTGTTCTTAATAACTCTAAAGGCCAGTCTTTAACTCCATTTTATAACTGAGGAAGCTGGGTATCAAAGATATTAAATCATGTTCTCTTGGTGACGGGAGTAGCAGATGGAGAAGTGAGGACTCCACATAGGGCTGTCCGCCTTCAGAGCCACTGTTCCCCATCCACACTCCAGGGCGCTATGATGCTATCACAGCTGATTCACCCACGGCAGGGAGAGGGCCACTGGTGCTGGTCTCGCCCTGTCCAGGACAACTTTCCCAGCTGAGTCGTACTGGGCTGACTTACTGATTACCACACCCCAGGACAGCTTCGGGTCAGGGCTCTGCCCGGAGCTAGGGACTCAAGAGTACATGAGCACACTCGTGTATTCAGCCTTCCAAACATCTCCCACAGAGTCATTCTGCGGTGTGCTAAGTAAGCCCTGCCTCTGCCCTCACAGACCATCCACTCCAGGACCCATATGTATCACTCAGCTGCCACCTATTGGGGCTAGCTGTTCACAGCAGAATCTTAGGTCCATCCCCACTGAGAAACTTTCAAAAAGAAAGTATGAAAGATCCAGGAAGGCGAAGAACTTTCCCCAAGTCCTACAGAACATCAGCTACCCTGCTCCCATCCCCTCAAGTTCAGCTGAGTGTAAAACAAAGCTCCTTCAAGAGAGTCGGGAAATATATGGGATGCGCACCACCCTTCCCCCTAGCTTCTGGGCTAAGCCTTCCTCAGCCCACAGAACAGCAGTCCTGGGCAAAGTTCATTCTTTCACTAATGAACTCAAATATTAAAGTGCCTATTATTTCCCAGAAGCATCAGGGTTTCGAATACGTTCAATACGCACCCCTGCCCAAGACATTCTCTTTTCCCCAACCCCCTAACTGCAGGGGGTGGAAGGTCTCCTCAGAACCAGGAACACCAGCTGGAGCCCAGGGAGGTCCCTGTCCTCCCATTTCACAGAATCTGCAAGATGAGTCCTGGACACAGCAGTGACTTGCCCAAGGTCACACAGTGAGTTAGCTACATAGCTCAGGAAAGAGGCCAGGGCGTGCTTCTGACTGCCCAAGCTGTCCTTCACCCAGCAGAGACTTGCCAGTAACACAGGGGAGAGCCTGAGAAGGAACATCCGTTCCTAAGAGGAGGTTACCATCTGTGGGAGAGGCCCAGGCTTCCGGGGAGAGGTGGGCGGAACCGGACTATCATATCAGGTCCCCTTCCACCCTGTCAAGGGCAGCTGGATTCCCGGAAGGGAGCAGGGTCAGGCCGGGAGGAAGGCAGTGGGCAGGCAACCCCCTCCCACCGCCAAGGCGAGAATCTCTGCTGAACGCTTGGTACACGTGGGGGTGGGGAGCCAGAAGGGGTTAAGCCCTGGTGGGGGATGACTTCATGACTCGGGAATCAGGAGCTGTGGGGTTGCTGGCGCTGGAATTCCAGCCCCCGCACAGCCCCATGCCTGTGGCTTCAGTTTGGCAGCACTGGAGGAAGGCTCCTCCGTGGTTGCGCAAGCTGCCTGTACCTAGGGTGGGGTCCCTGTGCTCTACCCCCATCTCCTGCTGCAAATTCCCCTGGGGCCCAGAATCAGAAACAGCAGGACCCCGGCGGCTTACCAGACTAAGCACTTAGCGTGAATGAGCTCCACCTCATAGCCCTTATTTGCAGAAGTATTAAGA
>NW_020173393.1:2011534-2016104 GCF_003031525.2 Neophocaena asiaeorientalis asiaeorientalis | reverse complement strand
CACCCAGGGGAGAAAGTGCCCACACTGGACCAGAACCCAGGCATGGGTCACCTGAGCCTTTAGCCACATACGGATAAACACATGCATGAACACACGTGTACACAGAGTGCCCGCCTACCTCGGTTAGGAGGGAGCCCTGTCAAGCGGAGGTCAAACCCAGACCAGGAGGGAAAGAAGGTACTTTGGCCGCTTGCTTATCTGGCCTGGAGACCAGTCAGAGCGCAAAGTCCTCAAGATGGGGGCTGGGGTCCCAACACTGTTGTTTCAGGCGGAGACCTTCCCCTACCTTCTCATTCCCAGGAGCCACGACTGGTTATTTATGAATCCTGCCTTTCTTTTAGTGGGTGAAAGTGCCGAGGAGTGTTTCAAAACAACCCACGGGATCAGCACACTGACTGGTTGGTAACAGCTCTGTTTTACATCAGGAAATGAAGACCAAGTCTGCAGCAAAACCCAGGCTGAAAACTAGATTGATTCCTAGTTCAGCCATCTTGGGGGTCACCAGGTCATCCCTAACCCTTCATTTTTTGTTGTTGTTGGTTTTTTTTGTTGTTTTTTTTTTTCTGCGGTACGCGGGCCTCTCACTGTTGCGGCCTCTCCCGTTGCGGAGCACAGGCTCTGGACGCGCAGGCTCAGCAGCCATGGCTCACGGGCCTAGCCGTTCTGCGGCATGTGGGATCTTCCCGGACCGGGGCACGAACCCGCGTCCCCTGCATCGGCAGAAAGACTCTCAACCACTGCGCCACCAGGGAAGCCCCTAACCCTTCATTTTTATACCAGGTTCCTTGAGAGCATAAATGACTTTTCTTAAGGTCAGGAATGGCCAGAATTAGCCAGGATTAGATCCCATCAGACACCTATCTCAGCTCTAAAAGGACAGGGATTGGGAATTCCCTGGCGGTCCAGTGGTTAGGACTCCGAGCTTCCACTGTAGGGGGCACGGGTTCGATCCCTGGTTGGGGAAGTAAGAACCTGCGTGCCATGTGGTGTGCCATACATAAATAAATAAATAAATAAGCAAGTGGACAGGGATCCCTAAAGGAACCTGCATGGCGTGTGGTGCGCCATAAACAAACAAACAGACAAATAAATAAATGGGCAGGGATCCCTAAAGGCTGCATTAGATGAGCCCAGGTGCCCTCTTACAGCAAGTCAAAGGGCTTAGGAGGAGCTCTGTGAGGCGTACTGACGGAGGACACAGGAAATTAAATCCTCTCCAACTACAGAAGTGGCCCCTTCTCTGCCCAAGACCCCTGACAAGAGGGAAATTCCCAAGTGGGCAGAATCCCTAAGACTAGACCAGCAAGACTCAACCAGGCTCCCTGGGATTGTGGGCAAGTATCCCTTTTGTGTCTGTGTGTGGATGGGGGGATGCCAAGAGCCCTCCCCTCCCCCACCCTCTTTTCAGACAAGGCCCATTCAGTCTGAGATGGCTTTGAAGAACCAGGCCCCCCAGCAGCCAGGCCGAGCCCTGACCAGAGAGGGACTCCACCCTGCACCTGGCTCACCCCATCCCTGCCCGGGGAGCGTGTGGTCACACGTGTGTGCACGCACAGGCACCCTCTCTGGGCCCTCAGGTCTCTATATCTTTGTCCTACTCATAGACACACAACAGGAATCAGCAGCCGAATAAGCAGACCCTGGTGGGCACCTGGGGTTGCTGCCTGGAGGTTTAGGGATGCTGGATGCTTCCCCAGAGTCTCCATAGCAAAGAAGAGGGGTAGGCGCTATTTTGTGCTGTAAAGCCTACCTACAGAAGGTGTCTGAGGCCCAACCATCTCACTTTATTACCCAGATTAAAAGATAAGGGCCTTTGCCAAGGTCACGCAAGCAGAACTGGACTTAGAACTTAGGTCCCTAAAAAAAAAAAAAGAACCTAGGGCAGAAATAGAGACACAGATGTAGAGAACAAACGTATGGGCACCAAGGGGGGAAAGTGGCGGGTGGGGGGGTGGTGTTGGGATGAACTGGGAGATTGGGATTGACTTATATATACTAATATGTATAAAATGGATAACTAATAAGAACCTGCTGTATAAAAAATAAATAAAAATTCAAAAAAAAAAAAAAAAAAAAAAAGAACCCAGGTCTCTGGGCTCCTGGGTTGGACTTATCTTCCTTTCCCACTTCTAGGGTCTGGGCTGCCCCTAAAGGGCTCAGCAAATCCACGGGCAGCAGCTGTCACTCCAGATATAACCCACATCCAATCCTTAGGTGATTGGCATGAAGCTAGGAAACGTCACCAACCCTACTGCAAAGTCCTACAGCTTCAGTCACTCAGGAAAATCATGGGGCCAGGCACTAGTACCCACGGCATGCCAGGCACCAAACTGGGTTTTTCTCCGTATGAGTTGTTTTTATTCACACAACAGCCTTGTAAGGTGCTCTACCCATGTTGCCGGAAAGAGAACTTCAGTTGAGTCATTCATGTAAAGTCACGGAGCTAGAAAGCGACAGAGGTGGGATTCAAACCTAGATCTTTCTCAAGACCATGTCTTAGCCACAACCAGACTTCTCACTGCCACCCACAATTTACCTCTCCACACCGGTGCCACAGCCCAGAGCATACAAATTCCAGGCCAGGGCTCCAGGGCACCCCTTCCCCTGGTCAGGGAGTAAACAAAGGTAAAAGTGATATTGCTTGAACAAAAGAACAGAAACTTGGCTGGGACACCGGGGAGAAGTTCAGGGTCAGAGAACTGGTGGGAGGAAAAGAGAGGCGAGCCTTCCCCCACCTGGCCCTTCCCCAGGGGAGGAAGCCACCCCCAGGGGTCAGGGACACACTCGACCCTTCTTTCGGGGGTGAGACCAGAAGGTCAATTGGGCAAGCCAAATTTGGGGGGAAGCTGGGATGCCGAGTACCCTGGGCCCTAACTGCTGAACCCAGCACAGTGGTCCCGGCAGGAGATCCCCAGAAGGGGCCACTGATCCAGGCATGGTCCTCCCCTATCCTCCTTCTGGAGGGTCAGATATCCTCTAGAATGAGCAAAACCTGGGTGCCACAATCAGGACTCTGCATGTTGGCAGAAATGGAAGGATCCACCACCAGAGTGGTGACCTGTAAAGGCAGTTCCTCCAGCAAACCACAGTCCTATCACTCCCTAACTATACAAGCCTGGGCATTTATTTCACATCTTAAAGCCTCCGTTTCCTCTTTTTGTAACCAGGGCTAGTAGCACCTTGCTGAAGGATGAGGATTAAGTGAAACGCATTGGGGTGTGCAAGGGACCCAGCACGTGGCCCGGTACACAGCAGGTGCTCAGTGAGTAGCAGCTATTATTAATCCCCATCTGCCTTCCTTCTGGCTAAGGGGATTAGTGCTCAAAGGGTCAGAGAGACCTGGGAAAAGTTGTAGAAGCAGTTGCATTGCTAGAAAAGTGGTTGGTGGGTGGGGAGGTGCTTTGCAAACTGTGCAGGGACATACCCTATAACTTGTATTTATTTTGCTTCCGAAACCAGAGACTCTTTAACAACCAGTCAGGCCCCCTGATAGAAGAGAGAAAGGCCCAGAGATGGGCAGAGATCTGCGCAAAGTGACACAGCTTGGAGCACCTGTCCTAAGCAGATAGAGGCAGAGGAGAGACCAACTGCATTTTTCCAAAAAGAGCAAACGGCAGTGACCAGAGAGACACTTGAAACTCTACTTGGGGACCTGTATCCCCAGAGTATTTCCTGACCTGCCTTGAGGATGAAAAAGATATCTAGAAGGCCAGAAGAAACCACACACAAATCCAGGACCTAGTGTGCTGGTATGGGAAGGGTTAAGCCAGGTCTGGGGATGGGGGTTCGAATGTCGGCCCTGCCCACTCCAAGGTCGGGTTACTAGGAACACAATCGCTCAGGAGAGAAGCCAGGCCTGGCATTGCCAGCAGCTTTTCACCAATCCCCCCTGCCCATCCAGGGCAGCTCCAGGACCCAGGGGTGCCAGCTAGTAATAGAGACTGGAAGGGGAAGGGTGGGGGGAGCTTCTGGAGCCTCTGGACATCCCCCTGGCCGAAGCCGATGCGGCATCCTTGTCACTAACACCCCGGATAATCGTGGGAGATTCTCTCTCTGGGCCTCGGTTTCCCCACCTATGAAAGGCGATTCTCAAAGAGACAAGCCTTCCTCTGTCTGGAGGCCTGGTAACCAAGCTGGGGACTGCTCCGATTACCGATTACCGGTGGAGACAGCCGGGAGGGGGCTGGTTCCCTCAGGGCCGCAGAGACAGAGGTGCATTGAAGCTGGGCTGGTAATCTAGGCAGCGGATCCGAGGTCCCTGCTGGATCGGAGGGCAGGGTATAAACAAGCCTCCCGTGTTCTCTAGGGCAGAGTCGATATAGCCTTGTCTCGGCCGATTAGATCAGCCCTGGGTGCTGGCTTCCTGCCCCTTCCCAGCCTCCCCCGCCACTCGGGGAAGCCACAGCTCCAGATCAGGTCAGTCTGTCCCACAGACGTCTCTTGTCTGGGCTTCCCCAGGGCAAGGAGTGTCCCAGCCATTGGTCACCACTGCCCCCATGCCCCGAGGTTGAACAGTACAGCCAGTCCCCCGCAGGCCTGGCCACGACCGGCCGGGCCCCACCAAGTCACT
>NW_020173393.1:2006800-2011502 GCF_003031525.2 Neophocaena asiaeorientalis asiaeorientalis | reverse complement strand
CTGAAGCTGTTAAGAACTGTTAGGATCACAGAGTGGTCTTTTTGGGGACTCCTGGAGCCCTGTGAGAGGGATAAAACCAAGAACCATTAGCTACTGGTTTACGTTTCTCAGCGCGCACACGGACAACCACCTCCGCACGCCAACCTCTGGCCAGGTTACGAACCCTTGTCTAGCCGCTAATAATAAACTAAACTTAAACCAGAACTTCACAAGTTTGCCAGACACTGATGACGACCCCGGAGTGACACAGGTGTTTTATAGAGGACGCTGGGGCTCACACGGGCCAAATGACTTATTAACTAACTGCGTGTCCCTGGCTGAGCAGTAGAGCTGAGACGGGAACTCAGGTTTTTCTGACGAGAAACGTACCCATTTTCCAGTCTCCCAGCCTCCCGGGGACAGGGCCAGAGGGGACCACGCCCAAAGATCACCAGTGAGTTAATAACAAACCCGCCCAAGTCAGGTAGCTTGAACTCTTCGGGTTAAATCAGGCCCCAGCTGTTGACACAAGCCTTTCTCCTCTCTCTCCCTAGGCATCACACGATGAAAACATCTGAAAACTGGCATTCCAGAACACTGTACCTTTTCTGTCCACCATCACACTCCCTCCCCCAGATCCCAGGGCGGTTTTTTTTGCAATTCCCTCAGCCTCTGGACTGGAAACACCGGCCCTCCCCCTACTGCACAAGGCTCCTCCAGCACGGGAGGCCAACCCCTGAGGCCTCGGCAGTGTCCCGGTTGTCCGGTCCCCCTGCCCCGTCTCTCTCCAGGCTGAACAATTGCTCAGAAGGGGGATTCCTACCGATCCCCGCAGGAGGGGTAGGGCTGCCGGGAACTGGTTCTTGTTTAAATAGCAACCCATCCGATAATTAACAAACTTCTAAGACAAACAAATAGGAGATTTGGGCTCTGTCAGCCCCACCCTAGACTCCTCCCTTCCCACCTTGCAGCTGTTGGGGGGAGGGGACAGAGCTCTCCTGGGGCCCGTGAGGGTGGGATCCTCTAAAGGAAAGGACCATCTGGCATCAAGGCAGCCTGGGCAAAGCTGGGAACTTTCACTGAGAAGGCCTCCTGCCTACCAGGCGGGATCCTCAGAGCTTCACTTGCGGCCTTGTCATCTCCTACAAGCCTCCCCACAAACCCCATCTTCTTATAGACCAGAAAGCAGAGGCTTGGAGCGGCCCAGTGGCCTGTCCCAAGCCATGGGGCTAGTAAGAGGGGGGGCTTCACATCTCTGGAGTCAGGTCTGCCTAAATCCAAATCAATGTTCCAATCCCAAGAAGCAAGAGAGAGCGTCAGAAAAATCAGAATCCTGGGATCAATCTGGACTGGACCAGCTTTGCTCTGTAAACTCATAATCAATTGCAGCCTCAGTTTTGCTTTAAGGGAGGCGGTGGGATGGGGAAGAACTACCTGCTCTGCAGGGGTCACTTCTTTTCTTCTCTTTTGCTCTACGTAATCTTTTTTTGTTTTTAATTGAAGTACAGTTGATTTACAATGTTGTGTTGATTTCTGCTGTACAGCAAAGTGATTCAGTTATACGTATATATACAATCTTTTTTATACTCTTTTCCATTATGGTTTATCAGAGCATATGGACTATAGCTCCCTGTGCTCTAGAGTAGGACCTTGTTGTTTATCCATTCTATGTGTAATAGTTTGCATCTGCTAACCCCAGACTCCCACTCCATCCCTTCCCCACCCCCTTTCCCCCTTGGCAACCACAATTCAGTTGCAGAGGTCAATTCTATTCCATCAGATGCCACACACAGGCAAGGTGCTGTGAAGGTCTGGGGCCTGGTACTAGTATTTCCTATATGTCCCTTCAAGGCCCTGGACACTAGTTGACTATCCCTAATAGGCCCCCAAAGGACAAGGTGAAACTCTGGAGCCCATGCCAACATGCCCACTGCAGAGCCATCCTATTAGCCAAGAGGTTGAAAGGAAATGGATGATTCAGGCAGGCCAGCTACCACTCTCCTCCAATGACTCACAGAGCCCTGTCCAGCCCCTTCCCCCAATTCTAAGTCGTCACTTGGAAATCACACCCACCAGTCCAGGAGGCCGAGGACAGCTAGGAGCCAGTTCCTCCCAAGAGGGACCTGGGGCGGGGGAGCCAGGCCAGGCTTCCCACCCCCTCATTCAGGCCAGCTCAGCACTCCAAGTACTTGGAAAAGCCCTGTTTCCAGGAGCTGGGGATGGCAGGAGCTGAATGTCTCCACCGCCCGCCTCCCCACCGTTGCTTCCTGCGTAGACTCTTAACCAAGGATGCCAAGAAAGCTCCTCTCTCCCCACCAGAAAGGACCCTTTAGAGGGCTTTGGTCCAACCACCTCATTCCAGAGTTGGGGACACTGAGACCGAGAGGGCATGTTTGCTCAAGGTCACCCAGCGATTCAGAAGGAGGACCCAAGGCATCTACTATCAAACCCAGCCAATTTCCTCATCTGGAATGTTCTCCAAGGACCTGCAAATCAGACACCTTGTGTTACCTGACAGACCTGGTTCTGACCTTGACAAGCCCCCACATTCCTCTGAGCATCACTTTCCTGTAAAAATGGAGACAATAATACCTACCTCACAGTATCACAGGGAGGCAATCACGTTAGTAATAAATAACCTCAGTGCACCTGTTAGAATGAAGTTACATGCATACATTTATTTGTTCATTCATACACACATTTCCTGAGTACTAATTACGGGCCAAGTATTTCACTGAAAGTGAACAGAGCAGAGTTCCTGGCCTGGGTGTGTTGGGGGCTGGAAGAGGGGCGGAGGAGGAAGGGCTCAGAATTTGATGGGGTATGTTAATACCCTCATGAGCCATAAGTTTCTTCAAGGGAGGGAATGCCTTAGATGTCTTTATGGTTTCCACAACCCTTTCAAAGAGTAGCTACTTAATTATTAATAGAATATCCGAGCTGGAAGGGGCTCTCTATTCAGTTCAAACTCCATTTTACAGATGGGGGATGGCAACCCAGAGAGAGAAAGGGACCCAATCTCACAGAGCCCTCCAAAGCATGGCCCAAATATTTTCCTTTGGTAGCTCTCTGTGCTTCTAAGAATTCCAAAGAACTCTCTCTGGCCACTCAAGGGTCCTAGACCCCCTGGGCTTCCGTCCCCACGGCTACTTCTGTGCGATCATGGAGAGAATTCTCAAGAAGACCAGAAACATCTCTTAGCTAAAGTACACGGGGTGCGTGGGGGACACTTCCCCAGGACTGACTGGGCCTGGTGCCACGTCTGTGCCCCTGGGCAGCAACACCACGGGGCGGGGGTCCAGCTCCCAAAACAAGGCTGCCTTTAATTGGCCAGGGAGGGAGTGGCAGGAAGGCAGATCAGGGGAATGCGTCCAGCTGGACAGGAAGAACTGGTTTAGGACGGCAAGCCCCACCAAACAGAGAAGAGTCTGGCTCAGCCTGGGTTCCCTTCCCAAAACCTGTGGCACTGAGGGGGCGGAAAGGAGGGCACTACGCACGGGGAGGACAGGCCTTTGGCTTAAACCTAAACTTTGGGCAGTGGCCCCAATAGCATTATTGGAGGGGGACTACAGGACAAGAGATTCTGATGGCCTGGGAGCTCTCTGCTACCCCAAGATGGTACCATTTCAACTCATTTGTAAAGTGGGCATAATATAATCCCCACATGCTAGGGTTTTTATGAGAATAAAATGCACCAGACCTGGTATATGGAAAGCACTCCATAAACAACAACTGTTATTACCAAAACCGTTCTCTCTGGGCCTCAATTTTCTCCGCCTGCAAAAAGAAAAGTGTCGACCGGATCATCTCTGTGGTTCTAATCCATCTGTGACTAGGTCTGATTTTTCCGGCCACAACCTTGGGAGGAAAAGTGCTGGTAGCAGGGTGCGGGGGAAAGGGGGGAAGCCCTGGGACCCAGTTCAAGGTGGACGATCTCGTAACATTGGCCAGGAAGGGAGCGCTGAGGTCAGGATGAGAGAGACGGACATCTCTCTCAGGAAGCAGCTGCCTAGGGCTCACTTCTCCAGCTGATGGGTCACCACATACCCTCCCCCAAACCACATCCTTCTGACTGCCCCCAGGCACAGCTGCCTGCTCCTCCCCCGACCCCCCAAGCACCTGCAGGCTTGGCAGCCCCTGAACCAATACCGGTATGTTACCTCTCAACCACCAGGGTCCTTCCCCTTTTCCCCACACCACCCAGGCCGATGCGACATGCCATGCCATTCCTTCGGATGCCTCCACAGCTGTGACGCCAACACATCCTTCAGCGGCCTAGTTTAGAGCACTGCACAGGGAGCAGCAGGCTTGGGTTCGAGTCCTAACTCAGCCACTCACCTTTTGGCGAGGTTGCTCTTCTTAGTTTGGGGAAGTCATCACCTCACTCTGGCCCTCGGTTTCCTTCTACTCCAGAATTCCTTGTGGCCGGCCCACCCCAAATCTTTTATGGATTCTAAAGAGTGACCCAGGGATGAGACATAACAGCAGCCACTCAGAGTAGCATCAGACTACACGTCAAGATACGTGCAAAAGAGAAAAAAAAGGGACCTGGAAGCCTGTCTGCTTCATTTGCATCTGACTCAGCCTCTTATCAGCTGTGTGACCTTGGGCAGGTTAGTTGACCTCTGTAGCCTCAGGACCAGTTTAAAACAGTAAACAGAAGGGCTGAATTAAACTAGCCGATAGAGCCATTACAAGAGCTATTAGAAAGCTATTAGAACAG
>NW_020173393.1:2004103-2006635 GCF_003031525.2 Neophocaena asiaeorientalis asiaeorientalis | reverse complement strand
ACGGGGTGGAAGGGGGGCTGGGGTCAGGGGTGGGTATAGCTCAGGGTCTCACCCATACCTCAGATGAAGCCTGCCAGGCAGAAACGAGCACCCCTAAGTAATCCCAGAGGAATAGGAGCCCCATAAAGAATTGACATTAATGATTAAACGTCACTGGACTTGCTCTCCCCAAAACCGAGGTTTAAGGGCACCAAGGAAGCACAAAGCCCAGGCTTTTTTGGGGGGTGGGGGTCAGATTGCCTCTCAGCAATTCCTGCACCCCAAATTCCCAGATGTGATTGGCTCACTCCTTCCCAGCTGGCTGCTGGGACGAACGGAGCTTCTGGTGGGCCCCAGACTTTGTAAACTACAGCAGGGACCAGTAAGCGGTGAGAAGGACGCTCCTCGGGGCTCACTGAGACCTTCTCTTCCCCCAGCCCCGCTTCACCCCACCCCAAAGTGGGAGCTTTAGGTTTCCCCAGCGCTAAACTCTCTTGGGGCGGAGAGCAGAGACTTGACTCCTGGCCAAGTGGTGAGCCTAAACCGTCCCCTCCAGTCCACCCTTGAAAAATCAGCGTCCCAACTTTGTAGGGACCCTAAAGAAGCACTGGTCACCTACTGTCCCAGTCCCCCATACGCTTTGGGCCGATGGGAAAATCGAGACTCAGAAGGGGCAGGGCCTTGCCCGGAGCCACAGGCCAGTGGCAGGGCTGCGGCCAGAACGGAGGTCAGGGCTCACTTCTTGCCCCGGTGTGTGAAACAAGGCCCTGCAGAACCCTAAACCCCTCCCCATTCCTACTACAGGCAGCCCTCTTCACTCCCAGGCCATCTCGGATTCTAGAGGGCGAGAAGGGGAGTCAGGGCTCCGACCCTGCCCCAGGATCACCAGGGAAGGGGCGAGAGGGTGAGGGGAAACGAGGTGACACCAGCTTAGTCACGTCCGAGCCTTGAGCCCGCGGCGGGACTGAGGCCAGAGGGAGACGGGAAGCGCAACAGGCTGGGGGCGCACGGCGCGCGAGGGAGGCCCCCACCCCCCCTCTCCCCGGAGCCTCCGTGGGACCCTGGAGCCAAGTTTCCAACAAAGTGTCTCTGGCCTCTGCGTCTAGCTGGGGGCGGCGCATCCCCCTCCCCATTGCCCCCGCATCGCAGGATCCCAGGAACAAAGGCGGCACCAGTCCGTCCCCCCGGGGATCTCCCAGTACCCACCGACTCGGCGGCGACGGCAAGGGCGCCCACGAGGAGCCACAGCAGCGCGAGCAGGCGGGCGGGGGCCATCGTACCACTGTCCGGAGAGAGCGCGAAGGCTGGTGGCCAGGGCTGGCGCGCGTGCCCTCTTATAGGCGGTGATCGGTCCCGCCCCGGCCCCGCCCCAGCCCGCCCCCCTCGCCCGCACCCCCCCCCCATTCCTAGGAATTCCCCAACGAAAGCTGGGCCTCCGGGGCGCTACGCCTGCCCGCCCAGCTGGAAACCCGAGGGACCCGCCCCGTGGACCGGGCCGCTTAGTCCACCCGAATCCCTGGCCTCCAGCAACCCGGATCCCCGATCCCCTGCTAGGCAGGTGACGGGAGATCACTGTGCCTAACCCCGTTTTACAGATGGGCAACTGGGGAAACTGAGGCCCACGGAAAGGAAGGACTTGTCCAGGGTCGTGAATTTAGATTAGCGCCCTTCCAACCGGGTACGCTGCCCTCTGAGGGACAGAAGACTTTCCAAATGGGCAGTGAATGCGGGTTGTTTTAAGGCAGGGGTCAGCCATCATTTTCTGTAAAGAGCTAAATATTTTAGGCTTTGCAAGCCAGATGGTCTCTGTCACAATTACTCAAACTCTAGCACAGCAGCTCAAAGGCAGCCTTAAATGTTAATACTTCAAAGGACAGTGGCTGTGTCCTGATAAAACACTATTATGGACTCTGAAATTTGAATTTCATATAATTTTCACGTCACGAGATAGCATACTTCTTTTGATTTTTTTTTCCCCCAACCATTTAAAGATGTAAAACTATTCTTAGTGGGCTGAACACAAACAAGCTGCAGAGCAGACTTTTTAGTCTTAGGGTGGCTGACCTCTGTTTTAAGGGATTTGTTTTCCAGATTTTGAACTTCTTAAAAAGTTTGATCTCCGGCTTCCCTGGTTGCGCAGTTGTTGAGAGTCCGCCTGCCGATGCAGGGGACACGGGTTCGTGTCCTGGTCCGGGAAGATCCCACATGCCGCGGAGCGGCTAGGCCCGTGAGCCATGGCCGCTGAGCCTGTGCGTCCGGAGCCTGTGCTCCGCAACGGGAGAGGCCACAACAGTGAGAGGCCCGCGTACCGCAAAAAAAAAAGTTTGATCTCTTTGAGAACCGGTGGACAAGTTTATCTTAATTCTGAGATCTGCTCCCACCCTTTGTAAAAGATAGTTTCATGTTCTCCTTATCCCCTGAATATCCTCCTTACAGTGTATATTTGTGTGTGTGAGTGTGTGTGGGGGGGGGAGGGGTTTGGTAAAATTCTCTGAGGCCCCAAGTACAAATACTGTTGGAATTATTAGGGGGGGAGTATTCTATGACAATCAA
>NW_020173393.1:2003848-2004081 GCF_003031525.2 Neophocaena asiaeorientalis asiaeorientalis | reverse complement strand
TATATATACACACACACACACACACACACACACACACACACACCTGTATATATACCATAAAGTTATGTGTACATATAATACACATATATATCTATCTTTCTAAGGCTGAAGCATGGCTTCAGAACCAGGGTATTTGGCCTCTGTTGGCACATTATGAATTCATACACAAAGTGGAGACTTGGGAGTAACTTTCCCTCTTCCATACCTTAATTATTATCAAAGGATGAAAATCC
>NW_020173393.1:1995760-2003817 GCF_003031525.2 Neophocaena asiaeorientalis asiaeorientalis | reverse complement strand
TTTTTTTTGCAGTACGCGGGCCTCTTACTGCTGTGGCCTCTCCCGTTGCGGAGCACAGGCTCCAGACGCACAGGCCCAGCCGCTCCGCGGCATGTGGGATCTTCCTGGACCGGGGCACGAACCCGTGTCCCCTGAATCGGCAGGCAGACTCTCAACCACTGCGCCACCTGGGAAGCCCCAAAGGATGAAAATCTTTTGACGCAGAGAGCCTTTGACAGTAAAGCAAGCTTCCAACCCTGATCATGTTTTTCCCTACAGGTTTAAAAGTGAGCAATCAATTTCAGCTCTTCTCAATACTCTTCCTTAGGATTTGGAAATAAACAGAAAATAAATGAATTTCAGGTCAGAATAAGAAATCCTTTTGCAAGTCAGATGATTTTTGCAATCCTTGATTTCCACAGAATGGAAGTAAGGTCTAATCCAGTTGTCAGTAGATAGATCATTAAAAATAATTTTTGATGATAGGTCACTATGCAATTTCAGTTACCTGTCATCACGTCATTGTAACAACACTCCTTTTGTTCCCATCAACTTCATTAACTGAAGAAGGTTTCTCAGCACTTACAGCCAGCCCTGTGCTGGTAAATGTGTAATAGGTTGGGAGAGGCGGGTAGTGCTAATTTGTACCATTGGCCAATTTCTGTGGTGTAAATACTCCCCCAGGGCTGATTTCAAGCTACCAATGTGATGTCACTGAACACGGAGTTGGTTAGAGATGAGCAGTATTTCTACCGCACAGACACAATAGTTGCAGATAATATCAAGAGCATAGATAACAGTAAAATGTAGGGAAATAATTAGTAAGTGATGAGTTTTGAGTACTTATTTCCTTTGTTTTAAATACAGTTCATTTAACTGTAAGTTTATATAATTTAATTTTTTGTAATCATTATGTGTTACAACTACCCACAAAATTTCCCCAAATTGAACCAGTACAAGCTGGCTTTGGCACACCACTGTTTGACCGCAAGAAAAAAAGAAAAATGGGCACAAAAGTATTGCTAAAAACCTATCTCATTCTAGCACAAGCAATATTCATTCAGGGATATGTGACTCATGGAGCGGGGAACCTTACTTTTTCTGCTTAATAATCATCTAAGTTTGTAAGACAGGTTTCCCAAGTGTATACGTATGTCAAACGGTATGCTTTAAATACATGTCATTTATTTTATGTCAATTATATCTCTATAAACAGTTAAAATTTTTGTAAAACCTGTTTTTGAATTTTATTTTATTTATTTTTTATACAGCACGTTCTTATTAGTTATCCATTTTATACATATTAGTGTATACATGTCAATCCCAATCTCCCAATTCATCACACCACCACCACCACCCCCCTCCCCCGCCACTTTTCCCCCTTGGTGTCCATACGTTTGCTCCCTACATCTGTGTCTCAATTTCTGCCCTGCACACCGGTTCATCTGTACCATTTTTCTAGGTTCCACATATATGCATTAATATACAATATTTGTTTTTCTCTTTCTGACTTACTTCACTCTGTATGACAGTCTCTAGATCCATCCATATCTCTACAAATGACCCAATTTCGTTCCTTTCTATGGCTGAGTAATATTCCATTGTATATATGTACCACATCTTATTTATCCATTCGTCTGTCGATGGGCATTTAGGTTGCTTCCATGACCTGGCTATTGTAAATAGTGCTGCAGTGAACATTGGGGTGCCTGTGTCTTTTTGAATTATGGTTTTCTCTGGGTATATGCCCAGTAGTGGGATTGCTGGGTCATATGGTAATTCTGTTTTTAGTTTTTTAAGGAACCTCCATACTGTTCTCCATAGTGGCTGTATCAATTTACATTCCCACCAACAGTGCAAGAGGGTTCCCTTTTCTCCACACCCTCTCCAGCGTTTGTTGTTTGCAGATTTTCTGATGAGGCTCGTTCTACATAGTTTTTCAATAATCATTAGCGAGTAACTAGCAGAAAGGATTGAGGAGTGCTAAGTTAAGACAGTTAGTGAAAGCTCTTCTATAAATCTATCCTAACCTTCTGAAATTAAGAAATTAATCTCAGCTAACCATCGGAAAAAGAAAAAGAAAGAAAGAAATTAATCTCTGCTTGTCCAAGTTCTGAGAATCTCTCTGAAGGCATCCAACATGTTTGAATGTAGTTATTTGTGAATTTGTGGGATTTTAAACTGTGCTCCTTGGATTGGGGATAAAAGTATGTGGATGGTCCCTACTTCTGTTGGGTATGTGTCTCTATGTAAAGTTTTCTGGGGCATAAAATTTGAGTCTCTCTTCAGATCCACAAAGTCCTGACCCTGGAAGAGTTAAAAACAATTTGACTGGACCCTGGGCCCCTTTAAAAAGTTCTAATAGGTTTTTTCTTGGCTCTCACAAAACAAAATGCAGTAGTACAAGGTTTGTAGAACTGAACTGAAGTCCCCAATTCCCTGCACCAGACTGAGACACCAAGCTCAAGAAGCTACAACAAATCCTGTGCTTAATGACCCACCTCCAAGGCCTCCTCCTCCAGGAAGCCTTTGCAAATCCCTCATTCTTTCCTTCTACCTCTCATCTCTCCTTCCCCTGAGATAACTTGTATTTCATTTGTCCCTCTCCTTTGGCATACATCCCTTTCTCACTCGTGTTAGAGTTAGAAATTAAGATCCCAGTCTTCAGGGTCAGAAAGATCTGGGCTGTAATCCTGGCTGTGTGACCTGGGGCAGGATACTTTACCTCTCTGTGTCACAGTTTCCTCATTTGTAACTTGGGAGTTGTCATAGTTCCCATATCATGAGTGTTGAGAGTATGGTTCTTAGCACATACCTTGCACATAGATGTTACCCGTTGTTATGATAACAGAGGTCTACCTGTGACAGTCTCGAGTTGGGAAGCTCCCTCCCCAACAGGTCTTCACACACAGTAAACAACAGGAAATCATGTCACTATTTTCAGAACATCTGAGAGAGTGAGTCCTGGGGCCTTCTCTCTCCCAGAATGGCACCAACCCTCTCTGGTCTTCTTTGCTCCATGCAAATCTCTCTTCAGCTCCAGATAATGACAACCTGGGGTTTCCAGAGGCTGTGGAATGTCCAGCCATTGCCTTGCATAACCACAGAAACTGGGAACACTGGGCTCAGAAGGATTCTCCCAGCCCATTCAGTCCAACAGCACTCCCATTGAGACAGGCAAACCAAGGTCCACACAGTGAGTCAGCATCCACAAGGTATGTTAAAGAATTCTCCAAACAGCCCTCCCCTCTTTCAGTCACTCTTTTTCCTTGCTTTGCTTGACTTTTTTTGTCATAACACTTCTCTTACCTGACATCATATATTGATCCTTTTTCTTGTTTATCATTCACTTCAACTTCAGACATAAGCTTCACGAGAGCAGGGATATTGTCTTGTCTATGGAGAGATTCCTAACACCTTGTCCAAGATCTGACACAAGTGGATATTCGGTGACTCTTTGCTCTTTGCTCTGTGGATAAATGGATAAATGCCATTTGAATGTTTTTCCATAGGGGCTCAGACATAGAAATTCACTCATTTGGTCATTTAAGTAATAAATTTTTTTTTCTTTTCTTTTCTTTTTTTGGCTGCATTGGGTCTTTGTTGCTGCGCACAGGCGTTCTCTAGTTGTGGCGAGCGGGGGCTATTCTTCGCTGTGGCGCGTGGCCTTCTCATTGAGGTGGCTTCTCTTGTTGTGGCGCACAGGCTCTAGGCACGTGGGCTTCAGTAGTTGTGGCACGCAGGCTTAGCTGCTCCGTGGTGTGTGGGATCTTCCCGGACCAGGGCTCGAACCCCTGTCCCCTGCATTGGCAGGCAGATTCTTAACCACTGCGCCACCAGAGAAGTCCTGTAATAAACACTTGATGAACATCTTCTATGTGAGAGGCCTTTTGAAAAACCATGGTGGATGAGACCCCATTCCTGCTCTTAAGCAGCTCCCTGATTAGTGAACAGTAGCTACCAGGGGCCAAGAACATACTATATGCCAAGCTCAGGGCTGGCAACTTTATATGCATCTTCTCCGTGTTAGTGCAATGCTTCTAAGTGCAGGGAGCAATGTCTCACTCAGGACTCTTTAAGAAAAAAGGGCTTGGGGGTTATTAGAGGGATATAGGGGGGCCAAAGACTGAAACTGAAAGGAAGATATCAATAGTTGAGGTGATTCCAGGGGCTGGCAGACTTATCTTCAGCTCTTGAAGCCTGCCTGATCTTTATTTGAGGGTATCTCCTCTTCCTGGATGTGTGCCTCTGTCTCTTTTACTGACTTACTGGCTCTCTATTCTAGTCTGAATTTGGGGGACAGCCAGTCTGATTGGCTTGGCCAGTAGCCTTCATTGTCTCCTAGAGTGAGAGCTTTCAGGTCAGACCACTTCTTGGATTACTAGTGGGTCTAGAGGGTGAACGTCATCTAGCTTCTAACATATCCTGAACAGAGGGTTTGTTTAGTTAAAAGGGAAGGTTGAACATCATCCTCACTCTGACCCTGTAATGTAGTATTACTTCTATTTTACAGATGAGAAAACAGGCTCAGAGAGGAGAAATGACAGCAAAGCTGTAACAAAGCTGCCCTGGCTGACCTACAAACTCACCATTGAGAAATACATGCTGATTGCCCCTGAGATTTGGGGGTTGTTTGTTATGCAGCAACAGCTGACTAATACAGGATTGAAATCAGGTTTCATTGATTCTGTCTCACTGTGTTGTCCCACTGAGTTCGCAGCTCTCATTCCTGTTCTCCCCTCAAAAACATCTTTGAAGTATACTGTCCCCAAGGGAGCAGAGAGGAAGATGCTAGAAAAGAGGTTGAGAGATTGGTCCCTGAGAACCTCCTGCATACTGCTTCCCCTGCAGTCCCCTGCTCTGACAGCTAGAGAAAGGCATAGATATTAGTAATTCCAACCATTCACAGAGTACTATGTAGTTCTACAAAGAGATTTCATCTAGGTTATTGCATCTATACACCCCAAACAGTCCTAGAGGGTAGCCAGGGCTGGTGTTACTATAACCATTTAAAAACGAAAGCTCGGAGAGATGAAGTGAGTTTCCCAGGTTAAGAAGCTTTCATCTAAACCCAGATCCCTTGGTTTCTAGCCCTGGGCTCTTTCCACTATTGCTTCTGAGTCCCTGATAGAGAGCATCCTCTGAGCACTTAGATGTGGTTGGCTTAGTGCCATGTGATTCACACCCAGCAGCACCAAGGGCTGGAGTGCAGCGCACAGAGCAGGGCACTTCCATCCTCAGCCCATCACCTCCCTTCACCGATCATTCAGCTCAGCTTACAATTTTCTCCCATCTTTCCTTGTTTCCATGAGGTCTTTTTCCCCTGCCTCTAGCCACATCTAGTCAAGGCAGAGATAGCACAATTATTTTCTAGATGCCACAGCCATCAGAATCTGCTCTTTGCAAACAGCAAAAGCTATTGGTGCAACAGAAGACAAGAGGGCAGGGAGGTAAAGAACCTCGGTGGAAGCCTGGCTTGGCCATTTGATTTATCACATGGGCGATTGACATCCCATGTCTCAAGTCTGTTTTCTCCTTTAATAACGAGAATCATTGTGTGATGACATAGGGACTGGTATAAATGCGCTGACACATCCTTGTCCTGGCTAACTCCACTCATCTTTCAGGGCTACTCCTTTCATACTACTTCCTCAAACAGACCTACCCCTGAGGCCAAATTATGTTCCTGCCCAAATTCTTTTACATGGTTTCTTTTATCACATTCACTGCAATTTATCTTTATTCAATTATTTCTTGATTTTCCTGCTTTATTGTGTATCTCCCCCGCTAGATCAGAAGATCCCTGAAGGGAGGAGCTAGGTCTGTTTTGGATACCTATAGGCTAACACAGCGCTTGCTACATAGTAAGCACTCAATAAATATTTGTGGGGACTTCCCTGGCAGTCCAGTGGTTAAGACTCCACGCTTCTACTGCAGGGGGCCTGGGTTTGATCCCTGGTCAGCAAACTAAGTTCCCGCAAGCTGTGTGGCACGGCCCACCTCCCAATTTTTTTGTTATTAAAAAAATAATAAATATTTGTGAATGAGTGAATCTGTCCCCTCTTCCCATCCCTCCCACCTACCCCCACCCAGCTACCCCACTCACCTCCCAGGGGTGTTGTAAGTTAAAAATAAACTGTAAGCTGTCCATTTTTGGTCAAGGGTAATGGGGTAACTTCCGTTCCTCCCTCTGTTCACTCAGATCCTGCCACACTGGCCTCCTTGCTCTCCCGTGAATATGCCAATCTCATTCCTGCCTGAGGGCTTTGCCCTTGAGGTCCCTCTATCTGGAATATTCTCCCCAGATATCCAGTTGGCTTCATCCTTTGCTTCAGTCAGATCTCTGTTTCAATGCCACCTCTTCCAGGAAGGCTTTGCTGACTGCCATTTCTGAAGTGACAGCTCTCACCCTCCATACTCTACTGCCTCTGTCCCCTGACCCTCATTTTTATTCATAGTGCTTCTCACTGCTTGATGAATTTTACATTGTTGGTTGACTTGTTTATTGTCTCTCTCCTCCATGAGAAAATAAATTCTACGAGGGCAGAGATTTTCTCTTTATTCTTTTTTGGCTGTGCCGTACGGCTTGCGAGATCTTAGTTCCCCAACCAGGGATTGAACACACACCCTCAGCAGTGAAATGGCAGAGTCCTAACTGCTGGACCACCAGGGAGGTCCCCATTTTATTCATCTCTATCTGTATACTCAGACCGGTTCTTGACACATAGTAAATGCTGAATGAATATTTATCAAATGAATGATTGAATGACTGACTGAGCGAATGAAGACGAAAAAGAAAGTGAAGAAAACATCTTTTCTTCTTAAAATAAAGCCCTGAATCCTTCAAAGTCAGAGTAAGGAGTAATTTCTAGGGAGGGGCAGAAAGTATAGTACACGGTGGGGTCAGAAAACCTGAGGGGCTGGGGTAACTGTTTCAGAAAATCTCACTTCTCTCCAGGGTGTCTTTGGCCTGGGTAACCAATCCCTGGAAAAGAGTTCTTGATTCAAGAGAAACAACACCCTCTGCTCAGAGGCCCAGCCACCCACTGGAATGCTTGGCATCGTCCATCCTCCACAGAGAGGTGATTTGTAGAAACCACTGACCACTGAGCACAGAACACAGAAAACCAGTTCCTCGACCCCCTCTGGTGTAAAGAAGTGGGAGGCTGGAGTGGAAAGATTAAAGCTCCAGAGGCTTCTTAACTCTGATCATTCCAACTGACAAGACCAACCACACCTCAGCTGTATACTGAGCTGAGTCACTTCTTTCTCTGAGCCTCAGTTTCTTCATCTGTAAAATGGGGAAAATGTACATACCCACCTCCCCAGAGCTGTTGGGATGATAAGATCATGTAGTTGAAAGCTCTATGTAAACTGTAAAGTCCAGTGCACTTTCTATTGTGCGCTGGGAAGAGGTATGTGTGGAGTCAGGCTGACCTGGGTTGGAGTTCAAGCTCTACCACTCACTGGCAGTGTGGTCTTGGGTAAACTGTCCTTTTCCTCAGCCGAGGTTCTTCATCTGTTAAGTAGCACCATTCATTGTACCTACAATTCACAGGCTCGTTTGGGAAATTAAATAAAGATTAAATGGGGACTTCCCTGGCGGTGCAGTGTTTAAGATGCTGGCTCCCAATGCAGGGGGCATGGGTTCCACCCCTGGTCGGGCTGCGCAGTGTGGCCAAAAAAAAAAAAAAGATTCAGTGTGATAATATGTGTCTGGCACACAGTAGGTGCTCAGCAAATATCCTTCCCCAGAAACAGAGGCACACGCAGCCCTTAAAACAGTGGAGGTAACAAAGGGTTCTCAGTCCAGAGGAAAAAACAAGCAGGCAATGAATGAACTCTCTCCGGTTTCCCTTCTAAGAGAGTGACTCACTGGCCAGAGCCCAGGATGATCACCAATGCAGAGGACAGGCAGCCAAACGCTAGCCTCCCATGTGGAGTTTCCAAAAAATGTAAGCACAGAGTTGCATAACCTGAGACATGTGTCTCCCTTAAGTGTTTTCCTGCAAACCTTCCCTGAAAAAGATCACGGAGCGGAGGCTGTAGGGCAGCCTTGGGAGGGAAGAAGGGAGAAG
>NW_020173393.1:1991669-1995562 GCF_003031525.2 Neophocaena asiaeorientalis asiaeorientalis | reverse complement strand
GTTGGAGAACTGGGGGGAGGGATGGGATTAGGAAGAGAAGGTACCAAATTTACTGAGCTCCTATTATGTGCCAGGTAAGAGGAGCTCACTCTGTCTGTTATCTACTTAGATCCTTGCCATAAATCTGAGAGAACAGCTATTACCACTCCCACATTCCAAGGGAAGAAATAATAACAGTAATTAATTTGCTAATGTTTACATAATGCTGACCACATATCCGGCAGTGAGACAATGCCCGACACACATTTTGATTCTCAGGAAAGCTCAGGACATGGGTAATATTCTGACCCCCATTTCATAGAGGAGGAAACTGAGACTCAGAGAGATAAAGTAACTTCCCTAAGGTCACCCAGTAAGACAGTAGTAGAACCAGTGTTCAAAGACAAGAAGCGTTCCAAAGTCCATAGACCTCTAAGAGGGCATTTCCCAAGGGATTTACGGGGGTGGATCTAGAAAGTGCCCCCAGCAGGAGTTGTCTTTACGTGCTCACAGTGGGAGCCCAATGTGAGAGTGACGTCAATGACTAAGTGACCAGAGGCAGTCTCTTCTGCGCAGAGAGGACAGTTTGTCCCAGCTTGTGGCTTTTTGTCATTCTGCCTCTGACCCAAAGTTTAAAGTTTCATTCATAAGTTTGAAAACTACAAACTTGGCAGCGTGGGAAAGGCCCTTGGAGATCAGCTATTTTAGTCCAACCCACTCATATTACAGACAGGGGAAGAAAACCCTGAGGCCCAAAGAGAGCCGTGGACATGGCAAGGTCACAGCACAACTTTATGTTAGCAGGAGAGTTAGTTTGAGGTCAATTACAGATCATCTTGTTCTGTAATTATCAAATGCGGATGTTCCTCTGAATCACTTGGGAAGCTCTTTACAGATTTCTGTACTCTGCTCCTGGAGATTCAGACTTCGGTTTGCAGCAAGGCTTGAGAATCTGACTGTATATGTTCCTTAGGTGACTCAGATGGCTCAGGGCCATGGACTGCGTTTGGAAGTTGGAGTCCAACAAACCTCTTTGATTTTATAGTTTGGGAGGCTAAGATCCAGCGTGGGACTTGCCCAAGGTCACATGGCAAGTTGGCGGGGCCCTAGCACAGGCTCTGTGGTCTGAACTCAAAGCTCATTTTCCTTTTCCAGGCCACCTGTAGTCAAATTCTCAAAATGGGTCACGAAGACTGGCCAAGGGTATTACTGTGGTTTTCCTCATCTTAGTTTCCTTCTCGTAGCCAAATTAAGACTTGGGACACTGCCCATTTCCGGGGCTTGGAAAGGTAGGAATTCAAGAGCTGAAATTCTACAGGGAAAATGAAACTGCTGTCTGGCAGGCCCATGGGGGTTTCCTAAAGGCAAGCTCCAGGATCCAGGGATGACTCAGACACCAGCTATCCACCAGTCCCAACGCCTCAGGGCTACCTGCATTTTCCAGGAAGGAAGGTGTTCCCTCCTCTTTCTCCTGTGGGAGAGATGGGGTGGAGAAGGCCCAGATGTGACTTGAGGGGGCCCAACTCAGGAAGAGACACACCATCTAGCACCTGGAAGAAAGGAAGCTGCCTGCCGAAACTAAGTTGAACCTCTCAAGCACTTTTCCTGAGCCTCTCTTCCAACCTCTCCTTAATCCCTCACCCTGAACCACTTAAGCCTAGGGATTCACTGCTCCTTTCCCACTTCCCACTATCCCACACATACTTCACTGTCTTCTTCCTTTCTTTCTTTTTTAAAATTCTGGAATGGTATCTTGGTGTTTGGAATCAGGTGTCCTGGGTTTGGATCCCAGCTCAGCTTCCTATGAGCTCTCTGACCTAGGTAGAGTCACGCCCTACTCTCAGAGCCTCAGTTTCCTCACCTTTAAAGTGGGGCATAATATCTATCTTCTCTGATGATGATGATGATTTTGGCCATTGTGGGATCTTAGTTCCCCGACCAGGGATCGAACCCAGGCCCTCGGCAGTGAAAGTGCAGAGTCCTAACCATTGGACCACCAGGGAGTTCCCATACCTTCTCTGATTATGAGGATGAAACAAGATCACATAGATACTTAATAAACAGAAGATGTTTTCTCAGAAGCACTAGATCATGTGAGTCATTAATACACCAGAGAGATTTGGTGAGCTGAAATGAGGTGCCTAAAAGAATAGTTGAACTGGAAATCACCTCAGAAATCTTTGAGCCTTAATGACTTCCAAGCTGGAGTCCAAGTGAACTGTTTATAATATTTCCAAACGATAAGGGAAATCACACACTTACTCTTGATAGCGTCTCAGGTTTCTTTACCTTTGTCTGGAATTGTAACAACTCAAGGTGATAACATGGTTAACACATGCTGTTCAGAAGTTCTGATTGGCAAGTTACATAGGTCTTTGATAAGCTTTCTTTAATGGGAAAATAATTAGTGGAGGGTAGATTAAATGATGGAAAACATTAATCTTGTCTAACTCCTCATTTCATAAACAGGGAAGCTGAGGTTTAAAGAAGAAAGTGGCTTGCTAATCACACAGCTAGTAGAGCAGGCTAGAAAACCTGGACTCTTCCTGGAACCAGTTACTTCCCTTCTTTCCATTCCGGAGAAGGAGAACCTAGGATCAAGGAAATCGATGGGTTTCGGTCGGCTGAGGCAGGAGTGAAATGACTCATCAACTTGCTGTTGCCCTTTCTCTATTCTTGACTCATTCAGCACATATTTACTGACTGTCCACACTATTTGGACTCAGAAGAGAAGGCAGAGAGAAACAGCTATGGCGGCAGGCAGCATCGGGATCTGCTTCCAGGTATGACTTCAGAACCTGGGCTTTTTACCCTATTTTAAATATATATATATAAATGGATATCCACATTATAAAACACCCACTACTCTGCCTTCTAATACAGTTAGGTTGTGTCTGAGGGTAGGGGCTGTCTCATTCGAACGTGTGCAAATTTTCCTGGCACTCAGTAGGGCACGAAATCAGTGCTGTGGTATTGGAAATGCCTGAACTCTAATTCTGACTGCCACTAATTCTATGTCTTTGAGACAGTATATTCCTTTCCTTCTCTGGCCCTTAGTTTCACCAACTGTAACCCAGAAACAGTGGCAAAATCATGTGTGGAATTGCTGGCAAGTTCATTTCAAGTTATCCCAGGATTTAACTAGGAGAAAGAAAACGTTGGGAATCTAGGCTGAAAACAGAGTCGACGTTATCACCTCGTTAATTCCCAAACATCTTTCCCTCGCCCTTGACCCCTCGTCTATCTTCTACCCTAGCCGTCCTCCTTTTCCTCAAGATTTCCCTCTAGAGGGCACCCTAGCTCTACCGTTCTGGTGCCCTACTTCCGTTCGCCTTCATTCTTATTTCTGCGCATGTGCAAACTTCGCGTTCGGGCTTCCCTATTCTCATTTAGGTGGCTCAACCGAAGACTGCACCCGCTACGCCGGCGCAATGTCAGCCCCGCCCCTCCACCGCTGTCCCCGGAAACGCTTCCTTCCTACGCAGCGGCTACAGTCGCTGCAGCAGCTGGAGCTTTGCCTCTCTAGGCCGGTAGGGCCTCTCCTCCATGGTCCTGCCTGTCAGCACCGTTCCGGGGGCCAGTCGGTGAGGCTGGGCTGCACTCGGAAGCTTCGATCTTCGAGTCCGTCACCCGGTGAGTGAACCCCACAGGAGCTCGAGTACGAGCGGGGCCCGACCAGCTGCTGGAACGGGCAGGATTTCCCCTCACTCCGGGAATGGGTCTGTCCGCCCCGGCCTCCCCCCCAACTCCCGGAATGGGCTCGCCCCCTCGGTCCCAGTCCCTCCTCCCGACTGGGCGACGTTGCCATGGTGACGGCCGGCGGGCTGAGGCCCGGCGTGTGTCCTCTCAGGTGCCGGGGCGGCCCGGGGCCCATGGCGCGGCGGTGGCGCTGACCCAGGCCCGGGCGGCGGCCG
>NW_020173393.1:1959035-1991616 GCF_003031525.2 Neophocaena asiaeorientalis asiaeorientalis | reverse complement strand
CGCTGGGCCTGTGGCTGGCGCTGGTGGACGGGCTGGTGCGCAGCAGCCCCTCGCTGGACCAGATGTTCGACGCCGAGGTATGGTCCCCGGGCCGGCGCGGGCGGCGTCTTGGCCTCACCGGGTGGTCTGACACTACTGGGCTCTAGACCTGGCTGGGCCACCTTCTCGCTTTGTGGCCCTGGGAAAGGGATATCACCTTTCTGAGCCTCGGCTGCCCTATCCATAAAATGGAATGACAGGGAGGCAGATTAGTACAAAGGAAGGGGCCTGCGTTCCAGGCAACCTGATACATCTCCTTTCTGACACTGAAAAAGTGACTTCACTTCTCTGAGCCCCAGATTCTCGGGTGCCAAACTGGGGACGGGGGGATGGATAAAAGAGCATTCACGGAGTATAATGGGAACTTCCTGGACTTTGGAGTCAGGTCTCTAAGTTCCATGTACTAGCTGTGTGACCTGGGGCGAGTGTTGTCATCTCTCTGAACCTCAGTTTTCCTGTCTGCAAAATCATGAGACCGCTGGCATAGAGGTCGTGGACTGCAGTACAGAGAGCCTGGCTTTGGATTCAGAAACGCTTCGTGTCCAATGTAGGCTGAAACATACCCAGCTGTGGGATTTGGGGCAAGTTGCTTTATCTTACTGAGCCTGTGTCCTCTTCTGGAATAGAATAATTCTCAGCAAAATGTTATGAGGGCCAGAGGGGCCTAGGAGTAAGAAAGTGCCTTATAAGGTGTAACGGGAGGGTGGAGAGGTGTTTTGCTTCAGAGAGGCAGCTGTGGTATATGGTAATAAGCACAGTTCTTGGAGCCAGGAGATCTGGGATGGAATCTTTCCTCCTGCTGCTTATTCTCTATGTAGCCCTTGGGCAAGTTATTATCCAAAAAAAGGTAATAATGAGCAAGTTATTATCCAAAAAGAGGTAACAGTAACAACAGTAATAGCTTTATGAGGTTGTTGTGAGGATATGAGATAGTGAACGTCAAGGCCTTTGAAAGCTGAAAGTGTGCAGGTGTTTGGTATCGGATAGTACCGTATGGACAGTGGTGGAGGTCACTCACCCACCAGGTGCCTAGCAGTACCTTCTTAGGAGCCTTGCTGAACCCCGTTCTAACTGTTTTTTGCTGTTTATTTACCCTGTCACTTTGGGCAGGTGACTTAACTTCTTTGAATTTTTATTCCTCCTTTGTAAAATGAGGATAATGATGATCCCTTCCCGGCTGCTGTGAGGGGTCAGATGAGATACAGTGGTGGATGTCTGTAAAAGCAGCTTGGTGGAAGTAGGCTGCCATGCAGATGAAGAGGCCTGTTGGCTTCTGTGGTCCTGGAATGATGTTTGTTCCTGAGCGGGGCTGCTGGGGTCCTGGAGCCTGGGGCTCTGCCAGGTCACTTCTCCAGCATATTTCCATTTGTGATTCCCCCTCAGATCCTGGGCTTTTCCACCCCTCCGGGCCGGCTCTCCACGATGTCCTTCGTCCTCAACGCCCTCACCTGGTGAGTATCACCAGTTTTGCTATCCAGCTTTTGGGGTCTTAGCACTGGAACTAACTTCCTAAATTCGGACATGAAACAGGCTGGCACTTGTTCCTGGGCAGTGGTGGACTAAAATGGGTGGCAGAGGCCAGTTCTGGGGCTGGCTCCACTATAGGGTTTCTTTGATCGCTGTTTTGACTTAGCTGGAAAGCTCTTACGTCACTCTGTGCATGCTGCCTTGGGACAGCTTTCATCTCAGATCACTTCCCTGATGTGGAATCAGATGAGGAAAGGATTGCACTGGGAGTCAGTCTGTTCTTGGCCCATGTGCCATTGGCCAAGTTCCTTCCCTTCTCTCTAGGCCTTGGGTCCTCATCTGTACCCTGAGGGCTTTGTCTGAGAGGTGGTTTAGGGAAGTGATTAAGAGCTTAGGCTCTGGAAGCCGACTCACTTGGCTTTGACTCTCAGCTTTACCACTAGTCTAGTGACTGTGGACAAGTTAATCTGTCTAAGCCCCAGTTTCCTCATCAGTAAAATCAGGCTAATAATATTACCCACCTCATGGTGGTAAGGGTTACATGAGTTAATTCACAGGAGGTACTTAGAACGATGCCTTTCACATTACTGTTCTTGACCTTACACTGGAGGTTGAAAACTGGTGGGGTGACTTCGACCTGAATTTGGCTCCCAGATATGTTCTGTTTGGCTTACACAGTTGTCAACCCATGCAGGGTGCTTAAGACTTTTTTCACGTAGTTGAAAATCAGGATATTTTATGTTAAAAATACAGATTTCTGGCTTCTCTTAAAAAATGGGATGATCGATTGATTCCAGGCCAGCATTCCAGCATGGTGACTTGCCTAGCTGCAGGCCCCACTTTAGATGAAACATGTATGCTTCATGCTGCCACAGTGTCTGCCAGTCGCTGGGATCCCTTTGAGTGGCAGCTGCATTGATCATCAAGCTCGTACTTTTACTTCTCCCCAGCCTGATCCACTCTCAGCATCACCTGGCAGGTTCCTCTGGGCATCTGATAATGTAACCCCTGCCTCCCGCTTCTCTCGCTCGCTTCTGACCACTATGCTGTCATCCTAATTGTCCCTGCTCCCCCAAATAACCTAATCTAAGACCAGGACAACCCAGTGACAACTCACTGCTGTCCTCTCCCCACAGTGCCCTGGGCTTGCTGTACTTCATCCGGCGAGGGAAGCAGTGTCTGGATTTCACTGTCACTGTCCATTTCTTTCACCTCCTGGGCTGCTGGTTCTACAGCTCCCGTTTCCCCTCGGCGCTGACCTGGTGGCTGGTCCAGGCCGTGTGCATTGCACTCATGGCTGTCATCGGGGAGTACCTGTGCATGCGGTCGGAGCTCAAGGAGATCCCCCTCAACTCAGCCCCGAAGTCCAGTGTCTAGAGTCAGGTCCTTTGGACACCCAGCTGGGCACTTGACACCTTGGGCTGCTCCGACTGTCGAGATGAGGTCCAGCCCAGGCCTGAGAGGAACCCGGGAAATGTGAAGTCTCTGTTGGTGTGGGAGAGACAGTGAGGCCCCGTCAAGAAGGCAGGTAGCAGGCAGGATCACAGCTGCAAGAACGGCCTCCGTTCACTGAAGCCTTGGTATCTGGGAGGTCGGCAAGGGGGACCTCTTTCAGGGTAATAACAGAATCAGAACCATGCCACTCTTGAGCCACCATACCTGTCACCAGCCTGTTATTTTAAAAAGGAAAAAAAAAAAATAATCAAGGGTATCTGATCACAGCGCACCACTCTTCTAGCCACCTGTCTTACCTCCCTGGGACAGCTGTTAGCTTTGCCGTGCTGCTGGACTGCAGCTGTTCTGTTTGGAGCAACACTGGGTTTCTGGATCCAGAGCCACAGAAAGATGTAGGCGCAAAGTAGCAGGCTGCTGTCAGTGAGAGGATGGCAGGTGGAGGCATCAAGCAGAAAGAAAACGCACAACCTGTGTCCTGCTACACACACGTGTGTGTGCACCAGTGAACCCGTGACTGACTTTCTTCCGGTTCTCTCTACTGGGCCTCCACCCTGCTGCCAGCTTTCAACATAGCAGGCCGTAGGACCCAGAGAAGAATCTTAGCGTCGCTCCCCATCTAACCCTCGAACTAGAGTCACTGCCTGTTCTCTAGGAATGACCGGGCATCCCAGCTCCCACGGACCTCCGTTCTGGCAATAGTTCCCTTTTCCCGCCTTGTTTGGAATTACACAGTGCGAAGGGTACAGTGGGCGCCCAGACACAGGAAGCCCAGCCTTCCAGCTTGAGGTGCGCTTGACAGTGCCGAGGGAGATGGGGATTTGCTACTAAGAGTTTTCTTCGGGGTGGAGTGTCCTCTGTGAGGGGCGTACAGCTGCCCTTCCCGTGTATATGAATACAGTATTTTCCACGGTTCTGCCTGTGCCTATTTTGTAATGCTGTGCTCGGGAGCTATACAGAATGATTAGGCCACCTTCTTTTTTTCCTGAACCCGAGTATTCCTCCAACTGGTTAAAACACTAAGTGCCGGGGACACCTGTGTCCCACCCCCGCCTGCGGCCTTCTCCGCCACGCCTTGGGTGAACTGCCATGACTCTCAGGGTACCTTTGCCATTTGCCAGTGACTTCTGAACGTGCCCAGTGGAATGCCCTGGTCTAGACCCATTTCTGCCTGGAAACCATTGCTGCTCCCCTTTGGGTCCTCCAGAGCCTGCCTGAGAGAGCTGTCAGTGCTCAGCTTTCAGTGTTAGGGCTACACAGTTGGGGACTTTTGCCATCTCCCCAGGAAGCCTTTCTAGCCTCCTGGCTCCCAGCCCTGCAGAATAGGAAGTTGAGGCCGACAGGGTGAAGGTTTAAGAGTGAACATGCCTGGGCAGAGGCTGGGAAGATGCTCGGGTGAGGCACCTCAGTAACTCAGGGAACTCTAGCCAGGCTGGGAGGAAGCAGCTGGTTAATGGGATTCTAATCCTGGCTGCGGGGTCCAGGAGGTATGACCAGCTGAAATGGCTTCCCCCGGGTGGATGGATTTCCCCCCAGACTCTAAGGCAGGTAACTAACTTTGTTCTGAGGCAAGCCTCAGAGCACTCACGTCGTGGGGCCGCAGGCTCCCGTGGCCAGCTCTGGTGGTGGTAGCTCCAGCTGTGTTGGCACACCTCTTTGGGAGTTTCCCACAAAGGCTGGTGCTGTCCTGCACATCTTCGGTGACAGATCTCTCTCCCTTGAGTGTCAGTTGGATTTATGAAAACTGCCAAAGGTCAGGGGAGCCAAGGTGGGGTTTTTTTGTTTTTTAATAATATCATGACTAAGCTGTATGACAGTTGGGGGTCAAAAATATGTGAGTTTCCTGAGATTTTTATGAATTCTGAAGTGACAAAGCAGTGTCTAGAGGCAAGTTCCAGAGAGGACTGGGCAATGGAAGTGATAAATAACATCCACCGAGTGCTTCCTAAAGAGATGTCCAGCAGCAGACTGAGTGCTCTGCACCTCCTTGCTCACTTAATCTTCACAGCAACCCTCTGAAGTAGGAAATAGCATCACCTGTATCTTACAGATGAGGAAACTGAGGAACTTGCCCAAGGTTACATGTTAGGAGCTGGCAGAGCCAGGATTTGGGTTCTGGTAGTGACATTAATAAACTCATTCTGAAGAGATTAATAGTTAAAGATGTTTAAGTTCTTAGTGGTTAAACAATCTGCACCTTATAATCATACTTTCTCATCCTACTGTATTGTTTTAAATACTAAGGATGTAAACTGTGTAAATATTACTTGCTTTCCAAGAAAAACCGATAGGCAGTACATTAAATATGGCCACAGATTTCCAAGTGAACATAGGAATGCTGGAAATATTTTTATTTCCAAAGGTTAAAGGAAAGTACCTAGATCCGAAAGTTACCGCCACCCTACCACTGAGTTGGTGTAGCTCTTGACTTTCTAGGGGTCTGACGTCTAGACGCGCCCCCCTGCCCCGCCCCGCCCCATCCCGTCCACTACCATTTGGAGAGACAAGTGGAGACTAGTGCATAGCTGGTGCTCAGAATAGTTTATAACCCGCAAGAAGGACGGGAAAGGAGAAAGGGATGTCTAGCTCAGAGGGTGCCTCTAACCCGTAGTTCTAGGCAGGCCTGTCCAGGTCAGAGCCACATGGGGGTCAGAATGGCAGCCAGCAGGCACCAGTGAGGCGGGAAGCTCCAGGTCCCCGTGAGTCTTACGTGAGGCACAGCTCAAACAGGTTAGGTTCCCCTGGAAGCAGAGTCTTAGACTCTCTTCAACAACTCCCAGATCAGGGTAGCTTCCTTCTCGCAGTCCCCGGGGGCAGTCAGCCTGTAACCCAGGGACTACAGCCTCAGGGGCAGGGGAAGGAGAGGCCAGTTCTGGGCACAAGAGAGGTTCTTTGTGGAGAGGGAATTAAGAGCTACTGCGTGCTTGAGGTTTTCTGTAGGAAAGTAGCAAAGGATGGTAGAACAACATTGAAACAAGGGGAGTAGAGGGAGCTGAGAGTTTTAATCCCTGACCTGCCTACCTGGCCAAGCCAGGGAGACTTCTAGGGGCCCAATGTTAGAAGGCTTTAGAGAGCTGCAATGGAGTGCAAGGTTAAGTCCTGGAGTCCCATTACCAGCTCTGAGCCCTTGGATAAGCTACTTAACCTTTTCCGGGTTGAACTTCCCTGAGTTTTTGTGAGGATTCAGTGAGATGTCATAATGTAAAGCATTTAGTGCTGTGCCTGACCTGTAAGAAAGTGATCCATGAATCTAAGCAGTTAGAATTATGGGACGGCTGCCCCCTTCCCATTTTACAGAGGAGATATCTTTCTTCAAAGCCTCAACTGTTAGGTGGGGGACAGGCTTGCCCATGACCTAGGTACAGCCACCAAGCATTGAGCTCCTACGTGCCATGCACTGTAAAGTGATTTATGTTTCTAACTTAACCCAATGAGATAGGCACCACCGTTTTCCCCATTTTGCAGACAATGAAACTGAGGCTTAGGAGTAAACAGCTTTCCCCAGCATCAAACAGCTGATAAGAAGCTGGGCCTGTCTGCCTCAGCAACCTCATCCCCATTCATATACCAATCATGTTTAAGTGGTACATGGCCCAGATTGGGAGAGGGACAGTCTCCGGGATCCAGATGCTGTTTTGTGAATGAACATAAGATTGGCTTTTGAAACAAGCAGCTGGTTCCCGAAAGGTGGGCAGTTAGGCAGCTGCTCATAAGTGAGAAACAGCGCCAGTACTGGCTTTATTACAGCAAGGAGGCCTGGAAAAAAGGCCGAATGTTCAACGTCCCACAAACTGGTTTCAACTACATCAAGCCTGATGTGCCCAAAGCCCTCTGGAATGGCTATTAGTATCCCTCTTTTAATAAACAGATGGAATAGGCTCTGAGAGGTCGTGTGACTTGTTAAAATTCAAACATTAAAAAATTTCCCCCAGCTAACTGTTAGGGAGCCATTTCCCCTGCGGTCTCTTATGTCTGAGATTATGGGTTGCAGCATCCTGCCCAAATCAGGATCTGACTGAGCCCTGAAGAGGGGCCTCGGGTTGAAGTGGTTAAACAATGGGAGAATGGTAGTGGGGAGACCCTAGTTCTGGGATTATGGGAGGCAGGTTGCCTGAGCCTAATGCCAGCAGGTGGAAGGGATAAGGCCGGAAGGAGCGCACTGCTGGGAGTCATTCACATGCATGAGGCCTGCATCCTTGCTTCCCCAGCGGCACCCTGGCCACGCTGGGTCCCAGCCTAGGCACACAGGCTTCTGTCTGCTCACTTGATGGCATTGCCCGTGGGCAGCTGGGGCCCAGCTCTGGCTCCCAATTGGGCAAAGCAAAAGTTGCCAACCTCGCCTAGGCTCAGGCCATTCGGGCCCCCACTTGGGGCTCCCCGGGGAAGGTTCCCATGAAGACTAGTGCATGCCCCCCCCCCACCACCACACACACAGGGTTTGGCTTTTTGTTTGGGAGTGCCCTGCCCTAATCGCCCGCTGCTAGAGCACACTGGACAGAACTTTACTTGAAGGTTGATGGAACGGAAGGTGCTTGGGAGGAAAGATCGAGTAGAAGGTTGATGTGATTGATGATGCCCAGCAAGGGAACCGAAATGGAGACTACCCAGGAAATGGGCTGGATTGCAAGCTTCGCGGGAAGACAGCTTGAAGTGAAGGTTACGGGAGTGGAGGTTGCGCGGAGGGGGCGGGGTGGGGTGCTCGGGACGGGAGCGCCGCGCCTGGGTGGCCGCAGGTAGGGAGCGCGCTGCGAGGGGCGTTAGGTCGCCATTCCCGAGGCTGAGCAGTGCGGTGCAGAGCGGTCCAGCGCCAGGCCCCGCTCAGGCTGTTCTCGCGGCCCGGTTTCCGCTGGCGGCCTCCTGGCGGATGCTCAGTCAGGGTGCTGAGCCCCAGTGGAGAGGAGGGGTGCGAGCCGGCCGGTTTAGCGGGAGCCTTTCCCATCCTTCTCTCTCCCTCCCAATCTGAGGATCTCCATCAGTGTCCTGGCTCCCTGGGAGTGAGGGTGGAAGGCTCTGCGCCCCTCGATGGCTCTGCTGCTCTCCCGCGGGCGCCCGCTGCACACAGCCTGTCTCCAGGGGAATACGGAGGACCAGGATCATAGTCTTTGTGCAGAGAAAGCCTGGGCCCCCTCTGTTTTCCTCTCCCCAACTGCATATTCAGGGCCCTGTGGCTCCTACCGGACTCGGGGTTGGAGGATGGACGCGCTGTGTCCCACGGGAGCAGCAGGACGAAGTACCAGTTCCCCGCCTGACTCGGTGCTTTCCGTGACCCAGGCGGGGCACATTTCACATTTCCGGCTGGCATTTATTATTGACACCCGGAGCCGTGATAATCAGGGCGCAATGCACGTGCGTGACGGGCTGGATGCTGAGTTGCACCTTTCCCCCTTCTTCGGGAAATGGAACGGGGAGCAGCCAGGAGACCTAGATTAGAGTTCTTGCTGTGCCACTCCCAGCGGCGTGAGCCTGCGCAAGACCTTAGCTTCTCGGCGCCGCGGTGGTTTCCTCCTCTCCTTGGCCTGCAGGGCCATTGTGAGGCACCTGGCACCCAGGAAGCGCACAACCAACGCCCCCCTTCTATGACTTCATGGAGAGCACCGCTCAGGAGGCCAGCTTGCAGAGGCGGGGGAGGGGAGCAGCCCGCTTGCTTCTTTGTTACGGCTTCTACACTGACCGTAGGGACCTGGGGATGGAGTGGAATTAACCTGAAGTCGTGATTCACACTCTTCCCCACTCCCCCACCTTACCTCCGCGGAGGGCCTCTTTCCTCCAGCCCCAGGTAAAGAGGCAGAGCCAGCGGCAGTATTCTTCAGCGCCATATGGGAGATTTTATTTGTAGACTCGCGAATTTTCCCGCCCATCCCTCCCGTTGAGATGGTTGCGCGATCTTCGCCCTCTCCGCACACCTCTGGCTCCCATCCAAGTTCACACCTGCGAGCAGAGACCTCAGCGTCAGTTAGGAGCTAAGACCGCCCCCAGAGGGCGCTGGCGTCCAGGGAGAGGGCTCGGGGACCAGGGCGCTGCGGTGTCTGGCAGATTGGCGATGCCCGGTTTGCTGAAGGGGCAGCTTCCCATTCAGCTGGACCCCCAGGCCCATCACCCCCTTCCTTTCTTGGGACCTCAGTGGAGGGGCTGGAGTATTTCTACTTTTTCTTTTGCTAAAGAACTTTTGTTCAGAGTAGGTCTTATTTGAGGCACGAATAAATAAAACAAATGCAGAGTTTATCTAAGAGGGGATGAGATGCAGAAGAGCCTTACTTGACCACGCCCCCTCCCCTTAGCCCCACATTTGGAAGTCCCTAAACTCACTCGGACTTCTGTGAGATTCTGAGCCATAGCAGATGGCCCCTCCTGAGGCCTCCAGGCAGTGGATGACCCACCTCAGAACCACACTCCCAGTGCCCTCCTTCCCCAGAGCCCCTACTTGGGTCCTGAGAGGACCCAGCCTGGCCACTGCCCTGCTGTGTGGACTTGGTCAATGGCTTCCGCCTCTCTGGGCTTCCCTCTCTGGGCATGAAGGTAGGGCCTCCCAGCACTGCCAGCCACAGCCCCCAAGACTCTGGATCCTAAGCCCTCTGACTCTGGGCCCAGCTCAGGGCCTGGCTTGGGGCTTGTGTCTCACCCTAGCCTGGCAGTGGCATTGTCACAGCTTGTATGGACGGACCATTGGCAGCTCAAGTGATGCCGAGCAGAGGCGGGTGCAGCAGCGCTTGACCCAGCGCAGGGCGGATGGTCTGCACATCACCCGGGGCCCTGGGAGGTGGACTCGTGTGGGCAGCCCCTCACACCAGATCCACTGGTCTGCTGTGTCCAGCTGTTTCATGTCCTCCACGGGAGGTCTGTACTGGTGGGTCTTCAGGAAGACGATCCGGGGGTCCGCAGTGGGTGATTGCCGCTCCTGGGCTCCAAGGCCAGTGGGCCGGCCACGACCCTTTGACGTCACGGGGACCTCAGGCTCCGGCCACTCCTCCTCGTGCGGCACTGCTTGCTGTGCCGTGTGCCCCTCCCGCAGTGCCACCTTGGGCCTTGACTGCTCCAGGTCCTCAGGCTCCCTCAGGGACTCTGATTTCTTGGAGTCCAGTTTCTTGTTGGGACACCCAGCCTCCTGAAGATCTTTGTTATTTTGTTCTACTGTATCCCAGACGTCTTCGTGGCTGGCAGGGAGAGGAGCGGCAGTCAGCAGAGCAAGACCAAGGTCCTGGTCCTCCTGCTAGACCGAGACAGCGGTTCTGCAGTCAGCTCAGGGAGCCTGTCAGGAAAGCTAGAGAGGGCCTGAAAAGAAGCTTCTCCACCACTCAGAGGTCTTGTTCCTGGGGGCAGGGGGTGTGGTGATAAGTCCTGGCAGAAGGGATGTGAGAGGTTGGAAAGGCCTGAGGCAATGGCTAGTAGTTAGGACACCTAGAAATATACATTGCCTGCCTCGGCCACTAGGTTAGGGCTCTGCCTCTTTGGATTTCAATTGATGGAGTGGACTGGTCCAGTGTTTTGTTTGGATTTCAGTTGATGGAGTGGACTGGTCCAGTGTTTTGTTTTTGGGTTTTTTTTTTTTGTTTTCAAATTGTGTTCCAATCTTAGAAAGTATCTCAAATGACCACCCCCCACCCCTGGAGGGGCAGGGTGAGGGGCAGGATAGCTTCCCTCCAATGACACAGTTGGGGCTTGGGGACGGAAATTTGAAGAGAGGCTCTGCTGCTTTAAAAAGGCTTGGAAATCTCTGGGACTAGATGATCCTGACCCTTTTGGCTCAGTGTTTCCTGAGCACCTGCATCGAGGAGGACGCCAACTCAGAGGGAGGAGCCAGAGGGGTGGAGTTACCTAGAGGGGTTAGGAGACTTTCCCCAGGGGTGTCTGTCGTAGACCGAGTCCCCTGCAGTGTGGCAGCCCCCGTCCTAGCTGAGTGTGTGTGGAGAGAGAGAGGCCTCAGGCTCAGGATAATGACAATACAGAGGATGGATAATAATGGCCACTGCCGATTGGGTGCCCACTGGGTGTCAGGCCCAGGACCCTCACAACAGTCCTGCAAAGCAGGAGGCAGGGAAGAGGCAGAGTGGCTTGGAGAGCACAGGCTTTGGAGACAAACTGGGGTTCACATTTGCTTCTGCCTCTTACCATCTGTGTGATTCGGGGCAAGAAAGGTAACCTGTCAGAGCCTTAGTTTCCTCATCTGTAAAACTGGGGTAATTCCTTCTACCTAATAGGATTTTTGTGAAGAATAAACTAAGTGGGAAGATGCTTTGCATGGTACCCGGCACTTAGCAGGTGCCTCATGTCAGCTTTCTTAGCATCCTGATGTGACTTGTGAGGAAACTGAGCCTCAGCAGAATGACTGGTTTGCAGGTGGATCTCTGCGTGATGTTGACTTGGGAGAAGCAGGAGGGGTGGCCCCTCGTGCTCAGAGCACCAGGTGGTGGTTAGTCCCATGGTTGGATTATTGTGACCAGGGTCATGACAACAGCTCTGATATCAGCTGGGAACGGCTTCAAATCCTAGCTCTGCCACTTACCAGTCCAGTTAACGGGACAAGTTACAACATCTCTTGAGCCTCAGCTCCTCAGTAAAATAGGGCTAATAAATAACTACCTTTCTGCCAGAGCCTAGTCAAAATGCAGGTTGTGAAATTCCTTAGCATGGTGCCCGTTCCTAGTAAAGGTGGCTATTGGGCCCATGATAGGGGCCGCGGGTGGGCCATGCTCACCCAGAGGAGACCCTGCGGATCTTCGGAACTCTGAGCAGTGAATTCCAACAGCTTTTGGCCAGGTTATGCAGTTCTTGGGTCCGAGGGTTCGAGCTCTCGAGCAGCTTCAAGAGCGACAAGTTTTTTAGCACCTGCCAGGGGCGAGGAGCCAGAAAAACTGAAGCTTCAGCTTTCCTGGGATAGCGTCCCACCCTGCTACCCGGACTTTGGCTCAGCTCAGCTCAGGGCAGGGCCAGGTGACTCCTCCCGGGTCACTCGAATTGGCAGCCAGGAGCAACACTGCATGGGGACTCAGGCTCTCCTAAGCAGACACCAAAACGGGGCGTCTCACCACTTTAAGTCGGTTCCGCGCAATAACTTTGCTGACAGGCTGCTGTATCTTGTCCCGTGGTTCCTCATCTTGCATCTGACAGAGAGAGAGAGAGAGAGAGGGAGAGAGAGAGAGAGAGAGGGAATGCTAACACAGTAGGAACCCCCCCGAACGCCTCCATAATGCCTCTCCATTGGGCTGGGCTTGGTGTGACCAACCCTAGACTGGCAGTTTTGTCACCTTGGTTTGGGGGTGGAAACAGGGAGCCCATTCTAACTCTCCTGACCTCCCTTCACCCTTCACCTCTCCCTCTTCCCCCCAGGCTGGAAGGCCCCCATCCTGGGCATGGTTGGACTCTTTGTTGAGACCCCCACTGGGTCCAGTCCCAAATCCAACCTTGGAAACCACTGTATTCTTGAGCCTCTTCTTTGCTGATGGACTCATGCTGGAGCTGTGAGGCCTCAGAGACAGATGGAGCAAGGCACCGCCTGCCCCCTGCCTCTCTCAGCTCAGCCAGCGCTCAGGCTGGGCATCAGGATGATTGTGCTGTGGCTCCCAGGGAGGGGGCTGTGACATCACTGAAATGTGTGACAGTGGCAGGGCTGAGTCTCCGAGGAGTATGTGGATGGCAGGGGTGGAGGGTGAGGAGGAAACTCCTGTCTGTGGAGAAACCCGGTAGGCGCCAGGCAGAGGCATATGTTGTCACCATCTCCCTGTGAGGTAGGAAGATTCCCCCATCTTTTTGTTTGTTTGTTTGTTTGTTTTAATAAAGAAGCCAGGGTTCAAAGAAATTAAATAATTTATCCACACATTCAGAGGGAGGAGCCAGAGGGGTGGAGTTACCTAGAGGGGTTAGGAGACTTTCCCCAGGGGTGTCTGTCGTAGACCGAGTCCCCTGCAGTGTGGCAGCCCCCGTCCTAGCTGAGTGTGTGTGGAGAGAGAGAGGCCTCAGGCTCAGGATAATGACAATACAGAGGATGGATAATAATGGCCACTGCCGATTGGGTGCCCACTGGGTGTCAGGCCCAGGACCCTCACAACAGTCCTGCAAAGCAGGAGGCAGGGAAGAGGCAGAGTGGCTTGGAGAGCACAGGCTTTGGAGACAAACTGGGGTTCACATTTGCTTCTGCCTCTTACCATCTGTGTGATTCGGGGCAAGAAAGGTAACCTGTCAGAGCCTTAGTTTCCTCATCTGTAAAACTGGGGTAATTCCTTCTACCTAATAGGATTTTTGTGAAGAATAAACTAAGTGGGAAGATGCTTTGCATGGTACCCGGCACTTAGCAGGTGCCTCATGTCAGCTTTCTTAGCATCCTGATGTGACTTGTGAGGAAACTGAGCCTCAGCAGAATGACTGGTTTGCAGGTGGATCTCTGCGTGATGTTGACTTGGGAGAAGCAGGAGGGGTGGCCCCTCGTGCTCAGAGCACCAGGTGGTGGTTAGTCCCATGGTTGGATTATTGTGACCAGGGTCATGACAACAGCTCTGATATCAGCTGGGAACGGCTTCAAATCCTAGCTCTGCCACTTACCAGTCCAGTTAACGGGACAAGTTACAACATCTCTTGAGCCTCAGCTCCTCAGTAAAATAGGGCTAATAAATAACTACCTTTCTGCCAGAGCCTAGTCAAAATGCAGGTTGTGAAATTCCTTAGCATGGTGCCCGTTCCTAGTAAAGGTGGCTATTGGGCCCATGATAGGGGCCGCGGGTGGGCCATGCTCACCCAGAGGAGACCCTGCGGATCTTCGGAACTCTGAGCAGTGAATTCCAACAGCTTTTGGCCAGGTTATGCAGTTCTTGGGTCCGAGGGTTCGAGCTCTCGAGCAGCTTCAAGAGCGACAAGTTTTTTAGCACCTGCCAGGGGCGAGGAGCCAGAAAAACTGAAGCTTCAGCTTTCCTGGGATAGCGTCCCACCCTGCTACCCGGACTTTGGCTCAGCTCAGCTCAGGGCAGGGCCAGGTGACTCCTCCCGGGTCACTCGAATTGGCAGCCAGGAGCAACACTGCATGGGGACTCAGGCTCTCCTAAGCAGACACCAAAACGGGGCGTCTCACCACTTTAAGTCGGTTCCGCGCAATAACTTTGCTGACAGGCTGCTGTATCTTGTCCCGTGGTTCCTCATCTTGCATCTGACAGAGAGAGAGAGAGAGAGAGGGAGAGAGAGAGAGAGAGAGGGAATGCTAACACAGTAGGAACCCCCCCGAACGCCTCCATAATGCCTCTCCATTGGGCTGGGCTTGGTGTGACCAACCCTAGACTGGCAGTTTTGTCACCTTGGTTTGGGGGTGGAAACAGGGAGCCCATTCTAACTCTCCTGACCTCCCTTCACCCTTCACCTCTCCCTCTTCCCCCCAGGCTGGAAGGCCCCCATCCTGGGCATGGTTGGACTCTTTGTTGAGACCCCCACTGGGTCCAGTCCCAAATCCAACCTTGGAAACCACTGTATTCTTGAGCCTCTTCTTTGCTGATGGACTCATGCTGGAGCTGTGAGGCCTCAGAGACAGATGGAGCAAGGCACCGCCTGCCCCCTGCCTCTCTCAGCTCAGCCAGCGCTCAGGCTGGGCATCAGGATGATTGTGCTGTGGCTCCCAGGGAGGGGGCTGTGACATCACTGAAATGTGTGACAGTGGCAGGGCTGAGTCTCCGAGGAGTATGTGGATGGCAGGGGTGGAGGGTGAGGAGGAAACTCCTGTCTGTGGAGAAACCCGGTAGGCGCCAGGCAGAGGCATATGTTGTCACCATCTCCCTGTGAGGTAGGAAGATTCCCCCATCTTTTTGTTTGTTTGTTTGTTTGTTTTAATAAAGAAGCCAGGGTTCAAAGAAATTAAATAATTTATCCACACAGCTGGATAATGTTGGAGCTGGAAATGTAAGGTCTGACCGTCAACCCATGAAACGTGGGTTCCCAACTATGCTCAATGTTCATTCATGTCACATATGTTGACTGTGTATCTGCTACGTGTTCGGTGTGTTCTAAGCGCTGGATTAAAAAAAAAAACAATTCCTACCATCAAGGAACTTACATTCTAGTGGAGAGTGTGTGTGCTTGTAAAGGTTTAACAATAGGCTCTCTGAAACAAAGTGTGTATATGTGTGTGTGAATGTGTGTTTATCATAAATTTTACTGAAAGAAACCTAATAAAATTCTACAATACTCTTTATTGTGAATTCGGTACAGCCAGTTTATTCTTACAGTATACTTTTCTTGAATTTTGCCTGACTCTTGCATCCATAGTCAACCTATGGTTATAACTGATGAACAAGTGTAGTTCCAACATGAATGTTGACGTAAGAAAGTGAAAAAGTGAAAGAACGAAGATGTTGGAATTCAACTCATTTCTCAATGACCTGATCGACTTCTTTGCTGTATTAGATGGCAGTTTTCAAATACCGGGAGTATATTTGCTCAGCTTTTTTTGCGTGTGTGTGGCTATTTACAATGTACAGGCATACCTCAGAGATATGGCAGGTTCGGTTCCAGACCACTGCAATACAGCGAGTTACCTGAATCTTTTGGTTTCCCAGTGCATATGAAAGTTATGTTTACACTATACTGTAGTCTATTAAGAGTGCGATAATAGCATTATGTCTAAAAAAAGTACATGCCTTAATTTAAAAATACTTAATTGCTAAAAAACACTGATCATCATCTGAGCCTTCAGCAAACTGTAGTAGCAACATCAAAGGTCACAGATCGCCGTAACAAGTATAATAGTGAAAAAGTTTGAAATATTGTGAAAATTACCAAAATGTGACACAGTGACATGAAGCAAGCAAATGCTGTTGAAAAAATGGCATCTATGGACTTGTTCAACTAGGGTTTCCACAAACCTCCAATTTGTAAATACCACACCATCTGTGAAGTGCAGCAAAGCGAAATAAAGTGAGATCTGCCTGTAGCAGCTATAGACAGGACATATTTACATTTAATCACATTATTAACATTTCCTCCATTACTTTCTTAAGGCTAGACCGGCGGTAGGCAAATTTCTTCTGTAAGGAGCAAGATAGTAAATATGTTAGACTTTGCAGGCCATGTAGTTGCAGCTACTCAACTGCTCTTGGGATGTGAAAGCAGCCACAGATATGGAAATGAGTGGGCCTGGCTGTGTTGCAATAAAGTTTATTTACAGAAATAGTTGGTGGGCTGGATGCGGCCCATGGCCAACTGCTGGTCTAGACAGTCAACAGAACAATAAATCAAAACCTGAGTTATCATACTTACCTATTGCTGTGGTGTAAATACTCCTACCAGGGCTGATTTCGAGCTACCAGTGTGATGTCAATGAATGCGGAGTTGAAAAGAAACGCACAGTAGCATGCCATTATATAGTATATATTTCTACCATATTTCTACAGCTGTAAAGATTCTCAAGATCATAGATAATAGCAAAAGGTAGTAAAAATTAGAAAGTGATGAGTTTGAGCATTTTTCACCTTTGTTTTTATCTTTTTTTTTAAATTAATTTATTATTTATTTATTTATTTTTGGCTGTGTTGGGTCTTCGTTGCTGCACGCGGGCTTTCCCTAGTTGTGGTGAGCAGGGGCTGCTCTTCGTTGCAGTGCGTGGGCTTCTCATTGCGGTGGCTTCTCTTGTTGTGGAGCACGGGCTCTAGGTGCTCGGGCTTTGGTAGTTGTGGCACGTGGGCTCAGTAGTTGCGGTGCACGGGCTCAGTTGCTCTGTGGTATGTGGGATCTTCCCAGACCAGGGTTCGAACCCGTGTCCCCTACATTGGCAGGTGGATTCTTAACCACTGTGCCACCAGGGAAGCCCCTCACCTTTGTTTTTAATATCATTAACTTAATGAAGTTGGTATAATTTAATTTTTAATGATGGCATTGCTTAACAACCAGCCAGCCAAGTTCCTAAAAATGTCATAGGCTTTTGTAAGCCCTCAGAGTCGGTTCCAGCACGCTTCTGTTAACGCTGGATGGGAGTAAGTGTGTGGAGAAAAGTAAACAGTGTGGGTCGGAAAGGGAGAACAAAAGTAGAAGCTTTGCTGTATTAAAAAGGATGGAATGGGACCATTTCACCGACAAGATGAGATTTGAGGAGAGACCTGGAGGAGGTGAGGGAAGGGGGAAGGAGTGGCGTCAGGAGATGAGGGCAGAGGCGGAGTCGTGGTGAAGGGCTGGGGACGGATCATAGATTTTAACAGCTCAGGCTGCTCTGAGTAATCTGCCCAGCTGGCTGCATCATTAATCAGAAGAGCTGGTGAGATCCAGCCTCTCGGGCACCGCCTCACTCAGTCAGCCAATCTGGTACCAAATCCACACCATACCCGGGCGGAGGGGCGTGCGTGCATCTGGGGTGCTTAGCTCTGCCTTTTAGGGGTGATGGACCAAGACCAGACTACCGAACAGCTTCTTACATGTACATGCCCTTTATTATTAGGGCAAAGATAAGCGGGTGGTAAAACACTCTGTGGACCAGGAAGAAACCCAGGAGGTGACTTCGGAGGGAAGGTGCGGAGCACAGCCCTGCCCCTCTCCCTCTGCCTCAGCACTCTCCGTGGCTCCTCTGTGCGATTTCAGCTCTTCCTGGACCCTGCTGGACTCTGGTGGGCTGCATCAGGGTCATCTACCCCCGCCACTCAGCACCTGGGCACCAAGGGCTGGGGCCCCGCTGTGCGCTCCCCACTGAAGATGGCACACAGGCCCAGGGGAGAGGTCCTTCTAGAATATGGGTTCCTCAGGGGCAGGGACTTTTGGCTGTTCTCTTCATTGCTAACCCCTCAGAGCCTAGAATAGTACCTGGCTGACAATAGGTGCCCACTAAGTATTTCATGAAAAAGTGAAATAAATGGCGTCACCTATGATAAGGGCTGGGGGCCGGGCGCCGCTGGAACACAGAGGAGCAGTGTGGGGAGGCCAGGGAACTCTTCAAAGAGATGGTGAGAGGAACAAAGGAGGAGTATGGCCTCCAGGCAGAGGGCTGTGGGCTGGGCAGGGCACTCTCAAAAGAGGGGATTTTAAAAGTACAGGTGTGGGAGGGAATTATGGACTGGTGTATGTGCTGGAGTGGAAAGTAGGAGCCCAGAGCAGCGGTGACCAAACCCGGAGGAGTGAGCAAGACACAGACTGCTAAGGGCTTGATCAGAGGCTCAGGGGCTTGGAGTTTGTCCTGAGGGTCAGAGCATCCTGGGAGCATTCCAGCAACCGAGGCAACGGGGCTTGATTGAGCTCCAGGGGCTGGCGCGCGCCTCTCTCTGCCGTTCTGTTCTAGTCTGTTCTTTTCATCGTCACTCACTTCCCCCCCTTTGGAAGCTTAGGGAGTTCATCCCCAAGGGGGCAGGGCATTCTCCCTGACCAGACATTGTACCCCAGCAATGGCTCCTAAAGCAAATTCCCATATTCTGTCTTGTTTGTCTCTTCGGTTTACACAGGAAACACCATTTATGGGAATAGTGACACCCAAGGACACACAGCTGGTCAGCCTTTTGGACCAAATCCAAGGCACTTGAGTGAGAAACTGCCACTCTGTTTTTCTTAGTTGTGGTAAATACACATAACAAAATTTACCACCTTAAACATTGTAAGTGGGCAGTTCAGTAGTGTTCAGTACATTCACACTGTTGCATAACCATCACCGCCATCCATCTCCAGAACTCTTTTCATCCTGCAAAACTGAAACTCAATACTAAATAACAACTCCCCCTTCCCTACTCCCCCTCAGCCCTGGCAACCACCCTTCTACCTTCTGTCTCTATGAATTTGACTGCTCTAGGGACCTCATGTGAATGGAATCATACAATATTTGTCTTGCTGTGATGGCTTTTTTCGCTTAGCACAATGTCCTCAAGGGTCATCACATTATAGCAGAATTCCCTTCCTTTAAGGCTGAATAATATTCTGTTGTACGTATAGACCATATTTTGCTTATCTACTCATCCATTGGTGGGCACTTGGGTTGCTTCCACCTTTTTGGCTACTATGAATAATGCTGCTATGAACATGGGTGTACAAATATCTCTCTTTTAAAATTTTTTTTTAAAATTTATTTATTTTTGGTTGTGTTGGGTCTTCGTTGCTACGTGTGGGCTTTCTCTAGTTGCAGCGAGCAGGGGCTACTCTTCGTTGCGGTGTGTGGGCTTCACATGCGGTGGCTTCTCTTGTTGTGGACCATGGGCTCTAGGTGCACAGGCTTCAGTAGTTGTGGCACGTGGGCTCTAGAGCGCAGGCTCAGTAGTTGTGGCACATGGGCTTAGTTGCTCTGCGGCATGTGGGATCTTCCCGGGCCAGGGCTCGAACCCGTGTCCCCTGCTTTGGCAGGCGGATTCTTAACCACTGTGCCACCAGGGGAGCCCCAATATCTCTCTTTAAGACCCTACTTTAAATTCTTTTGAGTGTACACTCAAAAGTGGAATTTCTGGGCCATATGGTAATTCTATTTTTAATTTCTTTCAATATTTATTTATTTAGCCTGTGCTGGGTCTTAGTTGCGGCATGTGGACTTCTTAGTTGTGGCATGCAGACTCTTAGTTGAGGCATGAGGGATCTAATTCCCTGACCAGGGATCAAACCTGGGCCTCCTGCAATGGGAGCTCGGAGTCTTACCCACTGGACTACCAGGGAAGTCCCTCTATTTTTAATTTTTTGAGGAACCACCATTCTGTTTTCTATAGTGGCTGCACTATTTTACATTCCCACCAACAGTGCACAGGGTTTCAGTTTGCCACATCCTCACCAACACTTGTTATTTTTCCTCCCTCCCTCCTTTCTTTCTTTCTTTCTTTCTATAGTAGCTATCCTGATGGCTGTGAGGGTCTACTCTTTTTCGTCATTGTTTTATTTTGTTTCATCTCATAGTTTGTACTTTACTTTCTTTAAAGTTAGGTTTATTGGGGTATATATATATATATATATATATATATACATATATATATATTTCAAAGCGGGATACATATTTAATTTTTTTCTTTTTTTAAAAATAAATTTATGTATTTATTTTTGGCTGCATTGGGTCTTTGTGGCTGCACGTGGGCTTTCTCTAGTTGCGGTGAGCGGGGGGCTACTCTTCGTTGGGTTGCGCGGCCATCTCATTGCCCCGTGGCTTCTCTTGTTGAGGCATGGGCTCTAGGCACGCGGGGTTCAGTAGTTGTGGCTCGCGGGCTCTAGAGCGCAGGCTCAGTAACTGTGGCACACGGGTTTAGTTGCTCCGCGGCATGTGGGATCTTCCCGGGCCAGGGCTTGAACCCGTGTCCCCTGCATTGGCAGGCGGATTCTTAACCACTGAGCCACCAGGGAAGTCCCCCATCTCCATTTCTATATTTTTATTATTTCAGGAATGTTACATGTATGAAATCATACAGTATGTAACATTGCAGGCTTGGCTTTTTTTGTACTCAGAATAATGCCCTTGATATCCATCCAGTTGTGTGTATCACTAATTTGTTCCTCTTTTGCCAAGTATTATTACACAGTATGGATGTACCACAATTTGTTTAACCATTCACCCACTGAAGAACATTTGGGTTGTTTCTCATTTAGGGCTATTACAAATAAAGCTGACATGAACACTCGTGAACAGGTTTCACATGGACATAGTTTTAATTTCTCTGTAATCAATGCCAAGGAGTATGATTGCTAGATTATGTGGTAAGTATATGTTTAGTTTTCTAAGAAACCACCAAACTGTTTTCCAGAGTGACTGTATCATTTTACATTCCACCAGCAATGTTTGGATGATCTAGCTTCTTTGCATCCTGACCTGCTTTTAGTATGGTCACTAATTTTTAATTAACTGGTATAAAATAGATGTGTAGTGATACCTCATCATGCTTTTAATTTGCATTTCCCTACTGGCTATTGATGTTGAGCATATTTTAATGTGTTTATTTGCCATCTCTATGTCCTCTTTGGTGAAATATCTGTTCAAATCTTTTGCTTATTTTCTAATTGGATTGTTTTTTTACTGTTGAGTTTTGAGAGTTCTTTATGTATTCTAGATATGAGTCCTTTGTAAGATGTGTGACTTGCAACTATTTTCTTCCCACATCTGTATACCTTTAATTTCCTTTTCTTATTTTATTGTTCTGGCTATGACTTCCAGTACCATTTTGAATAAAAGTGGTAAAAGCAGACATCCTTGCCTTGCTCTTGATGCTAAGGGGAAAGCATCTTATCTTTCACCATTAAGTATGATGTTAGTTGTAGATTTTCTGTAGGTGGTCTTTATTAAGTTCAAAGTTACCTTCTATTCTTAGTTTGTTGAGTTTTTATCATTAATAGCCATTGAATTTTATGATTTTTCTGCATCAGTTGATATGATCATGTGATTTTTTTTCTTTTGTTAATTACTATGGTTGATTACATTAACTGAGTTGAATATTGAACTAGGCTTGCATCTCTGAATAAACCTCACTTGGTTTTGGTGTTTAATTCTTTTTATATTTGCTAGACTCAATTTGCTCATATTTTGTTGAAGATTTTTTTTTTCTTTTTTTTCGGTACGCGGGCCTCTCACTGTTGTGGCCTCTCCCGTTGCGGAGCACAGGCTCCGGACGCGCAGGCTCAGCGGCCATGACTCACGGGCCCGGCCGCTCCGCGGCATGTGGGATATTCCCGGACCGGGGCACGAACCTGTGTCCCCTGCATCGGCAGGCGGACTCTCAACCACTGAGCCACCAGGGAAGCCCTGTTGAAGATTTTTATGTCTATTTGTATGATGGATATAGGTCCTTTTATATGGTACCTGTACTACCCTTGAACTGTTATAGTTTGAGAGTGGACTTAAATTAGTTGTAAACATATGTTACAGACTAGGGAAACAGCTAAAAATTTTTAAAAAGAAGTACAATTTATAAGCTAAGGAAGGAGAGGAAAATAGAATTTTATAAAATACTTAATTAAAACAAAAGAAGCAGAAAAAGAGGGAAAGAAAGAAAAAGAACAAGTGCAACAAATAGAGAAGTTATAAACATGGTAGATGTTTATACTAAGTATATCAGTAATCACTTTGTGACTGGCCTAAATATTAAATATTGAAGGACTGAGACTGTCAGAGTAGATAAAAAAATAAGACCCAACTATATACTGTCTTTAAAAAAATCCCACTTTAAATAAAAAGACACAAATAGTTTAAAAGCAAAGGGATGGAGAAAGATGTGCCATGCTAACACCAATCAAAAAAAAAAAAAGCTGGAGTAGCTATCTTAATTTCAGTCAAAGCAGACTTCAGAACAAGGAACGTTATCGGGGATGAAGGGCATTAAATAATAATAAAGGAGTCCATTCTCCATGAAGACAAACAATCTTTAATGTGTGTGTCCCTAACAACAGAGTGTCAAAATATGTGAGGTAAAAACTGGTGGAACTCCGGAGACTTCCCTGGTGGTCCAGTGGCTAAGACTCCGTGCTCCCAATGCAGGGAGCCCAGGTTCGATCCCTAGTCAGGGAACTAGATCCCACATGCCACAACCAAGATTTCCCATGCTGCAACTAAAAGATCCCGCATGCTGCAACGAAGATCCTGCACGTGGCAACGAAGATCCCACGAGCTGCAACTAAGACCCGTCGCAGACAAATAAATAAATAAATATTTTTTAAAAAACACCCCAAAAAACTGGTGGAATGCCATAGAGAAATAGATAAATCCACTACTACAGTTGGAGACTTCAACACCACTCTTTCAATACTTGATAAATCAAGCAGGCAGAAAATCAGTGAGGATATAGTTGAACACCACCGTCAGTCAGCTTGATCTAATTGGCTTTTATACTATAAGATTCTATAAAATTTATAGAATACTTCATCCAAGAACAGCAGAATACCCATTCTTTTCAAGCTCATATGGAACGTTCAAGATAAACCACATTCTGGGCCATAAAGCCTACCTGATCAGATTTTTAAAAGTAGGAATCATACAAAGTGTGTTCTCAAGCCAAAATGGAAACAAACTAGAGACCAATAACAGATAGCTGGAAATTCCAAGACATTTGGAGATGAAACAACACACTATAAATAACACATGGATCAAAGAAGAAATCTCAAGAGAAATTTAAAAATATTTTGAACAGTATGAACATACAGCTCATCAAAATTTGTGGGATGCAGTGAAAACAGTGCTTAGAGGGAAATTTATAGCACTAAATGCATATATTAGAAAAGAAGAAAGATCAGAAATCAATCTGATCTTTCACCTTATAAAACTAGAGAAAGAAGAGCAATTTAAGCCTAAAGCAAGCAAAATAAAAGAAGTAATAAAAATTAGAGGAGAAGTCAGTGAAATTGAAAATAGGAAAACAATAGAGAAAATCAATGAAACCAAAAACGGATCCTTTGGAAAAATAAATAAAATTGACAGACCTCTGGCCAGACTAACCAAGAAAAAAAGAAGACACAAATTACCAATATTCGAAATTTAAGGGAGTTCCCTGGTGCCCCAGTGGTTAAGAATCCACCTTCCAATGCAAGGGACCCAGGTTCGATTCCTGGTCGGGGAACTAAGATCCCACGTGCCACAGGGCAACTAAGCCAGCGCGCTCTAGAGCCAGTGCACATGGCAGCAAAGATCCCAAGTGCGGCAACTAAGACCCAACGCAGTCAAATAAATAAATAAATACATTTTTTTTAAAAAAGAAATTCTTTTAAATTTTATTTTATTTTTATTTTAAATAATTATTTTATTTTATTTATTTTTTAAATAAATATTTTTAAAAAAAGAAATTGAAGAGGGGCCATCACTACTGATCTCAGGGACATCTAAAGGATAATAAAGGAACATCATGAATAACTCTATGCCCTCAAATCTGTTAACTTAGATGAAATGTGTCTATTGTGTTTTGTTTTATTTCAGTACTGTCTTTGGTTTTGGTATCAAGGTAATACTAGCTTTATAAAACAAGTGGAGAGGTGTTCCCTCCTATTCCATTTTCTGAAAAAGATTGTATAAAATTGGTATTAATTCTTCTAAAAATGTTGTGTAGATTTCTCCAGTGAAACTCTCTGGGCCTGGGGATTTCTTTTTCAAGAATGTTGTGTTTTTTTGGTGTTTTGTTTTTAATTAACTACAAATTCAATTTCTGTAATAGTTATAGAGTTATTTAAATTGTCTGTTTCATGTTGGATGAATTTTGGCAGTTTGTACTTTTTGAGGAATTGGGTCCTTTTCATCTAAGTTGTCGAATATTTGTGTGTAGAGCTGTTCCTATTGGTCCCTTATTATCTTTACAACATCTGCAGAGTCTGTAGGGATATCTTCTGTTGCACTCATGATTTTGAGAGTTTAGGTCACTCTCTTCTTTTTTCTTTGTTAGTATTGTCAGAGGTTTGTCAATTTTATTGATCTTTTCAAAAGGGAGAATTCAAAAATAGGGAGGGGGTGTAGGTCTTTGTTAAATTTTGGGAAATTTCAGCCATTATTTCTTTGAATGCTTTTTCAGTTCCACTTCTTTTCCCTCCACTTGAGACTCCAGTGACACAAATGTTAAATCTTTTGTTATTGTCTCACAGGTTGCTGAGGCTCTGTCCTTCCTTTTTCCCTTCCTCCCTCCCTCCCTTCTTTCCTTCCTTCCTTCTTCTTTAAAATCTAATTTTCCTTGTTTTTCAGATTGGGTAATTTCTACTGTTCTATCTTGAAATTCACCAATCCTTTCATATGTTATTTTCATTCTTCTATTGAACCTATCCAGTGAGGGTTTTTTTTTATTTTAAATTAAAAAATTTTTAATTTAAACTAATTTATGTTAGTTTCATAGGGTTGCTCTAACAAATTACGAGAAAGTTGATGGCTTAAAACAACAGAAGTTTATTTTCACACAGTACTGGAAGCCAAAAGTCCAAAAATCAAGGTGTTGTTTCCTTCTGGAATCTCCAAGGGAGAATCTGTTCCATACCTCTTTCCTAGCGTCTGGTGATTGCCAGCGATCCTTGGCATTCCTTGGCTTGAGATCTATCATTTTGATATCTGCCACCATCTTCACATGGTGTTTTCGCCTGTGTGTCTTTTTATGTTTTCACATAGTCTTATAAAGATACCAGTTATTGGACTTAGTGCCCACCCTAATCCAGTACAACACCATCTTAACTAATTACATCTGCAAAGACCCTATTTCCAAATAAGGTCACAATCTGTGGTATTAGGTAGTCATGAATTTTTGGAGGACACTATTCGACCCAGTACAGTTACTTTTTCTTCAGTGCTAATATTTCTATGTGGTTCTTCTTTGTATCTTCTATTTGCTTCCCTGAGATTTTAATTTTTTCATTTATTGAGTTGGCCAAAAAGTTCACTTGTGTTTTTCCATAACATGTTTTTGGCCAATCCAGTATTTCAAAAAGTTCGCAATTTGCTTGTTTTTTTTTTGTTTTAAATAAATAAATTTATTATTTATTTATTTATTTATTTAAATAAATAAATTTATTATTTGTCATTTGTGTTCTTGGGTTCCTAGCTCGTCTGTCAACTATGTTTACGTTTGTTTTATATATATAATGCCCAGCATGTTAAGCTGCACTTAGTGGGAGGGAAAGAGAGGAAAGCATCTACTCCATCTTGTTCAGAACTAGAAATCCTTTTTTTTCATTTTATACTCTCTTTATCCCTCTAAGTCCAAGTGGAGATGTTTCTGGATATAGAATCCTTTTAAGAACTTGTGGGTCACTCTGAATCTTATTCAGATCCACACTATTAGACAAAAGCCATGCCCCAAATTTCTCTGAGATAAGCCCTTCTCTCTATTAGGCTTCTGCTGAATTGGCTAAGGGGCAACACCCTTAAGCTTTCTAGAATCCTTCTTGCTTGATTCAAAGGATCTGTGAGGCACACCCATCATTTCTTTAGGGGTCTTTTATCTGACAGAAGACTACTCTGATGCATTGTCTTGAACCTTCCTGAGATGCAAACAAAAGATTTGATAGTCACACTCTCGGACCATGTTTTTCTGGTAATGCTCTGGATTTGAGCTCTGCTAGGAAACCTTTTTTTTTTTTAATTAATTTTTATTGGAGTAGAGTTGCTTTACAATGTTGTGTTATTTTCTACTGTACAGCAAAATGAATCAGCTCTACATATACATATATCCCCTCTTTTTTCAATTTAGGAAACCATTTTTTAACTTTACTATCATTTGCCATTTAGAGAGAGTGAGAATTTTCTACCATGAAGTCCTGGCTCCTTCATATTTAACAGTCCTTCCTCTTAGTTCAGGATTTCTCAACCTCAGCACTACTGACATTTCAGGCAGGATAATTCTTTTTTGTGGAGGGAGGAGGTGGTGGGTGGTAAGAGGGTTTTGTCTTGTGCATTATAAAATGTTTAGCAGCATCCCCAGCCTCTACTAATTAGATGCCAGTAGCAACCTCTCCAGATTTTTTTTTTTTTTTGGCCTTGCCATGCGACATGTGGGATCTTAGTTCCCTGACCAGGGATCTAACCCACGCCCCCTGAATTGGAACCACGGAGTCTTAACCACTGGACCGGCCAGGGAAGTCCCCTCTCCAGTTTTGACAACCAGAAATGTCTCCAGACATTGCCAAATGTCCCTACACACACACACACACACACACACACATTTTTTTCCCCCCCACCCCGCTGCCTCCCCGCCCCGGGCGCCATCTCTCTCATTTGAGAGCTGCTGCTTTAGTTTCTCTCTCCCCTCTTGCGTTTTACTATAAGGAGCAAGAAGACACCAGGTGGCACCTTCAACACTTGATTTGGAAATATCCTTAGCCAGATCCCAACTCATTGGGCACGTTTTCTGCTTTCCGCTTTACCACAGGCAACAGGGTTGCTAAACTGTGCTACAGTATAACAGGAATTCCTCTTTCCCCAGTTCCCAATAGTGTTTACCTGACTTTCCTGTATACCCTGGCTGCAATCTTATCAAAGGCACGAGGCTTCTTTTAAGAGCTTTTTCAAGGCATTTTGGGCTTTGAGTACACTCTTCCCAAGTCTATGGCCAGTCCACTGCCAGTCCCATATTTCAGAGCGCTGTGATAGTGGCACCCTGTTCAATACCAAAATCCCTGTGTGTTATTTATTGCTGCATAGCAAATCATCCCCAAATTTAGCAGTTTAAAAAAAAGAAGTATTATCATCTCAAAGGTTTTGAGCATCAGGAATCCAGGACTGCTCTAGCTGGATGGTTCTGCCGCAGTCTCTCCCGAGGTTGCACTCAAGCTGCTGGCCTGGGCTGCAGTCATTCCAAAGGCTCTACTGGGGCCAGTGAATCTGTTTCCATGATCACTCATGGGGTTGCTGGCCGGCCTCTGTTCTTAACTGGCTGTTGGCTGGAACCTTCAGTTCCTAGGTACGTGGGCCTCTCTGTAGGGCTGTAGACAACATAATAGCCTGCTTCCCCCAGAGTGAGTGATCCAAGCAATAGAGAGAACACACACCCAAGATGGAAGCTCTGGGTTTTCCAATTTTTTTAATCCTAATTTTGGACGTGATGTACCATCATCTGCCATGTCTTATTGACACATAAAGTAACCTGCAGAAGAGGACGACACAGAAGTATGAATAAACAGAAGGCAAGGAACATTGGGAGCTTTTTTGGTGGCTGGTTGCTACATTTCACTTTTATTCAGTCAAGATATTTCTCTCATTTCCTTTCGGACTTCATCTTTGACTCATGGGTTATTTGGAAGTGTTGTGTTTTATTTCCAAGTATTGGGGTGTTTTCCAGATCTCTTTCTGTTTTTATTTATATTTTCGTTCTTTTATAGTCATAAAACATATTTTGTATGATTTAAGTTCTTTTAAATTTGTTGAGGTTTGTTTCATGGCCCAGAAGATGTATCTTGGTGAATGTTTTATGTGCAGTTGAAAAGAATGTTTATTCTGCTGGTAAAAGTGCTATAAAAGTGTCAGTCAGAACAAGCTAGTTGGTAGTGTTCAGGTTTTCTGTATCCTTGCTTTTTTTTTCTACTTGTTTTATTGATTACTGAGAGAGAAGCGCTGAATCCTCTAACTGTATTATGGATTTTTCTCTCTTATTTTAGGTCTATTTTTATCTCGTGTTTTTGAAGCTCTGTTAACAGATGTACACATACACATTTATGATTGTTAAGTCTTCTTGGTGAAATGAACCACCTTTTATCATTATGTAATGTCCCTCTTCATCCCTGGTAATAGTCCTTCTTTTGAAGTCTACTTTTTCTGATATTAATATCTCTATTCCAATTTACTATGATTAGTGTTTGCATGGTGTATCTTATTCCATCTGTTTACCTTTGCCTCATATGTATCCTTATAGTTAAACTGGGTTTCTTGTAGACAGCATATTATTGCCTCTTGCTTTTTTTTCCCCCAGTCTACTAACCTGTCTTTTAATTGGTTGCTGTTCATTCACACAATTGGATGAAAATCTTCCATCACACTATTTGTTTTCTATTTTTTCATCTGTGCTTTTTTTTGGTTTTTCCTCTTTTTCCCCCCTTACTTTGGATTAATTGATTATGCTTTGTCAGAGAAAAACCTCATGGGTACCAAAAAGAGACAATAAGACTTACTGCATCCAATCAAGACAGTTTATTACTCATAGAACATCAAACAACATGAACATCAGCATAGTTTTGTGTTGATTCCTTCAGCCCGAAGTTCAACAAGTGATACAGCGGTCCCAGATGCACGGTACACACACAGTGGCTTTGCATCATGGCTGAGGAACCCAGGCCCAGCACTTTTATAGCGAGCAGTCAGCAAGCCTGCCTTTGTCTGAGAAAGACCTGGTCTTATTTCTCAGAGCTGCCAGCTGTATTAATACTGAGCAAGGGCCCAGGTGAAAGAGAAGTCAGATCCTTGCAACCTTGACATGTTGAACACAAAGAGGCCCAGGGAGCATGCCTCCCAATACTTTTATGACTCTATTTTGTCTCCACTATTGGCTTGTTATCTATACCTCTTTAAACATTTTTTTAGTGGGTTGCCCTTGCATTTACAATATATATCTTCAATTAGTCATAGTCAATCTTCAAATATTATACCACTTCTTATATAGCAGAAGGACTCTTTCACAGTGTTTCCAATTCCCATCATTTTTACTACCGTGATTGTCATACATTTTACTTTAATATGTGCTCTACGTCCACCACATATTGCTACTCTTTTGCTTTAGACACTTATCTTTTTTTTTAATAAATTTATTTATTTTTATGGCAGGCAGATTCCTAACCACTGTGCCACCAGGGAAGCCCAGTTATCTTTTAAGATGATTAAAAAACAAAAGTCTCATATTTACCTTTATTCCATCCATTTCTGGAGATCTTCATTTCTTTATGTAGGTCCAGGTTTTTCTCTGGTATCATATTCTTTCTGCCTCGAGAACTTCTACCATTTTTTGTAATGCTGGTCTGCTGGTAATGAATTTTCTGTTTCTGATCATCTGAAAAGAATTATTATATCACCTTCATGTTTGAGAGAGTTTCTTGCTGAGTATAGAATTGCAAGTTGACAGTCTTTTTTTTCTTCCAGCATTTTAAAGATATCATTCTATTATCTTCTAGTCATATAATTTCTTCTCTAATGAGAAATCTGCTGTAATTCTTATGTTTGTTCCTCTGTAGGTACTGTGTCATTTTCCTCTTGATGCCTTCAAGATTTTCTCTTTATCTTGGGTTTTCAACAGTTTGAATATGATAGATCATATTGTGTGTGTGTGTGTGTGTGTGTGTGTGTGCCTGTTGGTATTTAATGGGGTTTTTTTTTGATTCTATGATTTTCTTTGCTCTGTGGTTCTTTCATTATTTTTGGAAAATTGTTGACCATTATTTCTACAAATGTGTGTGTGTGTGTGTGTGTGTGTGTGTGTGTGTGTGTTCCTATCTCTATCTCTTCTCTTTCTGGGATTCAAATTACGCACATGTTAGCTTTGGATCTTCTGGGGTTTTTGTTCTGTTTTGTTTCACTCTTTTTTTTCTCTTTTCTGTTTCAGTTTGGGTAGTCTCTGTTGACCTATCTTCAAGTTCACTGATTCTTTCCTCAGCTGTGTTGAGTTTACTGATGAGGCTGTCAAAGGCATTCTTCATCTCTGTTACAGGTTTTTAAAATTTCTAGCATTTTCCATATGACTCCTTTTTATAGTCCCCATCTCTCTGCTAAAACTCCCCTTCTGTTTATGCATGTTGTCCATATTTTCCAACAGAGCCTTTCACATATTGTTATAGTTGTTTTAAATTTTCTGGCAGGTTAACTCCAGAGAGTTATCTGGTTCTGTTGATTGCTTTCTCTTGACAATAGGGTTTTTTTGTTTTTCTTAAACTGCTTTTGATGTGCATGTTGTAATTTTTGATTCCTGGACATAATGTGTAGAACAGTAGAGGCTGAGGTCAATATGATTTTTGCCTGGAAATTGTCATATCTCTTCTTTTCTTAGGCCATTAGTGTTGAGAATTGAGCCAATCTTGTCAGGAGTTGAACAAAGTTTGGTTTTGTTGTTTCTATGATTACTTTTAGTGTCTGTGACTCCCAAGGATTCTATACTCTCATGCTAGCCACACCTGGCCTTTAGCAATAAAAAGTGTAGCTGAACTCTTCTTACCTGTTTGCACGGAAACCTTGCCTTCCTCCTACTTCAGAGGTGTGCCATGCCTACATCCTATTTCTTCTTGGAGGTGCCTGTCCTTCTTTGGAATTCAGGTTAATTGGTTGCTCTGCAGCCTTAGCTCACTGCTAGGTTTGACGAAAGTAATAATTTTATAATTACCTAACAGTTTAAAAAAACTATTAGTGTGGTAATGGTGCTCTCCCCAGCTTTGGCATCCTAGATGGAACCCAGAAGTCTAAGCCATCTACTTTTTCACTGATCCTTTCAACTCCTTTTGCCATCCACCCTTGGGTCTGCTGCCTGGGCCTCTCTCTTGGCTAATACCCTTCCAGCTTAGCCCTGTGAATTATTTCTAACTTGGATGCTTTTTCCCCTTCCACCCTTGTATGTGGCAAATATCTGGCAAAGGGACAGAGAGGTTCCTGATCTGTCACCATCTTGGGGACGGCTCAAAATAATCCATGCAGTCCTGTTCCCAGGGATAGGCCTGAAAAGGGGGGAGGTGACTTTGGGAGCTGAGCTCTCATCCACCGTACTTTTGACTTGGCCTCATTCCTCTGTGCTAGAAAACGGGACCAAGTATCTACTCCATCCATTAATGAGGAATAAGAATCAGACTGACCAAAACATTTCTCGGAAGATGAAAGCTGCAACGGGATAAAAGCGGAGCAGGCTGGGAGCCATGGTTATAAGCACAGTCTCTGGAAGCAGCCTACTTGGGTTTGAATTTCCGCTCCATCACTTAGTTGCTGTAAGGCCTTGGACAAGTTCCTTCACCTCTCTATATCTCAGTTTCGGTATCTGTAAAATGGAAGTAAAAATAGTATTTACCTCACAGGATTATTAAGAGGATTAAAAGAGTTAATACATGCAAAGCACTTAGAACAGTGACAGGCATATAATAAGCTCTGTAGAAGGTTAGAGCCTACTTCCTATAATTTCAGAAATTCATGGAAGAAAGCAGTTTCCTCCCTTTCTCAGAATCGATTACAGTCCAATCAACTAGTGTTTATGTTTACTGAGCATCTCCAGAGTGCCCAAGTCCTGTACTAAGCATTTTATATGAATTATCTCATAGGAGGTGGGGATTAATTATTCCTACCTAATAGGCAAAGAAATCAAGGATCAGAGAAATTGTTTACACAGCTGCCTAGACACCAGAGCTAGGTTTACCACCCAAGGAATTCAGGTCCAAAGCCCACATCCTTAACCTATAAGATAGATATTCTCTTACTTAAAACTGCTAGGAGACTCCCAGGCCTGTGCTCCTAACCACTGCACTTTTTGCCTCCCACAAACTGGTTTCCTTGCTTGTAAAATAATGGGAAAGCTGCTTGCTGTACTTATCTCACAGGATTGTTTAGGGATCTCAGTAACAATAGAAGAGGCAGAGCTTTAGGTATTTGTACTGAGTGCTGGTCTCCTGACAGGGAAGCCTGAATATGTCCGGACTTTTCACACCTCTGTCCCTCTGTACATGCCCTTCCCCCTCTTCTCTGCTTGTTGAACTCATTTCTTTAAGACTCAGCTCAGATATCAGCACCCGGATTTCATTCTAACAAAGGAGGGATTTAAGCAGGGGGTGGCACATCGGACCTGCGTTTTTGAAGTGACTGATGTGGGGTTCCATGGTTAGCACTCTCGATTCTACAGTGACGACTAACTGCTGTGGGGATGGAGCACCGCAGGACCAGAGTACAAGAAAATCAGAGAGAAGGTTTCCGTAGGAGCCAAGGGAGAGATGGTGGTGGAAACGGGAGAGGAGCGGCGGATGCGAAAGATATTTAGGAAGGAGAATCGACAGTTAATGGAGATGTGTTTTAATGTGGGCATTGAAAGACAGGGAGATGCCAAGGATGACTCCTAGTTTCTGGCTTGCTCGTGGATGTTTGTTGAATGAATGATCGAGTGACCCCACGGCAGAAGCATCTCCGACAGACGCCCCCCTACCCTGCCACCCCGCGGTTTCTGGAGCTACGTACGGGCACAGGGTGGAAGGGGGGCGGAGGAAAATGAGCACAGTGCTCGGTCCGGGAGACTTGTGGCCCTGGTCTGAGCCAGGAGGCACTGCGAGAGGGGCAAGCGTTTCCCCTCTGGGCCCACAGTTTCCGCTTCGCTCCTCCACCCCCGCC
>NW_020173393.1:1955550-1958862 GCF_003031525.2 Neophocaena asiaeorientalis asiaeorientalis | reverse complement strand
CCATCCCGGAGCCGGGAACCGGGGGCTGCGGGGTGAGTCCCAGGGTCAGGGGGCCTCCGCCGCAGTGCACCTGCCCTGATGGGCGGCAGCGAGTCCCCAGCCCCTCTGACCCTGCATACGCCTTCTCGAGGGGTGTGCGTCTAAGCGTGCCGAACGTGGCCGAGGGTGCTGGGGAGTCCGGGTACCGGCGCGTGGAGCTTGCGTCGGGGCTGCCCGGGAGTCGGGGAGCAGCCGGGAGTAGGGGCTGAGAGCCCGCGTATGGGAGCGCGCGGAGCCGGGCGGAGCGCCGAGGGGCCCGACGGGTCGCGGGGAGGAGGGATGCGTGCCGGGAACTTTTTGCCCGCCCTGGAACTGCGAACGATCGCGCCCGCAGGGGCTCCTCGCGGCCGCCGGGCGACCGGCAGAAGCGTGTGTGCCCGCCGCCGCCCCTCCCCCACTTCCGCCTCCCGCCGCTTCCTCGTTCCCGGCTCCCAGGGCCAGTCAGTCCCGGGGGAGACCCGGAGGCGCAGCCCCATCCCGGCCGGCGCTGCCCGGTACCACGCCCCCACCGCCGTCGCGCCGCAGCGGACATCCTGAGTCAGCGGGGGCTCTGGGCGCGGCAGGTAGGGGCTCCGCTGGGCGGGCGCAGGTGCAGCGGGAGGCTGGGGGGACCGGAGCGCGAGCGGAACGGCCGGGGGACCCCTCCGCCTTCCCCCTCTTCCCCCGCGGTCGCGGCGTGTCCCCTTTTAGGGAATTCTTTCGCTCTCGCTGACTCCAGTGCGGGTGGGGCAGGGCGAAGAGGGAGCGCTCCATTCCACTGGCCGGGCCCCTGGCCGCCTCCGGCCGCCCAAATCTCTACAGCTCTCTCCACCCCTCTCCCCTGCACCTTCAGTTATGTAAACAACCCCCTTCCTCTCCCCAGCGCTTAGCTCCGCACCTCCCCAGGGGGCAGCCCCTCCAGTTTCCTGAGGTTGATGGGGTGAGGGGGAAAGAGAGGGGGCGTCCCGGAGCCCGTGGTCCCCTCCAGCTCCCCGACCCCGACCCTCTTTGTCGCCCTTCCCCGCCCCCAGACAGCCCCAGAGGCCCTGGGTATTTTTAGTATTGTGACCTGGGCGGCAGCGCTAAGAGCCTTTCCCAGGAATCGGCGTCAGCGCCTCCCTCCTCCGCTCCCAGCCCCGGCCACATGGTCTCCCCACACTTCCTTGGCCCTGCCTGGCCCACTTGGGTTTGGGTCTCTCGCGGCCCACCCCAGCGCCGGAGGAGCCGGCCAGGGTCTCAGATATGCCGAGTGCAGATGAGGTGGGGAAGGAAGGCAGTAGGCGGAGGATGATGACCTGGTCCTCAAGCTTGATAGTCCCTTGCCTCCGGTGATGGGCTCAGGAACGGAATGGAGCGAATCCGAGTGAATGGCGTTCTGGAAAGCTCTCAGCACTGGGGGCCGGAAGGCCTGGTCTGAACTGCACCCTTCCGATTGCTACTCGATGCCTAGTGGGGAGAGCAGACATTGAGATGTGTCAGAGGAGAGGAGCTCAAAGAAAGAGCTGTGGGGGGCAGAGCAGAGATGGTGTCCTCTAAATAGCACGGGGACCAGAGCACCTTCACCGCCTGTGTCTTGTGCTGGAGGCAGGTAGGAGGATGATGCCATTTTCAGATGTGGAGACTGAGGCTGGAAAGCTGACTTCCTTAGGGGCAGAGCCAAGCCTAGAAGTCACGTCTGTGATTAAAGAGCAGGATTTGGAGGGGATGCTGGTGGTGGGGTGTGTGTGTGTGTGTGTGTGTGTGTGTGTGTGTGTGTGTGTGTGTGTATAGAGAGGGAGAGTAGGGGAGGGGGTACTTTAGCTTTCGTCTGGGTTTTGAAGAATGGCCAGGAACCAGAGCTGCAGCCTGGAGGAAGGGACCTTTTTCTCTGTCCTCTTCCCCAGCCTTCTGAGGAGAGGCTGGGTCCATTGAGAGGAAAACGTGCCTCCCCCATTTGAGCTGAACCAGCCCTTCCAACCCCTCTCCGAAGGGCATGATGCAGAGACTTGGCCATTGACTGCGTTCCCTGAATACAGAGGAGCCTCTTTTGCTGTGCCTGGAACTGGCATCCCCTTTGTGGAGCTAGGGTCAGCCCCGCCTCTGCGTGAGACTTGAAGTTTGTGGTAATGGACTTTGTTTTAGGAAAGGGGAGGAGGTTGTCAAGTCCAGAGGCCCCAGTGCTGGGATGCTGGCTGCAGGGGGGCTCCCCAAGCCCAGGCCCCCACGGAATCCCCTCTCAACTTCATAGCTGTACTTGCTCTTCCAGGAGCTGACATGGACCCAAATCCGCGGGCAGCCCTGGAGCGCCAGCAGCTCCGCCTCCGGGAACGGCAGAAATTCTTTGAGGACATTTTACAGCCTGAGACAGAGTTTGTCTTCCCCCTGTCCCACCTGCATCTCGAGTCGCACAGACGTAAGTTCTGAATCCTGGGGAGAGGGACTAGGGTGGGGCAGGGAGGAAGTCCTATAGGTCCTGAATCTTGATACCTCCCCCCTGGTTTTCTTGGCCCTCTAAACGTCTTATCTCCAGACCTGACATATGTCTCTGACCATCCTGTCAGCTCTGGCCTGGCTTCTCCTGACTTGCCCCCTTCTTGATCTGCAGCCCCCATAGGTAGTATCTCATCCATGGAGGTGAATGTGGACACACTTGAGCAAGTGGAACTTATCGACCTTGGGGATCAGGACGGAGCTGACGTGTTCTTGCCTTGCGAAGATCCTCCACCGACCCCCCAGACATCTGGTATGCCCCTTTACTTCGGGCACTTGGGCACCGGTTAGCCAGAGTCGGATATCAGGGCTCTGAAGTGAGGTTGCAGGGCTGGACTGGGGAAGTATGCATGTAGGGGCTGGGAGTGGGCATTTCCACCCATGAAACAGCTGTCTGTTCTGATTTCAGGGAAGTTGACCTTGAGGGAAGCTGGGTTACAGATTCCTAATCCAAAACTCTAGGAAGGCCCAACCCCTTTAGCCTTTGTCAATTTTATATTTGTGAAATTAATGTAATTAACATAATTAAAATTACATAAAAATATGATTTTTATATTAGACAACTTAAGCAGTTTTAGTCATCTTAATATTTATTTTGCACTTTATTAGGTTTCTAATACTGTGCTAAGCTATTTTACATGTATTATCTCAGTTCTTACAATGTCCTATGAGGGCGGGTGGGATTATTCCCATCTTATAAAGAAGGACGTTAGAGGGACTTCCCTGGTGGTCCAGTGGTCAAGACTCCAAGCTTCCAATGCAAGGGGCGTGGGTTCGATCCCTGGTCAGGAAACTAAGTTCCCACATGGCATGGAGCCAAAAAAA
>NW_020173393.1:1944147-1955534 GCF_003031525.2 Neophocaena asiaeorientalis asiaeorientalis | reverse complement strand
TATATAAAAGAGGGACATTAGACTCAGAGATATTGTTGTCACATAGCCAGAAAGTGGAAAAGCTGGATTCGAACCAGAGCTATCTGACTCCAAAGCCCACATCCTTAACCTATAAGATAGATATTCTCTTACTTAAAACTGCTATTGGGCTTCCCTGGTGACGCAGTGGTTGAGAGTCCGCCTGCCGATGCAGGGGACACAGGTTCATGCCCCTGTCCGGGAAGATCCCACATGCCGCGGAGCGGCTGGGCCCGTGAGCCATGGCCGTCGAGCCTGCGCGTCCGGAGCCTGTGCTCCGCGACGGGAGAGGCCACAGCAGGGAGAGGCCCGCGTACCGCAAACAAAACAAAACAAAAAAGAAAACCTACTATTTATTGGTGGTCTATGTGCCACACAGTTTATGAGCATTCTCAGATTTCATCCTCAAAACCCTCTGGAATTTCGGGGTTCCTTTATTACGGAGGAGGGGCAGAGTCCTTGAGAGGGAAAGTAAGTGACTTGCCCAAAACTACTCAGTAGCAAGGAAGTGACGTAGGTAGAATTTGAACTCTTGACTTGATTGACGAGACTCTAGATCCCAGATGTGGTGCGGTGAAGTGGAAGGAACTGGGAGTCAGGAGCCTGGCCGGGTGACTGGTCAAGTCCCTGCTCCCCTCTGGGCCTCAGTGTCTCCTGGCCAGAGCACCTCTGAGAGTCCTCTGAAGCCCTGTTCGTGGCCCTGACGGGCTCTTCTCTCTGAGCAGGGGTGGACGACCGTCCCGAGGAGCCGAGCCTGCCAATGCACACGGCAGACAGGACCACATCCCGCACTTTCTCCTCGTCCTCTGACTCCTCCACCAATCCGCACAGCCCGGATGTCAGTGATGGCGGAGCAGACACGCCCTTGGCACAGTCTGACGAGGAGGAGGATGGGGGAGATGGCGGGGCAGAGCCTGGAGCCTGCAGCTAGCAGTGGGCCCCCAGCTACAGACTGATTGAGCTGCCTATTCTCCACTTGAGACCGCAGGCCCAGCCAGAGCGCTTCGGAGAAGACCAGACTCTTTACCTGCAGTAGGCACCAGAGGGGGGAAAGGACGGTGGGTGGTGTACCTTTCTGGGAATTAACCCGCTCCTGCTTTACTGCTAACCTTTCCCTGCTGCAACCTCCCTGCCAGGTTTTGGCTTACTCCTGAGGTAGGGCCTGCAAGTGAGGAGATGGAAGATGAGATAGGACAAGATGCCACTGCCTTTCTTAGCACTCTTCCCTCCTCCAAACTATCCTGCAGTCTCCTGATAGCGTCTCCTAAACCAGTGTCTCTAAATGGACGTGAACTCCTTAACACTCCCAGTGAGATGGTACTCCAGCCATCCTGCTTCCTTACATCCTTTTCGGAACAGGGCACGGTATGAATAATAAACAGATAATAATATGCCAACCATTCCACTTCATCTGTTCACATTGTACAGATATCAAACCCGACACATTTCTTTAGCTCTCTAACCAATACCATATTCCCATGACTCATTTACTCCATGTATTCAAAAAGCCGTTATTTGGAATTAGCTGCCGATTTGGAATACAGTTTTGAACAAGACAGGCTGCCTGCCTTCATGGAGGAGAAAATCAAGTCAACACCACAGTTCACAGCGTAATAAGTAGCGTGCCGAGGAACTGTTCTGTTCCCAGAAAATGGGCATCTTAGCCTGGTTTTTATGGTCATTGAAGAGGTGACTTTTAAGCTGGGTTGCAGAGGATGAGGAGGAGTTAGCCAGGTGGGGCTGTAACCCAGGCAGAAAGAGCAGCTTGGAAAGACTTTAAATGGAGAGAAAAGTCCCGAGGAACTGAAAAACATTCAGCTTGACTGAATTGTTGAATTTGAGCAGATGAAGGGAGAGGCAAGATTGACAAAGGTCAGGTCGTGAAACGCTTTGAAGCCTGTATCAAGTTTCAGTTTGCTAGTAAAATATCAGTGACTTAAGGTATAAACCTGGTTTCCTCATGTAAAGGAAGTCCAAAGCACAGGGTGATGTGGTCGCTCCACAGTTATTGGACACCAGGGTCCTTCTTGGCTCTTTTTGCGCAGCCATCTAAGGCCCATGGCTGGAATTCTCATTGATACCTTATGGCTGAAATGACTGTTGAGGCCCCAGCCATCATGTCTCTGAAGCTGGTAGAAAGAAGGAGAAGAGATTAAGGATGGGCAAAAAAGGCCCGGCCTGCTGCCGAGTCCCACCTCGACCAGCATTTCTGGAAGTTCTAACCAATAGCGTCCACTTACATCTCATTGGCCAGAACTTGGTAACCTGAGGGATGTTTCATTTACAGATGTTTTATAGACTTAGGGACACAACATTATCTAGAAGAAAGGAAATTCTGGCGTTTGGAAAGCCAATAACCCTTCAAGTTTCAATTACCAATGCGTCTGATTCCTATACTTCCTGTCAGACCTCTCAGAAGCACCCTGGCTACTGCAGAGGCTGGGATAGTCCTTTGGTAGGACACCCTGCTGTCTTGATAAAATCAGGGTTATGTTACTGAGAAACAAGGGGACAGCAGTCATTGGGTAGATAACTAGCAGTTTACACGTTACGACTTTGAACTTTATTGGGAGTAATGAAGGATTACAAGTGGTTGATGTTGCTTCCTAAAAAGATAATTCTGGCTGCAGTGTAGAGAACATACTGGAAGAGGACAGGCTCCAGACAGACGTAACACAGTAATCCAGGCAAGAGACAATGGTGGCCTAGAAGATAGTGGTGATGATTAGCTTAACTGGGTTGAGGCAGGGTATGAGCAAATAAATGACATTAATTCAATAATATTAAATGTCAGTGTTAACATGTGTAAGACACTGAGCTTGGCCTTGGGAATGTGGTAGTGGCACAAAAAAAGAAAAAAAAAGACCCCATCCTGCTCTTATGGAGTTCAGGGTCTATTGGGGACCCAAATGTAAAACTGCAACCAGGACTAGTGCTAGGAAGGAGTTAATAGCCTATTAAGAGAGGTCAAGAGGTGTTTGCCTGGAGGAAGTGGTTTTGAGCTGAGATCTGAAAGTGGAGTAGGAGTAGTTTAGGGGGAGAATGGGTGCAAGGACTCCTGGTAGAGATGTACTGATTGGAGGGGACCAGAATGGATGCCTGGAAGCCAGGAGATGATTGTAGCCATCTAGGTAAAAATGGAATAGGGTGGAGGTGGGGTGGTTGTAGAAAAGTGGAAGGAATGGAGAGATATTGGGGAGGCAAATTTCAAACTATTTTCATAGGTGGGTGTGAGAGAGGAAGGGCTCAGGGGTGCCATCCTTGCTTCTGCCCTGTGTAGCAGGATAATTTGGAGGGTTCTTCATCCAGATGGGGAGTTTAGGAGAGCACTAGGTTTGGGGAAGAGGCCATAAATTGGGTTTTGGACATGTTGAGTTCGAGTTGCTTTTGAGACCAAGAGGACATTTTGAGTAGGCACTTGGACCCATGAGAGTGGAATGTAGATCAGAGGATTGGGCTGGAAAATCAGTAGGTGGGTTATCAGTGCATAGGAGGTAAGTTTAGGAATGGGTACAAGTGAGCTTGCCCAGGGAGAGACTGGAATAAAGGGAGGGTTATAGGACCTAGCCTTAAGGAATATCAAGTCATTTTTCATATTAGAAAAAATAAATCATTCCACCTCCCTTCATACATCAAACCATCCATGGAGTCAGTGACCTTCGGCCTAAACCCCAAAGCTCTTTGTACCATCCAGGCTGAGTGACAGGGGTGCAGTCTTCCCAATAGCCCCATTTTGCTTCCACCCCTGTAGGAGGCCATTGTAAGTGACAGTTCTTAAGTGCTTTTCCTAGCGCTACTGAAAAACTTGTGGGAGTTCTGTGTTCCTGTTGTCTAAAAGTGTCTGTGTCCAAGTTGAGATCATCCACTAAGCTGGGCCAGGGCCCAGCCTCATGTTAAATTTTGTGGTTTTTCTGGGTTGCCGATGACTTTGCTGCACACAGAAGACATGGTCTCTGTCCTCTTGTTCTTTGTCCCTTCCTTTGGAGTAGCAAGGCTCAGCCTCCTGTCTGACTGCGGCTGAGCCTTCTCCTGGGGTGCACCCCATAATATCCACAGCTCAGCTCTGAGGGCTTCTCAGCTCCTGGGATCTCCCCATTCTCCTCCAAGGTGAATGATGGGAAGCTAGCCTAGCTTGGTTGCTGTCAGCATGTCAACAACCCCAGGCACACAATGCTAAGATCTGTGGGGTCTGGGGCAGGGAGCCTGTCCGGGGAGAGGGATCTGCAGCCCTCTGGAGAGGTGGAATTGTTTGTGAGCCTACGGGGAGCCTCCAGTTCAGCTGCTATGAGCCCCAGCCCTGCCTGGGAAAATCTAGGGTCAGCTGAGACCCCAGGACCACTTCCTGTTTGGACAATGACCTCTTCTTCTGCCAAACCACAGGGGCTTGGCTGGCCTTCAGAGCCAGAGCCAGCATCTCCAGCTGACTGTTTTATTTGAGGCCACACAGGGCCCTTGGAGATGGGGGATGATTTGGCTCCAACTCCGAGGCAAGCAGCCCAGCTATCAGTCTCCAAGCCACAGTGTGGTGTCTTCTGTCCATTGCATAGACTTGTCATAGACTCTGGAGAGGAGGGAAGAAGACAGACTCCTCCTGTAGAATCCTGTGCTGTGGAGGAAATAGGAGGGACCACATCTCAGGGGAAGATTCCCAGGACGGCTCACACTTTAGCAGTCCCCAGGGGTGCACAGAACTTGATACTGTGAACAGTACGGCGGTGTGGGGACAACATGGGACGGTGTTATGATGTTTTGTTGTTTGTTCATTCAGACATTACTGAGCCCCCACTATGTGCTAGCCTCCTTGCTTACGCAACAGAAACACTAAGGTGGCCAAGAGCTCTTCCAGGAAGAGACATGGCCGCAGATAATGGAACTATAATGTGGGCTGTAGCACACTAGAGAGGGAGAAGGCAAGTCTTCTCTGGGGGTGGCTGGGTCTTGAGTGATGGGGACAGGCAATTTCAAAAGGAAACAAAGCATAGAAGTACACGGTAATCATAATCATAACAGCAACTCCCTTAAAAAATTTGTTTTTGAAGTTGATAGTGTGGACTCGAGTTCTGGCTCCATCACTCACCGTGATCTTAGGCAATTATCTCAGTTTCTGTACTCAGTTTACTCATCTGTAAGATGGAGATAATAGTGCCTGCCTCATAGAGCTCTTTGAGTGAAGGTTAGTAGAGGTTATTAAGCACTTACCACATTCCAGATTCTACGTGTACCTAACTTCTGATCCTTGCAACAACCCTGAAAGCAGGTGTATCCGTTTTACAGAGCAGGAAGAGTGGCGCTCCAGTGCTCACGCTCATATGGATTAAAGGCTGGTGTGGGGATTTGAACCCACGTCTGTCTGACATCTAAGCTCGTGGCCTTCCTTCTATTCCATGTCTAGTGGGGCGGGAACACTGGATGTAAGTAGAATGAGAGCGTAATGAGACAAAGACGTCTTTTTGACACTTCCTCTCCAGTTGGTCAGGGGTATATCTAGGCAGACCTGGCAGACACCAAATCTCTGGTTCTTCAGAGCCAGATGGTTGTCAGTTTTACCAAAAGACTGTCTACAAAATCCTTCATGAATGTGTACCCCATTGGGCAGGTGGAAAAACCAAAGCAGGAATTGCTTGGAACTCCTACAACTCAAATCAGCACAAAAGGGGAGAGGTGGAAAAAGATTTTAACAGATCTTTCGCAAAAAAGATATGAATGGCCAAGAAGCACATGAAAAGCTGTTCAACATCGCTAGGTACCAAGGAAATGCAAATTAAAACCACAGTGAGATACTACTACAAACACGCCCACGTGGCAAAAACGAAAAAGCCCCGCAAATTAAATGTTCACCGGGATGTGGAGCAATGGGGACTCTCATACATTGTTGGTACAAGTATGAAATGACACGTTTTGGAGAAAGATCTAGCAGTTTCTTGTAAAATTAAACATATACCTATTCTTTGACCACTCCTAAATATTTACCTAAAAGAGATGTAAGCATATGCCTACAAAGAAACTTGTATAGCAGCCTAGCTCATAAGAACTAAAAACTTGAAAGAGCTCAGGTGTACATGGACAGGAGAGCAGATAAACTATGGTATATTCAGACAATGTATGAATACTACACAGAAATGAAAAGACACACACTGCTGATACATGCAAGAACATGAATGATTCTCCAAAACATTCTTCCCATGAAAGAAGCCTTTTACAAAAAAAGTACACATACTATATGATGATTTCATTTATACAAAGCTCTAGAACAGATTAATCCATTTTCTGGAGACAAATCAGAACAGTGGTTGCAGCTGGAAGGCAGGGGTCACAGACATTGACTGGCAAGGGGCATTAGCCAACTTTCAGGGATTTTCCAAACATATCTTGACAAGAGTTACACAGGTGTATCCATTTGTTGAACTCAATGAATGTGCACTTCAGAGTTGAGCATTTCATTGTAAATTTTACACCAAAAGAAAAATGTAAACAACTATGGAACTCTAGTTAATGGTATGCATGCTGAACTATTTAAGGGGAAGTGTCCTTATGTCTGAAATTTCTTTGAAATGCATCAAAACATAAGATGAATTGGGGGAGATAGAGGCTGATATGTGATAAATCATGAAAAAATTTGATTATGAAAAATTATGAAATTTTTCATAATAAAAGGGTGAGTTATTTGAGGGTTTTGCAGTAAAGTTCTTGTCTAGGCTTAGGACAGGGCAAATAGAGACACGAAGCTCAGGGAGACAGGAGCCCGGCAGTGTCTCCTTGCAAAAGTAATAACATTTTTCAGTCTGTTTGTTTCTTCAACTATCACAGAGGCACAATGGCGGTCGGTATTATTAAGAACTTTGTCGTGGGGAAGGGGGTCCTCAATCCAGATCCCAGCCACGCCACGTGCCCACTGCCCTTTGTGCCCTATCAGCGCCCCTTTACACCCAGCAGCCCTTCAAAGGCCTATCCTGGCAGTCGCTGTGGTAGCCGCACCCCGGCTTCCGGGACGGCACCGGAAGTCGCTTCTCAGACGCTCTTCCTATTGGAGGCCGGCCTTTAGCGGGGGCGGGGCCATTGGGAGGCGGAAATAGCCGCAGCTATGGCGGCGGCAGCGCCGCTTTCTCTGCTGGTGCTGCTGCTTCTCGGGCCGGGCGTCTGGGGCCAGACGGAGCCCCCACGCGACAGCCTGCGGGAGGAGCTCGTCATCACCCCGCTGCCTTCTGGGGACGTAGCCGCCACATTCCAGTTCCGCACGCGCTGGGATTCGGAGCTGCAGCGGGAAGAAGGTGAGAAGAGGACACTGACGGGAGAAAGATATCTGTGGCACCTGCTGGGAGTGGGGTGGAGGCTAGCCTTGGGGGCGAGGACTGATCCCTGGGTGAGGTTCTGGTCCCTGGGCTTGGGGCCTGACAAAGATGGTCCTTGCAGAAGGATGGGATAGTTTTTGAAGAATCCCGTTATACCAGTGAAGAAACTGAGCCCCGGAGAGGGGCAGTGACTCTTCCTGACTTCTAGTCCAGTGCTCTCTCCGCAGCTCCAGGCTGCCACTCTAAACATTTAGTTAAAACCCTCTGTTGACAACACTGATGTTGATGCTATTGACGGTTACGGTTTATCGTGGGTGCTGGGCACGGTGATAAGTTTTGTGAATGGTTACAAGGAAGAAATTGGAGGTATAGAGAGGTAAGGCACCTGTCCAAGATCACATCGCTTGTAAGTGACTGAGTCTGGTCAGGAATCTAGATTCCTCTGACCCCAGAACTGGGGTGTATTGTCTCTTTGGGGTGGCTGAGAACCCTCCCTCCAGGATCATCACTCACCTGCACCTCCTTCTCCAGTATCTCATTATAGGCTCTTCCCCAAAGCACTGGGGCAGTTGATCTCCAAGTATTCTCTACGGGAGCTGCACCTGTCCTTAACCCAAGGCTTCTGGAGGACTCGATACTGGGGGACACCCTTCTTGCAGGCCCCATCAGGTGCAGAGCTGTGGGCCTGGTTCCAAGACACCGTCACTGAGTGAGTGCCCACCTTGAGGCCTGTGGCAGGCCGTGGTGGGAACATGGCAGGGCAAGTGTTGTCCTCTTGCTACTGCCTTTGGGGGCAGCAGTTCCATGGGGGTAAATATGGCGTTGGAAGTAAGAAATATTATGACGTAGTGGCATTCTTTACTTGGCTGAATATACTTCCTTCCCCTAATACTTCCAGACCTGAGGTAGCGCATGTGTATATCTACAGAGGCAGATAAGAAATACGTGAAGCTTACTTAGATGTAAGGCAGTAGGAAGCTGTGGCAAACTGGATAGCCTTTTAAAAGACATTCATTCACATAATAATAACAAAATGCCACAAGGGCCAAACAAAATATATGTGGGCTAGAATTGGCCTACAAGACACCAGATCTCTGTATTAGAAAAATTGCTTTTATTTGCAGGGCGGAGGGGGGTGGTTAGGTACTGTGGTTGGACCACAGCATCCTCTTAATCCGACTATGGGAAATCAGTAGCACGTGTATAATTAAAAAAAAAAAAATTGGAGTCAGAATAGGGAGTGATGAGGACTGTGGCAGAGCTTGGGAGGACAGCTGCCACTCAGCTCCTATGGATTCTTGCCACGTGGGAATAGGGGCCTAGGGTCGTCAGATACTCTCATTTTTAAAGAGTTACCAGCAATCTGGATTTTAATGTGAAAATTGGCAAGTCTAAGTATCAGCAAGTAATTAAAAAATTTAAGAAATGCCACATGGGTTTATGTTGTGCTCGTCAAATGAAACGTGGCTATGGCTTGGGTGGAGCTTTCAGGCTTCCAGTTTGCAATCTTTATTTGAGGCCTAAGGACTGGAGCAATTGGAAAGCTCTGAACAGAGGACTGTTGAAAACCCCCAGGACGGCTCTAAGGTGATGTCAGATGAGGAGCAAACCCCACAGTAGCCAAGGCTTCCTCTCTTGTCTGAACCCTGGCTTCTTTGCCTTTTGTCCCAACTGCTCTGCTGTCACTGTCTCCCCTCATAATTGCCTATAATATGGAGGTGATGTTCAGAATTCTAGTTTTATTCTGTTATTAGTATAAAGAGCAAATCTGTTTTGGTATTTCTCTAAGAAAAAAGTCTAATGTAATTTGATGTTTCTGTGGGGTCCTAGAATGCTTGTTTTCCCTTGCTCAGTGAGCCTCTGTAGATGTAAGACTTCCCACCCCTGAGCGTAGAACCAGGACTCACCCAGGGTATTCACAGGGAAGTATGTCGTTTTGCCCAGCTGAGCACACCTCAGGTTGGATCAGTGAGCTGATCTCAGCCTCTGGCGTGTGGGGCGTTTTGCATAGCATTGTGGGAGGTACGTGGGTGACCCAGACTTGCTCCCTGTCCTCAGGTTGCTCACAGCCTAGTTGAGGAGAAAAGATGCTTAGGACGAGATACTGTTGCCACCCAGCCATTTCCCAGGAGGACCCTGGTGAGAGGCTCGGATAGTCAGAACTGCAGCAGCCCAGGAGGAGGCTGTGGTTGAGGAGGGCGGCAAGGCTTCCTGGAGGAGGGAACCTCTTCGAAGGGGAGCAGGGAGGAGTTAGGAGGGCATTACTAGGTGGGAGGAGGAACCACCCAAGCAGAGGCCTCTGGGGATGCAGGGGTGTCCAGAGGGGAGTGAGGAAGAAGGGGCTGATTGGGGAGACCCAGGAAGCAGGCTGAACGGGGCAGTTCCGGCTCCAGCAGCTAGCTGGCCTCATGGCTTGGCAGCCAGCTGCAGGCTTTGAGGGAGGAAGCAGACGCAGCCCCGGGACAGTGAGTGGGTTTGTGTCTCCGTTTAGTGTGGATAAGTCCTGGAAGGAGCTCAGTAACGTCCTCTCGGGGATCTTCTGCGCCTCTCTCAACTTCATTGACTCCACCAACACAGTCACGCCCAGCGCCTCCTTCAAACCCCTGGGGCTGGCCAATGGTGAGACAGCCTCCGTGGCCCTTTCCTTCTTCCTGTTCCTCCTACCCAAGCCTTTGCCTCCTTTCCCCTCTGCTTCCTTCTTCCTCAGCGGGGCCAGGTCATAAATCCCCTGGGTGTGCAGGCGCCAGAGGAAGGTTTCCCGAGACTCTGCTGTCTCCGCATTGCCTTCTCCTAAAGGAAGGGGGGTGTCCTCCCCGCTTCCCCCTGAGCTGACACTGTTAGGGCGGTGGTGCTAGAGAGTATGTGTGGGTCCTGAGGAGGGGCACCCCGAGAGCCTCCCCAGACAGGCTTCCATCTCTCAGGCACAGATCACTCCTTCCTGCGCTATGCGGTGCTGCCTCGGGAGGTCGTCTGCACTGAGAACCTCACCCCGTGGAAGAAGCTCTTGCCCTGCAGTTCCAAGGTGAGGCCAGAGGGGCCTCAATGTAGGTGGGAGCCCCAGAGAGTGGATGCAGTCGGCAGATGCCCCCTCACTGCCTGACAGATAACCTCGGCCCCATGCCCGGGTGCCCTGCCGTGTGGGGTACTGACATTTTCTCTCTTGCCACCTCCTCCAGGCAGGCCTCTCTGTGCTGCTGAAGGCCGATCGCCTGTTTCACACGAGCTACCACTCCCAGGCAGTGCATATCCGCCCTGTTTGCAGAGTAAGTCACGGGGAGCAGGCAATGGGGGCCATCCAGGGGCTCTGAGAGAAGGTGCAGGTAAAGCACATAGCCCAGTGTCTACCGAGGGCTGAGCCAGTAGTCAGTGGGAGATGTGATGATGATGAATCAGGGCACTGGCCACGCACCACGGAAACCGAGCGGTTGCCTGGCAAGCATTCACTCAGTCTTCGTCGTGGTTAAGAGTGATAGCCGTGTGGGTGCAGCTGCTAGCTCAGCCACTCACCAGCTGACTTGGCCTTGAGTGAGTCATTTTATTTCCCTGGTTTTCTCATCTGTCAAATGAGAATAATAGTAGTATCAGTTCCTCTGGTTGTCGGCGATGGTTCATCCCAGTGATGCGCGTAAAGCTGCCGGCACGAGGGCAAGTGCTCGGTAGTGGATGGTAGCAAATTGATGGATGGGGAGGTACAGAATGGACAAGGGACTGAGTCCGGGTAGTAGTCCCTGGGGCTGTGCGGCTGGGGGAGTGGCAGGTCCTCACTGCTGCCTTCTGGCCCTCGTGGTAGGATGCACGCTGTGCCAGCATCTCCTGGGAGCTGAGGCAGACCCTTTCCGTTGTATTTGATGCCTTCGTCACGGGGCAGGGGAAGCAAGGTAAGCTACCTTGGCAGCCCATCTCTGCCCACCCACTGCCAGCCCCACCCCATCTACGTGGAGCAGGCCTAGTCCCGCCCCTGCTCAACCCCTCTCTCTGCTCCTCAGATTGGTCCCTCTTTCGGATGTTCTCCCGAACCCTCACAGAACCCTGCCCCCTGGCTTCGGAGAGCCGAGTCTATGTGGACGTCACCAACTATAG
>NW_020173393.1:1849107-1944127 GCF_003031525.2 Neophocaena asiaeorientalis asiaeorientalis | reverse complement strand
CCTCCGCTCGCTTCTCAGCCCTGCCGTTGTGTCCCCAGGACAATGAGACATTGGAGGTGTACCCGCCCCCGCTCACCACGTACCAGGACGTCGTCCTGGGCACCCGGAAGACCTATGCCGTCTACGACCTGCTGGACACGGCCGTGATCAACAACTCGCGCAGCCTCAACCTCCAGCTCAAGTGGAAGAGACCCCCAGGGAATGGTGGGTGGGAGGTGGGCGGCCGCAGCCCCCATAGGCTACAGAGGGTTCAGCTCGTGGGGGAGACTCACAGTCCTGCCTCTTCACCGTGAGGTAACAGGCTTGTGTTTAGACCCAGAACTCTTGAGTCAGACGTCCTGATTCTAACTCCACCTCTTCTAAGCTCTGTGCCCTTGGCAAGTTCCTAACCTTACTGCCTCGTCTTGAAAGCGGGGACAGTAATACCTAGCGGATCAGGTGAGGTAATTAATGGAAAACATGGAGGTCAATCATGCATTCATTCATTCAGTCAACCAAATTTTTTTTGAAGACAGAAGTACCCTGCTTTCGAGCAACATTAACATCTGATAGTTGAAGCAGGCATCAAACAATTGTGATTATGTTCAGTGTTACCAAGGAAAAGTGTGAAATATCGTGAGGAGCACTTGGTTTGGGTTGGAAGGGGCACAGAGCTCGGCCTGTATAAGTACTTAGTAAATATTAGTAATTCTGTTATCATTGCTGTGGGTTGGGGAAGCCAGGGATGGTTCCAGAATGCAGGTTTCCCAGTTCTGATGGCAAAGCATTACCCCCTCCCCTCCCTGGCTTTGAGACTCTGAACCTGGCCCAGGGAGTGAAGGTGGGGAGTGATGCTTTTTATTTTTTTTATTTTTTTATTTTTTTAAAGGAGTGGTTAACTGTTGACTTTTCTCTGAACAGAGGCCCCACCCACGCCCTTCCTGTACGCCCAGCGGTACGTGAGCGGCTACGGGCTGCACAACGGGGAGCTGAGCACGCTGCTGTATAACACCCACCCGTACCGGGCCTTCCCTGTGCTGTTGCTGGACACTGTGCCCTGGTACCTGCGGCTGTACGTGCACACCCTCACCATCACCTCCAAGGGCAAGGAGAACAAACCAAGTAAGTGCCAAGTCCCGACCCAGCCCCCCACCTCCCCTCCAGGTCCCCCAAAGCCTCAGTTCTCAGCGTCATTCCGGAAGTGCCTCGGCAGTCTACACAGGCATCACGAGTTAGGAATAGTTTGAGAAATGGAAAGGGTGACCTCACCAGTGCCAGATCTGGAAGTATTTATAAAGCCAAAAGAGTTAAACCACATAGTTCTGGTGACTCTTAATAGGACTTGATAAGGGCAGGAGTTTCCATGTCTTTTTCCGCTTGCTTCCTGGTGCTCTGGGCACATGTTTTTGTTTTCTGATGATTCATAGGCTCTTTCAGGTGGAGAATGGATTAGCAAGAAAAACAGAGTACTGGAAACAAAGAAGATAACAGCTGGAATAGATGGTTTGGCTTCCTCGGGTGGGGTAAAGAGGTGTGATTTTTAAAATTTGTTTTTATTTTCTATTATTTTTCTAAGGAGGAGTTAATATTTACTGAGTGCTTTCTAAGAGATGCCAGGCATAGCACAAAAGCACTTGTTTTCGTTTGGAGTGGAGGGAGACTAGTAATACAGAAGACGACTTCCTAGGAAGAGGTTACAGCACATCCCAAACAGCTAGACTTACAATCTTCTCTAAACCCCTCTGTTGTTTCCCATATTTTCAAGCCTGTGGTTAATAGTTTTACTTATTTTCAGCCCCACTATCTGTACCACCTTCAAAATCTCTACTTCGAATATCCTACCAATGTATTTTGTAGGGTTTTTGGGTTTTTTGTTTGTTTCTTTTGTTTTTTTAACCGTTCGCTCTGGAAAATTTCAAACGCATACCCAAATGGAATAGTGTAATGAACCCCCCATGTACCCATTATCCAGCCTCAGCAGTCTCCAGCTTCATATACTGTTTCTTGTTTGTTTGTTGTTGTTGATGTCTTTCTTCCAGTTTTATTGAGATATAATTGACATATAGCACATTATAAGTTCAAGGTGTTCAGCATACTCATTTAACGTACATCTGTCATGCAGTGATGACCACAGTAAGTTTAGTGAACACCCACCATCTTGTACAGACGCAGAATTAAAGAAATAGAAAAAAAATTGTTTTTTCCTTGTGATGACGACTCTGAGGATTTACTCATAACAGCTTTCATACATAATGTACCACAGTGCCTATTATATTTATCACGTGGTACATGACATCCCTGATTCTTATCTTAGAACTCAAAGATTGTGCCTTTTGACTGCCTTCATCCAGTTCCCCTTCCCCCTACCCCTCACCTCTAGTAACCACAAATCTGATCTCTTTTTCTATGAGTTCGTTTATTTCTTTATTTTTAAAATTTATTTATTTATTTATTTGGCTGCAGTGGGTCTTAGTTGCGGCACGCGGGATCTTTGTTGCCGTGTGCGGGATCTTCATTGCGGCATGCAGGACCTTTAGTTGCGGCATGCGAACTCTTAGTTGCGGCATGTGGGGTCTAGTTCCCTGACCAGGGATGGAACCCGGGCCCCCTGCATTGGGAGCACGGAGCCTTAGCCACTGGACCACCAGGGAAGTCCCCTTTTTTGTTCATTTTTGAAGTATAATTGACCTATAACACTATGTTAGTTCCTGGTGCATAACATAGTGATTCAGTGTTTCTGTACATTTCAAAATGACCGTCACGATAAGTCTAGTTACCATCTGTCACCATACAAATATTATACGTAGTTATTGACTATATTCCCCACACTGTGCATTTCACACCTGTGATTCATTTATTTTGCAACTGAAAATTTGTACCTCTTACTCTCCCTCACCTATTTCTCTCCTTGCCCCCCTTGCCCCCCCCCCCCCCCCCCACCTCTGGCAACCACCTGTTTGTTCTCTGTATCTCTGACTGTTTCTGTTTGGTTATGTTCGTTCATTTGTTTTTATTTTTTAGAGTCCACATATAAGTGATATCATACAGTATTTGTCTTTGTCTGATTTATCTCACTTAGCATAAGATCCTCTAGGTCCTTCCATGTTGTTGCAAATGTCGAGATTTCCTTCTTTTTTATGGCTAATATTCCATTGTTTATATGTACCACATCTTCTTTATCCATTTGTCTATCGATGGGCACGTATGTTGTTTCCATATCTTGGCTATTGTGAATAATGTTTCAGTAAACGTTGGGGTGCATATATCTTTTTGAATTAATGTTTTCATTTTCTTCAGATAAATACCCATGAGTGGAATTGCTGGATTGTATGGTAGTTCTATTTTTAATTTTTTGAGGACTCTCCCTGCTGTTTTCCATAGTGGCTACACCAATTTACGTTCCCAACGCAGTGCACCAGGGTTCCCTTTTCTCCATATACTCACCAACACTTGTCATTTGTTGTCGTTTTTTTTGTTTGTTTTTTTTTTTTTGTCTGCGTTGGGTCTTTGTGGCTGCACACGGGCTTTTCTCTAGTTGTGGTAAGTGGGGGCTACTTTTCATTGCAGTGCACAGGCTTCTCATTGCGGTGGCTTCTCTTGTTGCGGAGCATGGACTCTAGGCACATGGGCTTCAGTAGCTGTGGCTTACGGGCTCGGTAGTTGTGGCTTGCGGTCTCAGTTGTTGTGGGTCACAGGCTTCAGTAGTTGTGGCACCTGGGCTCAGTAGTTGTGGCTTGTGGGCTCTAGAGCGCAGGCTCAGTAGTTGTGGTGCACAGGCTTAGTCGTTCCACAGCACGTAGGATCTTCCCAGACCAGGGCTCGAACCCATGTCCCCTGCATTGACAGGTGGATTCTTAACGACTGTGCCACCAGGGAAGTCCCTGTTTGCTGTCTTTTTGATGACAGCCATTCTGACAGGTGTGAGGTGATAATCTCATTGTGGTTTTGATTTGCATTTCCCTGATGATCAGTGATGTTGAACATTTTTTTGTGTGCCTGTTGGCCATCTGTATGTCTTCTTTGGAAAAATGTCTGTTCAGGTCCTCTGCCCAGTTTGTAATTTTTGGGTTTTTTTTTACGTTGAGTTGTATGTGTTCTTTGTATAGTTTGCATATTAACCCTGTATCAGATATATCATTTGCAAATACCTTTCCCATTCAGTAGGCTGTCTTTTCATTTTGTTGATAGTTTCCTTTGCTGTGCAAAAGCTTTTTAATTTAACGTAACCTCATTTGTTTATTTTTGCTTTTGTTTTCCTTGCCCGAGGAGACATACCCCCCAAAATATTGCCAGGTCAAAGAGCATACTGCCTGTGTTTTCTTCTAGAAGTTTTATCATTTCAGGTTTTACATTTAAGTCTTTAATCCATTTTGAGGTTTTTTTTGTATATGGTGTGAGAAAGTAGTCCAGTTTGATTCTTTTGCATGTAGCTATCTAGTTTTACCAATACCATTTATTGAAGGGGCTGTCTTTTCCTCATTGTATATCCTTGCCTCCTTTGTCATAGATTAATTGCCCATATATGTGTGGGTTCATTTCTGAGCTCTCTATTCTGTTCCACAGCTTCCCGTCTTTTTTGTTTCATCTCTCCCTTTATTTATTTATTTTTTGGTTTGGTTATGTTTCTGCTGGAGTATCTTAAATTCTAGACATTGTATCAATTCACCTTTAAATACTAAAGTACACAAATATATAATCTATCATTGTCACTCCTGTTTCCCCAGTGTTCTTGAAAATAATTTTATAGTTGGTTTGTTTGAATTGGACCAAAGTAACCTCGTCACATTACATTTGCTTGATATGCTCTTAAGTTTCTCTCCCTCTCTTTTTTAAGGTAATAGACTTTTAGGTTTTAGGTTTATAGAGAAGTTGAGCAGAAAGTACAGGGCTCCCGTATACACTCCCCCTCACCCCCATTTCCCTTGTTATTCACGTCTTGATTAGTGTGGTACTCTTAAATCTCCTTTAACCTATAAAACAGTTCCCAGGCTTTTTTTTTTTTAATTTATTTGTTGGCAAAACTGGGTCATTTGTTGTATAGGATGTTCTACATTCTGGATTTGCCCATGTTTAACATGTTCCTGTCCCTTGTGTATTCTTGAGTATCAGTGGTTAGATTTAGAAATTTGATTAGATTCAGGTCTTATATTTTTAGCAAGAAAACTTCCCAGGTGGTTCTGTGGACTGCCTTTAGCATCACGTGAGGCACCTGATGTCTGGTGGCCCAGTTTTCATGATGTGAAGATGGATTAGGTTGAACACGTCCTGGGATGGCGGCTGCCCTGGAAACACCTTTTCCCTTTTCTGCGATCCTCCTCCCTCCTGTGAGCCTGCCTGGCTTCTGTGATCCAAAGCCCTCCTTCTGGGCACCCCGATCCAGGCCCCAAGGCCTTGATAGGTAGGGATGAGAGGTGCAGGTAGTCTGAGCCCAGGAAAGAGCCATGGGTGGGATTTCCCTGGTGGCGCAGTGGTTATGAATCCACCTGCCAATGCAGGGGACACAGGTTCGAGCCCTGGTCCGGGAAGATCCCACATGCCGCGGAGCAGCTAAGCCCGTGCGCCACAACTACTGAGCCTGCGCTGTAGAGCCCACGAGCCCACGCGCCTAGAGCCCGTGCTCCGCAATAAGAGAAGCCACCTCAATGAGAAGGCCACGCACCGCAATGAAGAGTAGCCCCCGCTCGCTACAGCTAGAGAAAGCCTGCGCACAGCAACACAGACCCAATGCAGCCATAACTAACTAACTAACTAACAAAAAAAGAGCTATGGGTGGCCCCTACCTCTCCCCCAGGTTACATCCACTACCAGCCTGCCCAGGACCGGATGCAGCCCCACCTCCTGGAGATGCTGATTCAGCTACCGGCCAGCTCGGTCACCAAGGTCTCCATCCAGTTTGAGCGGGCGCTGCTTAAGTGGACTGAGTACACCCCGGACCCCAACCACGGCTTCTACGTCAGGTGGGCTCCCCCGACCTGCTGCCTCCACCCTCCTGACCCACCCTCTCTGCCACTTACCCTTGATGGAGGAGCCGTGAGGAACACGGCTCACAGAATATCTGTCTGCTTCTCTGCAGCCCATCTGTCCTCAGTGCCCTCGTGCCCAGCGAGGTGACCGCCCAACCCGTGGACTGGGAAGAGAGTCCCCTCTTCAACACCCTGTAAGTGTGACCTCAGCCGTGACACCAGCACAGAGGATCAGGTTCCTGCGGGCTGGGCTGGGGCTAGATGCTGCCTCTTCCAAAGTAATGAGTAGGTTCCCTCAGTCCTAATTAAAACCCAAGTGGTCTCTAATATTTGTACAACCTTTATGGAATGATCCTAAAGAGCTTCTAGGAGAATCAATAGGTGAGAAGCGCAGTACGTATAGCCCAAGTTTACTCATTATTTCCCTTAACAAATATTTAATTGAGCACTTATCAGATGCCAGGTACTTCAGAGAGCACCGTGTGTACCACGGTAAGCAAAACAGACTTGCCCCTGCCCTTCTTGGGCTCAGTCTAGAGGGGAGCTGCTAGGGTCACTGGGGAGTAGTCTGGTGGGTCATTCAGGAAGGCTGCTTTGAGGAGATGGCCTTTAGGCTGAGACCAGAAGGCTAAGGAAAAGGCAGCCAAGTGAAGGCAGGGCCCCTTCCCTCTCCCTCAGCACCAGAGCTGCTCTCCTGTGATCAGATTTCTGTGTTGAGCTTTAAAAGGCTTTGAGGCTAAGAAGGCTTTGAAAACCCTTACTGCCAAGACTGGCCCAGTGCGGTCCGAGGAGGGGGTGGCAAGACGGCGCGGGGTAGCAGCCGGTCCAGCCTCACCTCTCCCTCCCAACCCCCAGCTTCCCAGCCTCCGACAGCTCCAGCTACTTCGTGCGGCTCTACACGGAGCCACTGCTGGTGAGCCTGCCCACGCCGGACTTCAGCATGCCCTACAACGTCATCTGCCTCACGTGCACAGTGGTGGCCGTGTGCTACGGCTCCTTCTACAACCTCCTCACCCGAACCTTCCAGATTGAGGAGCCCAGCAAGGGCGGCCTGGCCAGGCGGCTGGCCAACCTCATCCGGCGCGCCCGAGGCGTCCCCCCGCTCTGAGGCGTGCCCTCCTCACAGCTGGGCTGCTGCTTCCCTCCGAGGTGGGTGGTGACTGACCCCCAGGGCTGCTTCTGCCGCGTGCCCTCCCACGAGGCAGTTTTTGAACCAAGCTGACCCCTGGATTGGGCCAGGGCCTCAAGTGGCGCTATCAGGACAGTAGCCACTAGCCAGATGTGTGTTTGAATTGAAATTAATTGAAATTGAAAGTGTACTTCCTCAGCCGTACTAGCCCCATTTCAAGTGCTCGGTAACCAAAAGTGATCAGCAGCTGCAGTACTGGGCAGCGAGGACAGATGTTTCCATCACTGCAGAAAGTTCTGTTATACGGCGGCCTGGATAATAGGATGTGCTGAGGAATTCGTATTGTGCGGTAGGTGGAGTTCACTGGGTGTGGAATAAAAAGTGCCTATTTCCTTGGTTCTTTGCCTCCTGTCCCTGAGGCCTGGGAAGAGCTGGGGACTAGGGCGTGTTTGCTGGGTACCTGAACAGGACCTCCTACCCCATCCCCTCCTCCCCACCAAAGAAACAACCAACCAACCAAATAAAATTCCCCTCCCTCCTCCCACCCCTGCCAGAAATTCCTTCTCGTCTCCTGCTTCCCTCCCCGCCCACCATGTCTGAGTGTAATTCCCAGAGCTCCCTGGGTTTGGCTGGGAGTGTTTTACATCAACATTTCTGTGACGGTGAAAATGAATCATCCGGCGCCTTTTAGGAGCCCTGAGAACCAGTCCCCTGTCACCAAGGGTAGGGCCGGAGTGACGGAAGAAATCTGTGTGGTGGCTTTCCAACCAGACCGTGTGTTAGAATCACCTGGGGCTCCTGTGAAATAGCACAGATTCCTGGGTCCAGACCCTGTGAATTCAGTCGTTCTGGGTGTAGCCCAGACTTCGAGTTTCTATGTTTTTATCAGGCTCCTCTGGAGCTTCTGTTGCAGGTGGTCCTTAGACTACCCACAGGCTTTGAAGCCCACCCCTGCCTACCTCTCCTGGTCATGTAACCCTGGATTCCTGTAAAACAAGTCCTTAGGCAGATGTCTGCCCTGCCCCCATCGTCTGTCTCTTCTTCTGACACACTTGGCATCAACTGTATAAGCTACTTGTGGTCTGCCCCTCCCTCCCCCAGTTCTCCCATCATAGTGGTTTGGTGGATTGCCCATCAAACAGAATGCCCTGCTCCACCAACCACATGCCCGCCCCCCAACTGCTAGGTTCACTCTGACTTACAAAACCAGGTGAGATGTTGCTTCCTCCAGGAAGTCTTCCCTGATACACCGAGCTGCTGTGTGCCCCTCCCCTCCTTGGACTTAGCTTTCATGTTCCTTATCACCCTGGCTGTTACTGTCCTTTAACTTCCATTAGACTAGGAGCTTCCTGGAGGCACAGGGGCTGTCCTCCATCTGGGCCTGACTGCACTCAGGACAAGTTGTAAGTGCTCAGTCAACAGACGTAAATGTATGAATGGGTGTGGGCTATTCTGGCTTGGGGTCTGGAGTCTAGAGGTAGGGATGGGTAGGGTGAGGGGCTTTCTAGAAACCCCACAAGTATGAGTGCAGTCTTTAACACAGTAGGATTGGTCATGTCTGTACAGCTAACATAGATGGGGCTGTTCAGGTTACCTCTGAAGGTTTTCCAAGAGCCTCTAGAACATACAAACAACTGTGTGTGTGTGTGTGTCTAGGAAGGGAGGTGATGTGAGTGAGCTAGTCCATACCATGGGCAAAAGCAACTGGGTCAAGATGCTTTTACTCAAGTTTACTTCCAAGCAGTAAATATGCAGGGTGTAAGTGAGATAAGAATGCAGGTGGGTAGATAAGGGAAGTCTTGGCTGCCTGCATGGAGCAGGGTGTCTGCCAAGTCAGAAGAGCACAGAGTTGTGGCCTAGCTGTCTTTTATACCCCCAGCCAAGTCAGCACCTAGAAATGCCCTCCACTACCATGTCTTATGTAATCTGTGTACAGACAGCACCCCATATCTTTAGTCTAGACCGCCTCCCTGAATTCCACATTCATTTACCCAGCTGCCTACTTGCCATCTCCACTTGGATGTCTAAAGGCATCTCAAATTCAATATCCCCAAAACCAAACTTCTGATAATCTCCACCCCCACCCCAAACATGCTCACCCATCGTCAGCTCATCTTTGCTAATGGCAGCTCTCATCATTCCAGTTGTCCAGGCCAGAAACCTTGACTCATCCTTGATCCTTCTTTTCATTCCCCACTGTGCTCTGTCAATAAATCTGTTTGCTCTCCCTTCAAAACAAATGCAGAATCCAACTCCTCTCCACCACCTCCACCATCAAGTTATTCATGAGGTCTTCCTGGCCAACCCGATTTCAAATTGCTGCTCCAGCTACCAGCTCACCACTTGCCTATCTTGTTTTCCTCTGTAGCCCTCACCACCATCTAACGTGCTGTGTGTCTTACTTATCTTGTTTATTAACGATTACTCTCTATAAGGGCCAGGATTTGTCTTTTGTACTGCAGTGTCTGGAACAATGCCTGGCATGTCGTTAAGGCTACCCTCACTCTTATCCAGAGCTCAGTCTCTGGTAACAGTTCAGAACACGAAAGAGAGTGGGGAAATAAAGAGAAAAACATGCCCTTTGTCTCAAACATATATGTACTCATGTCTATTTAAGTATTTCAGGCCTTTGATAAAGCCCAAGGGTCCATTCAACTTTTTTTTTTTAAGATTTTTTTTTTTGATGCGGACCATTTTTTTTTTTTTTTAGTCTTTATTGAATTTGTTACAGTATTGCTTCTGTTTTATGTTTTGGTTTTTTGGCCGTGAGACATGTGGGATATCAGCTCCCAGACCAGGGATCAAACCCTCACCCCCTGCGTTGGAAGGCGAAGTCTTAACCACTGGACTACCAGGGAAGTCCAGGTCCATTAAACTTTGGGTTCCCACTTTGAGCCTGGGGCAAGGCTGGCTACTCAGCATGTCCTTCCTGATGTGATTTCACATGATCTAGATTGGCTCCTGGGCAATAGGATATCTGAAGGGGATGGAGGTGGGAAGGGCACACCAAGGGTACCAGTGACATCACCAGGACAGGGATCTAGCCTAGGGATTCCAGGTTCTGGCTCCTAGTATTGCTCTTTGACTTTGGGCAACAGTTTCCCTTTCAGCAAGAGGAAGTGGTTAGATTAGACGCAGGACAGGAGGAGACAGTTACAGGGGGTGGTGGGCATGGTGGTCAGGCAGACCTGTCTGGTTTTCAAAAATGTATATAAGAGTGGAAGATTATTTAGTCTTTAAAAGGAAGGAACTTTTGGGAATTCCCTGGCGGTCCAGTGGTTAGGACTCCGTGCTTCCACTGCAGGGGGCACAGGTTCATTCCCTGGTTGGGGAACTAAGATCCTTCATGCTGTGCGGAGCAGCGAAAACAAAACAAAAACAAACAAAAAGAACAAAAACCAAAAAAGGAAGGAAATTTTGATACAGGCTACAACATGGATGATGCTAGGTGAAACAAGCGAGTCACGAAAGGACAAATACTGTGTGATTCCACTTCGATGAGGTTCCTAGAGCAAACTCACAGAGACGGAAATTAGAGCGGTGGTGTCCAAGGATTGCAGGGAGGGGGAAAGAGGAGTTAATTTTTAATGGGTACAAGTTTCAGTTTGGGAAGATGAAAAAGTTCTGGAGGTGGGTGGTGGTCATGTTAGCACAAGAGCGTGAGTATACATAATGCCACTAAGTTGTACACTTAGAAATGGTTAAAATGGTAAATTTCATGTTGTATGTATTTTACCACAATTTAAAAAATATGTATAAATTTCATCTTTCCAGTATCCCTCTGGGTGGAGAGCAGAGTGCCACCCTAGCTGGCCAAGATTCCCTGAATTTCCACCCCTCTCCACACTCCTCCAGGCCATGGTTCCTGCTGGACAGGAAGAACCTTCTGGCTCATCCTGCAGCCCCAGGCAGGAAAGAGCAGTAGGCCAGGATCTAGGGACAGACACTCAAGGTCCCCAAATTTCCATTCAGTCTGGCTTGCATGAGGACCCCTGGCGATAGGGGAACTTGTGTCCTCTGTCCTCATCTTCATTCTGGGGACACAGGGTAATGTGGGTCTGAAGGAGGTTAGGGGTGGGGGTGATGCAGGTTTGATTGCCCCTGTGGCTGTGAGCAGTTTTGGAGGACAGGCCCAGGGCCCTTGTAGGAAGGCTTCAGGTCACATCAACTTTGAACACTTTATTGACTCAGTCCCGGAGGGTTACAGGATGGGCTCAGAGCAGGGCCTCTGCGCAGGAATGGCAGCCGAGCCAGCTTTCAGTCAAGGCCTGGGAACGTGCAGGTATCACCTTCAGCTGCTCTTGACCTTGGTCTCTGTAATGGAGATGACAGCCAGCTCGCTATTTGACTGGCCTGTTGGCGGCCTAGAGCCAGAGCCATCAAGCTGGACTCCTTACCCAACCCCTTCAACACCCACCAACCTGGGGGCCTCCTCATTTCTGTCACCTCCCACCGTGATCAGTGCTACAATCACGTTCATCACCTCTGTCAACAGGATCCCCCCTGTGAAAGTTACATTGCCGTCTTCACCTGTACCAGCCCCACCATGTATTTTAAAAGGGCTTACTGCAATAACCAAGCTTCCTTTCATCTTTACTATCCATGCCACCGCAGCCTTACTGTCTACACCTCATTACCACCATCACCAGCCCCCGGTGACCCATCTCTTATTCCCATTATTCTCATCACCACCAACTTCCATATTTACATGATCATCTGAATCACTGCCAGCGTCCTCGCCAACACCACCTCCCTTCACATGCCCAGCATGCTGTCACCTCCATTACTCCTCCTGTTTCCATCAGAGGACTCACCAGGGGGTTTGCAGACCCTCACACAGATCTCTGTGGTCTCAAAATTGTTGGCATTGCCCTGACAACCACCATAGGTAAAGGGCTCACACTCAATGGACGTAGAGTTGTAGAAGTATCGGTGCATAGAGGCTTTGCAAGGGCCCCTCACTGCGGGGAGCTGGCAGAGGGCAGGGGGAGTTTGGAGCAACTCCTGGGAAGCCTCTTGCTGAAGATTGGCTGCAAGGTAAAGGAAGAATAGGATTGTCACTTATGTGTCCTTTTAAAGAACTGATGAATATTTTCCCCCCAGCATTTATTCTACACCAAGTGCCCTCCTAGGTGTTTGCTATACTTGCCATTATTTAACCTAATGGAGAGGATATTACTGTCCCCACTTCACATATGAAGAAACTGAGGCTCGGAGAGGTTTGGTAATTTCCCCAAAATCATAAGACCTGTAAATTGAGAGAGGCTTGGGATTTAAACCCAGATCCAATTTCAAATCCCAAGTGCTGTGTCCTATAGCCTCTCATAACTTGACATCAAGATGTTTGTTGTAGCTTTGTTTATAATTGCAAAGAATTATAATTTGGAAAGTATGTAAATGTTCACCAACAGGGGATCCATGGGCCATTATGCAGTCACTAAAAAGCATAGTGTTGGGACTTCCTTGGCGGTCCAGTGGTTAAGACTCCGACTTCCACTGCAGGGGCGCTGGGGAAGTTAAATCCCGCATGCTGCACGGTGTGGCCAGAAAACAAAAGCACAGTGTTGATCTATACACATCAGCATGGGGAGAGGTCCATAACTTTGGTTGAATAAAAAAACCAAATTACAAAATAGGAGATCTGGTATGATCTGCGGATGTAAAATATATGTATAAACCGGTAGAATGATGACATGGAAGTTGTTCACCAATATATTTAGAGTAGTTATCTCTGGGTGGTAGAATTTGAAGGGATTTTTATCTTCTAAAAAAAATTTTTTTTTTGGCTGCGCCATGTGGCTTGCGGATCTTACTTCCCTGATCAGGGACGGAACCCGGGCTCATGGCAGTGAAAGTGCCAAGTCCTAACCACTGGACTACCAGGGAATTCCCTAAAAATTCTTTTTAGTATCATTTGAATGCCAGTGAACAAGTATTTTTTATAACTAGGAAAAAGATACTTACATTAAATAATCTTAAATATCCCTGAGTAATCAGCAAATAAGGAAACTGGCCTCTTTTACTGAATCACTTGTTATTTTAACTCCTAACTACATCTAGGTCCAGTTATCACACAAAGGAATTTATCACACACACCCTCCCTCAACCATTAGCCTTGGACACTCAGGACTTTTTATGGGATGCAACAAACTCCACTTTGATAATTACACTTTCCCTAATACGGACAGCATCCCTCAAACAAATAAGCACATGGGTCAACTCACCTCTACCGAAATATTTTGTGAATCTTGACTGCGTATGACACTGACCATGCTGAATATACTGGGAGAAACTTAACCCAGAATAGGGAAGAGGCCATTCTAGGAAGGGAATGCGAGACCTTCTGTTAGGCAGCAGTTCTCAATCTTGGTTAGAATATTAGGATCTCTTGGGGAACTTTAAAAAAATGTCCCAATGCCCAGGCTTCATCCCAGACCAATCAAATCAGAATTTCTGAGTGTGGGACCCAGAGACTCCTCAGGGGACTTCAGTGTGCAGCCAAGTCTGAGAATCTGGCCTCATTTTCAAAGCAGTATGAACATTTATTTTCTTGCTTAAGAATTCTAGGGAGTAGGATTCTGGAGAGCAAGATTGTTGGCGCTATGTAAAACAGGGGACCCACTTTTTAAACTTCATACATTTACATATGGTTTGTCTTTAACACAAACATGTGTATTGCTTTTTAAGAAAAATTAGAGTTTGGTGAAGACGTCACGTAGACACCGGGGAGGTCTGGTCCCACATTTTCCTGAGACCAGAAGGTGACCCCATGGGAGCCCCTTCCCATACCTAGGCCCTGGTTTCCTCCTGAGGGGGAAGTGACCAGGTGGCCTCTTGGATCCAGCATCCTCACACCCCATAGGCTGTGATCTCAGGGACCCTTTTCCCAACCCCTCAGCTCACCTGAGGTCTTTCCTGAGCTGGCCAAGCCCACCAGGCAGAGGGTGAGGCAAAGGGCAAGGAGGCGGCTGAGCTTCATGGTGTGAGTAGCTGCTTGTTCTGGGCTGAGGCTAGGAGGCGGGAGCTTATATCAGCAGGAGAAGGGGTCCTCTTCCCCAGGGCTGAGGGAAGTGCTCGCTTTTCATTACTTGGAATAGGAAGCACCCTGGGCAAGGGGTGTGGGCTGGAAGAACTGGACTTCTTACCTGGAGGCTGTGCCACTGGCCTTGGATGGGCTCTTCATGGCTATTGAGCAAGTCCCCTAAGACGGTGCTTCTGTAGCATCCGGAACGCAGTCCCCAGCCTCATGTACTGCAGACTCGAGTCTCTGTGACCTTGGACTGAAAAGGGACCTTTGGGGGCCTCGGTTTCCCTATCTGTAAAACAGGTGGGCTAGACCACATGGTCCCTAAGGGCTCAGCACATCTATTCTCCATTCTGTTATTATTGGTTCCTATCCAGAGCCTCCCAGCTAGTGTCTCAACATCCCAGGAGAGAGAACATAGCTCTTTGTTCATTGGCTTATTTATTTAATTTTGGGATAAGGAGTGTATTGTTTCATAGAAATCATCATATTTATTTTTTAAAGATCAAGCTATACTGAATAGCATAAACAAAAGGCAAAATCGCTCCCCACAGATTCTACCATAGTGCTGTACAGCAGAAATATGATGCAGGCCACAAAGAGAATTTTCAATTTTCTAGTAGCAGCATTTTTTTCCCCATACTGCATAGCCTGTGGGATCTTCGTTGTTGTTATAAGTTTCACTTATTCATTTATTTTTGGCTGCGATGGGTCTTTGTTGCTGCGCGCAGGCTTTCTCTAGTTGTGGCGAGCAGGGGCTACTCTTCGTTGTGGTGCGTCAGCTTCTCATTGTGGTGGCTTCTCTTATTGCAGAGCACAGGCTCTAGGCACACGGGCTTCAGTAGTTGTGGCACATGGGCTCAGTTGTTGTGGCTCGCGGGCTCTAGAGCACAGGCTCAGTAGTTGTGGCGTACGAGCATAGTTGCTCCACAGCATGTGGGATCCTCCTGGACCAGGGCTCAAACCTATGTCCCCTGCATTGGCAGGCGGATTCTTAACCACTGCACCACCAGGGAAGTCCCAGCTTGTGGGTTCTTAATTCCCCAACCAGGGATTGAACCCGGGCCCACGGCAGTGAAAGCACTGAGTCTTAACCACTGGACCGCCAAGGAATTAGCAGCTTTTTTTTTTAGCAGCAGCATTTTAAAGATTAAAAAGAAAGAAGTAAAACTAGTTTTAATAATAGTTTGTTTAACTCAATATATCCAAAATAGTATAATTTCAACATATAATCAACATGTAATAAAGACTAATATGATATTTTACTTTTCTTCGTACTAAGTCTTTGGAATCTGAGTATATTTTGCACTTGAGGCGCATCCTGATTCATACTATTCATATTTCCTGTGCTCAGTAGCCACGTGTGGCTAGTGGCTACCATAGTGGACAGTGAAAAATCCACCACGTGAAATAAGTATCTTTACTTCAAGTTATCCTCATAAACATTTTGTTAGGTAGATAAAAAAATAATAATTCTAAAAAACAAAGGGTTTACAGGTATTTTTTTCTCTGAATTTTTGCATATTGCCTTTATATTTCAAGGACAATTTGATGGGATAAAAAATCCTGGATGAGACTTTCTTTTCCCAGAACAATTGTGGACATGGTTCCACTGAATTCTGCCATGGAGTGTTGCTATGAAGTGGCCTGAATGTTTTTCTCCCTTAGGGGTGACTTTTTTCCTACCTGAAAGCTTGAAGACCTCTTTGCTTATCCTTGAGATAACATATTTTGGTATCATTCTGCATCATTTTTTTTTTTGTACTGGAACACGGAATGCTTTTTCCAATCTACAGATTTTTGTAAGGGAAATTTCCTTGTATTACATCTTGAAATAAAGTTTCTTTTCCAATTATTGAGTTTTCTATATGAGACATCAGTTATGTTAGATTATCTTCACTTGTGCTTCAGTAGTTGTTAAAAACCTCACCATTGGAGACAGAGGAATTCAAATTCCAGCTTTGCTATTCACTATCTGTGTGACCTCAGGCAAGTTATTTACCTTCTATGGATATAGTTTCTACTTGGAGATAACAACGGAAACTGTTGCGGAAAACCCAGCCTCTCTTCACCAGTACAGAATAGAAACCCGGAGACAGAGCTTTGGAGGAGTAGAAAGGAGTAGCTTCATTACTTTGCCAGGCAAAGGGGGCCACAGCAGGCTAACACACTCAAGGCTGTGCCCCGCTTCCTGGGAAGTAGAAAAGGGTCTTACAGTTTCAGGGTGGAAAATAGGGCTGTAGGTAAGGATCAGGGCTGATGTAGTTTGCATCCTTCTTTCCTCCTGGAGACATTGAGATCATTAGGGCTGGCGTCACGTGGTTCCAGAATAGGTTCTGGTGGTCCTCGAGATTATCGTTCCGTGACCTTTTTGGAATGAAGAATGCTCACAAGGGAGAGGAGTGTTCCGGAGTGTTGTCATGGAGAAGTAAACATCAGGCGCACAGTGCAACCTTAGCTAGAGGGCAGTCGTTTTCAGAGTGCAATTAAGCAAGAAAGAGAGGGGGAGAAAACATCTGTAGGAGACAGGTGGAATGGGTGGAAAGAATAAGGGCTGAATAAGGTCTAACATAATGGGGCGCCTCAACTATTTTCTGCTACAGCAAGACTACTTGTGTTTGGAGTTCACAAGACCACACTCAGGTTTAATTCATAAAAGGACTCACAGGACACAAAGGTGTTATACTTGAGTTTATATCAAATGGCTGCAGAGTAGAATCACCAAAGGGGGAAAGTGCGTGGGGTGAAGCTAGAGGAACACGGGCACAAGCTTCTGCTTGATTCCCTCAGCCCAACACATCCGAGGTGTTGCCAACCAGGGGACCTCACTCCTGTCTGGGAGTCTTGGGTTTTTACTGTGGTCAGGCATGCAGGTATATACTGCCTGCACAGCTGACCTCAGGGGAGCCCCAGACCCCAAAGGGAAAGCAGGCATTTCCCTTGTCTAAAATGATTAAAGAAGACAGTTCAGGTGACACAAACTTAACACTTCATGAAGTGAGCAGTCTCCATCCCCAAGGGTCCAAAGAACTGTAGATCATTTACAAGAACACAGAATTAAGTTTCAACGTGCTGACATGGCACCCCAGACATCTTGGGTCTAGATATTTATTTCAACACAGGCCTGAGATCAGATCCAGACGTTCCTACTGGGAGTTGGGTGTCATGTTGATGATCACAAGAGGAGCCCTGAATCTTTGAGTATTTACCGCCCAGGGGCACAGAGCTGAGCATTCTCTATTCATTAGTCTCAAATGCGTTCACAGCATCCCAAAGAAATGGGGTTGATTTTATAAACAATCCCGTTTTACAGATGAGGGCACCAAGGCCCAGGAACACTAAGTAATTTGCCAAACCCAGGTCCTCCTACTGTTGTCGGGGGGGAAACCTTTCCCTGTTTCCCGTCTAGGTTCCTTGGCTGGTTTGGTAAGACAAACTAGACATAAGACAGGTGAACAGGAGAAAACCAAATTTCATAGGTAGAGCATCCCCAAAGACACGGGACCCAAAGACAGGCAGCTGAGGCTTATATGCCATCCTGAGTGAAGGAGAAGGGGATGGGGATCTAATCAATCATCTCATCCTCGGGGAATGGAGGGAGACTCACGTTTGTTTTTACAAAAGAAGTCCAGTGACTTGTACTTGTCACAGGCCACCAGTGTGCGATCATTGCAACGAATTAAGGTGAAGGCAGAGAATTAGGAAGAGGTGCAGGTTAGTGGGAGAGAATGCGGGGCTTCCTGAGATTCAGCTCTTCCCGACCTTGGCTTCTCTGCTCTACTTCCCAAGGTGCGTGGGAAAGGCAGCTTTTCTCTGCGCCTGCTACCCTTCTCCTCCACCCCGGTGAGTCTCCTCCAGGCTTGCTATCAAATTGTGGTCCTGTGGACCATCTTATAGGAGGGGAAACTGGGGCTGGGGACACACCTGTGACGGTGAGCCTGTTAGGAATGCAGCTTCTCAGGCGTCACCCAGACCTGGGGAATCAGAATGTGTATTTACTTCCACAAGACCCACAGGCAGAGTCAAGTCTGAGAAGCGCTGTTACTGGGCATTTGGCCTCAGCAGGCAGAGGCAGGAAGCCTGATTACGTGGGAGGTGAAGCATGAACAGCACTTACCCCAGCTCCACCCCTTCCTCACTCCCCTCCTCATTACCTGATCCCACCCCTCAGCTGGGATATGAAAAGCTCTGTCAGCCCCCTGCAAGGCCACGAACATGAGCCGGCTCTGCCTCTCTGACCCGCTTCTTGTCCTCCTGGTTACCCTGGTGGCTGGCACCCCGGGCGGTAAACACAAGAGCCGAGCCAGAGGTAAGTCCCGGCTCACCTCTCCTCCACAGGCTGGGGGAGAAATGAGGCTAGTCCATTGTCGACTGAAAAAAAGTGTGCAACCTAAAAGTTGAGAGTTGTTTTATTCGGAGGAAATTTTTAGAACTTCAAGCCCGGGAGGCAGCATCTCAAGTAACCGTGAGAGAACTGCTCTGAGGAGGTGAGCGGGGAGCCAGGATATATAGAGGAAGTTTTCCAACAAAGGGCAGGTAGTCTGAATGTCAAAAGATTATTGTATATGAAAGAAAACCAGATATCCCAAGTTAAGGAATTTAGCACTTTTCTTTTTAAATTAAAACAATTTTTAAAAATTTTTTTGTTTTTTTACGTTTTTTCCCCTGTAATTTATTTCTAATGTCATAGCGTTGCAGTTGGAAAAGATGCTTGATATGATTTCAATTTTCTTAAATTCACCGAGGCTTCACTTGTGACCCAAGGTGTGATGTATCCTGGAGAATGTTCTGTATCCACTTGAGAAGAAAGTGTCATCTGCTGTTTTCGGATGGAATGTCCTATAACTACCAATTAAATCTATCTGGTCTATTGTGTCGTTTAAAGCTTCTGTTTCATTATTTATTTTCATTTTGGATGATCTGTCCATTGGTGTAAGTGAGGTGCTAAAGTCCCCTACTATTGTTGTCCCAGAGGTCTCTTAGGCTGTCTTCATTTTTTTTCATTCTTTTTTCTTTATTCTATTCCATGGCAGTGAATTCCACCATTCTGTCTTCCAGGTCACTTATCCGTTCTTCTGCCTCAGTTATTCTGCTATTGATTCCTTCTAGTGTAGTTTTCATTTCAGTTATTGTATTGTTCATTTTGTTTGAACTTCTAGGTCTTTGTTAAACATTTCTTGCATCTTCTTGATCTTTGCCTCCATTCTTTTTCCAAGGTCCTGGGTCATCTTCACTATCATTATTCTGAATTCTTTTTCTGGAAGGTTGCCTATGTCCACTTCCTTTAGTTGTTTGTCTGGGATTTTATCTTGTTCCTTCATCTGGTACATAGTCCTCTGCCTTTTCATTTTGTCTATCTTTCTGTGAATGTGGTTTTTGTTCCACAGGCTGTAGAGCTGTTCATCTTGCTTCTGCTGTCTGCCCTATTTTTTAATTAATTTATTTATTTTTGGCTGCATTGCTGCATGCGGGCTTTCTCTAGTTGCGGCGAGTGGGGGTTATTCTTTGTTACGGTGTGCAGGCTTCTCATTGTGGTGGCTTCTCGTTGCAGAGCACAGGTTCTAGGCATGCGGGCTTCAGTAGTTGTGGCATGTGGGCTCAGTAGTTGTGGCTCGTGGGCTCTAGAGCAGAGGCTCAGTAATTGTGGCGCACGGGCTTAGTTGCTCCGCGGCATGTGGGATCTTCCCAGACCAGGACTCAAACCTATGTTGCCTGCATTGGCAGGCAGATTCTTTTTTTTTTTTTTTTCGTTTAAACATAATTTAAAAATAGAACAGCATAGAGATAGAAACTATTTATATATTTTCCAATGCCTATTGTGCCTCAGCAAGGTTCATGCAAGGGCTGTCCTCCCAACAGTTTCCTGAATTCTGTATTTTCACCATTAAATTCCACAATAAAGTTGGAAATCCATTCACTGTTTTTAAATACATACTGATGTATTTAATAGAACGGCATGGACTATATCTTTTTCATTCCTGAATCCCAGCGTTCAGTACGGTGCCTACCATGGGCCAGGTTCTCACTACTTGAATGACACATAAATAGCCGAGACCAGCAAGTGTTTTCTGGGTGGGCTTGACAGAATTTCCGTACTTGCTGGGGTCACCGTGAAATCCATGGTCATCAGCTTTGCATTTTCAGCAACGCAGCTTTATCAAGTTATCCTCAGGTGAGTAGTGAGACCCTTGGGAGCTGATTCATGGCAGGGTGGCTTTGTAACGTGTCACCTTGACTAGGCTACGTTTCCCAGTACTCCCTTCCCCGTACGCTTCCGGTTAGGATGGGCCACAAGAGACATTTTGCGTGATAACTGGAGGGCAGAAGTGAAGCAGCAGTGCACTCGGAAGGTTGGTGCAGGGGCACCAGGCACTGTTGCAGTTCACACATGTCATTTATCTGCTGGCTCACCTCGTTGGTGTGGGGCAGCAGTCAGGCCTGCAGCTGCTTCACCTTCCCCAGGATCTTCCTTCGGCTTCTCTAATTCCTGGCCCAGATGCGTATTTAACTCTGTGATGAAGGGCACCAGCTTCTTCTGCAGGAAACCCACATCATCGAAGTTAGGGGTGGTGAGAGGCTGACATGGGTTCTGGGCCATCCGCGTGGTTTCCAGCTTGTACTCGTGGGTGCCAGTGTGTCCTCGGTCTCCCACTCTTTACATCCGTCTTCCCTTTCCGATTGCCTGTCCTTGGCAACCATACTGCTGTGTCCCGGAGGCGGGTTCCACCCAGGCTGAAAATCTCCATGATCACGGGCGTGCCAGCCCCTCCTACCTCCTCGTCTGGGGCCAAGTCAGAGGTGCAGTCATCCTTGTCTTCCTCAGGGTCAGGTGGCTCTTGTTTCACGGGTGGCAGGCCAAGGGTGGCTTCAGGGTCTGACCCAGACAGGGCCTTCGGGTAGAGCCAGGCCTGTTTCGATGCGGGTAAGGTGTGGGTGGCCCTGTGCCATCCTCGGACCCTGGCAGGCAGATTCATAACCACTGTGCCACCAGTGAACTCCCCAGACTAAGACATCATGCTGGAAATGGATAGCATCAGCCGTGGAATATGAAAAAACTCTTTATGTGACGATGGGTAATCCCTTCCTAGAACCTGCGTGGCAGGTGTCACCTGTCTACATGGGGAAACTGCAGATATGTGAGTGGCCTCTTGTCACTTCGTGGTGAGTGGTAAGTTCAAGTCAAAATACTATTCTGTCAAAATCCAGTCAGTGAAGCATCTGACATCTGCAGGGAATTGTTCAAATGCAGATAATGGGTAATAGTTTCTGGATGCACTGCCCCACACTCATTACTCCCCTGTCCCGAAGCCGCATCTCAGCCACCAAAGCCCAGCGACGAGTGGGTCTGGGTTTTTTTCCCCCAGACACCAAATCCATGGTATCTCTACCAACACCAACCAACTCTCCGACACCCACTGGGCATCCCCCAAGTCGATTCCCTTCTGACATTAAATCCCCAGAGTTAGACTAGAGCTCACAGGCGGAAGACTCTGTGCCACAAAACTGCCCCACTTCAAGGGCCAGCCACAAACCCGTCCCGCCCTCTGCAGCTCATCACCCAGCTGTGTGCCCGTTTGACACTTGGCTGGGCTTGCTTCTGGGGCTTCTGGGCATTGAGCCATCTCCCTTCTCCTTGACTCTGGAAGTGGAGCACAGGGTGTGTGTGTGTGTGTGTGTGTGTGTGTGTGTGTGTGTGTGTGTGTGTGTGAGTGATTGCCTACAAGGCTGGGCTGTGGGCTTGTTTTTACTGCTGATCAGCAGTTTGGTGATGGGTGATGCCTTCACCTCTCTGTGCTGCATTTTTTCTCCTCTGTGATAGGTGGTAAGGTAGAAATATACCCTAGAGAGGAGGGTATATATACCCTAGATTTGATGTGATCATTAAAGGAGATAAAAGATTTACACAGAGGGAATTGTAATCAGCACATCTCGGCAGTGTTAGCTGTTAGTGTGTGTGTGTGTGTGTCAGTGGGAGGATACTTGTCTGTGTGTGGATGAGTGAGTGTGTATGGGGGGGCCTTGCTGTACATGGCTGTAATTGGGAGTGAATAGATGGGACAAGTGAAGAGGGGAGGGTATGTAAGCCTTCACATGTGCCTGCACTTTATACCTTACAAAGCAGCCGAGTGCATGGTCCGCAGACTCTGAAGCCGGTTTCCTGGGTTCAGGTCCTGTTCCTACCCAGCATGACCTTGGGCAAATTACAGATTTCCTGTTGCCTCAATTTTCTCCTCTGTATTGTTAGGAAATATTAAGATTTGCTCACCCTCTTTTAGGATTATCGTGAGGATTAGATGAGTTAAATGCTTAGGGTAATGCCTGGCACATGGAAGGAGCTAAGTGTTTACTGCTGTCATTACTCATTATTATTATTATTTTTTAAAAAAATAATTAATTTTCAGCTGTGTTGGGTCTTCGTTGCTGCACGCAGGCTTCTCATTGCGGTGGCTTCTCTTGTTACAGAGCATGGGCTCTAGGCGTGCAGGCTTCAGTAGTTGCAGCACGCAGGCTCAATAGTTGTGGTGCACGAGCTTAGTTGCTCCGTGGCATGTTCGAGTCCGGACCAGGGCTCGTATCCGTGTCCTCTGCATTGGCAGGCGGATTCTTAACCACTGCGCCCAGGGAAATCCCTATTATTCTTACTACAAGGACTGACTTTGCAGGGAGAAGGAATATATGTCTGTTGACTCCACTGCTTCCATAGCAACCCCACGACGTGGGCAGCATGGATCTCAGATGACCCCTGATGACACAGGGCTGTGGGAGATTTCTGGCCACAGGTCACAAAGTTAGGGAAAGGGAGAGCTGGGATGCAAATTGACATCCTCTGACCCCAAAACCACAGGTGGAGAGACCCGAGAACGGGAGATGTTGCAGGCGATCTTTCCGGCCTCCCGCAGATCACGCCAGCCCCTGAGGTCTGCTCAGGCAGGCAGCTCTCCTGCTGGTGTAACCAGGTGAGGGGTGGTAAGTGGTCATGCTGTGGAGACGTGTTCAGTTCCCTGCTTCCCCTCTGCCCATGTCCCTTACTCTTTTTTCTACCCAGAAAATCAGGGTTTGTGCCCTGGATGGAGATAGTCTTCTCAGCTTCTGCTTGGACCAGTGCCAGGTAAAGAGCAAGTTCCATACAGCTGAGAAGCTGTGGCAATGGTTGCAGGAAGGTGTCCTGTGCCACACCTGTCTTCTGAGGTTAGTGAATTTGGGGTGGGGGGTGAAAGGCATTGATGCCCAGATGTGATGACATCAGCAGGAGGCTGAAAAGGAGGACCTGAGCTAACACACTCCCATTCACTCATCTGTCCTTTGATTTGCTCTCATCCACCCACTGACCGTCCATCACCTGCCATGCACTGCTCTAGGTGCTGGGACGCTCCCTGAGTCAACATATTGGACAAAATTCCACCTGTGGAATCACAGTCTGTGTTTCCACGAGACCCACAGGCAGAGTCAAGTCTGAGAAACGCTCTTACTGGGCATTTGGCCCCAGCAGGCAGAAGCAGGTTAGGTGGGGAGATTACACAATAAACAGGACCCAGCCCAGCTCCACCCTTTCCTCACTCCCCTCCTCACTGCCTGTCCCACCCCTCAGCTGGGATATGAAAAGCTCTGTCAGCCCCCAGCTTTCCTCAGAAGCCCTCCTGCAAAGCCACGAACATGAGCCGGCTCTGCCTCTCCATCGCCCTCCTGGGCACCCTGGTGGCCTGCACCCCGGGGTGTGAACCCAGCAACCAGATCCAGGGTAAGTCCCGGCTCACCTCCCCTCCACAGGCTGGGCTGGGGGGTGGGGTGGAGTGGGAATGAGGCGAGTCCATGGGAGGGGCTGGGGAGCAGGGGTGGGGTTGGTGCTGACAGCCTCTCTGGATTTCTCCTGGGAAGTTGGGCAGTTTTAACTCCAGGGACATTTCATGACTCTCAATAGGAATCATTATGTTTCAGCTTTTTAAAAAAGGAGCCCACCAAACCGTACCAGACCAGGGACTCTATCTCTGAGACTCTCTGTTCCTGGTCACTGCCTGTCCCTGAACCTCACTGTAGTGTAATGAAAAGATCCATATTTGATCCTTGTCCTGGTTCCTGGCCCAGATGTCCTGCAACCCTTGGAATTTACTGTCTTCTGTACGGTAATGCGATGAGTCAAGGAAGGGGACCCAGGATAACTTAAGGATGGGGCCGGTCTCCAAAAAGTCTCATCAGGTGATTAGAGAATTAGAACTTTCAACCTGTAGTACTTCTGGGGAGAGGAGAGGGTAAGTACTGAGGCTGAGTTCAATCATCAGTGACCAATGATTCAATCAATTTGCTGACCTATTGAAACCTCAATAAAAACCCCTAAACTTTGGGGTTTGGGAGAACGTCCAGAGTGGTGAACATTCAAGGTGATGTGAGGGGAGAGTGTCCTGAGAGGGCATGGAGGCTTTGCACCCCTCAACCCCCCTTTGCCCTATGCGTCTCCTCCAGTCAACCTGAGCTTCGACCTTTGTAATAAACTGGGAGCAGTAAGTAAGGGGCTTCCCTGAGTTCTGTGGGTGGTTCTAATGAATTCCTGAAAATGGGAAGTGGGGTCATGGAACCTCCGAATTTATAGCAAGTTTGTCACACGTATGGGTGACCCCGGGACTTGTGACTAGCATTTGAAATGTGGGACTGAGCCCTCGTATTGTTGAATCTGCACTAGCTCTGCGGTTTTAGTGTCAGAAGTGAATTGACTCGTGGGACGCCCAGTTGGCGTTGCAGAATTGGTTGGTGTCAGTAGGGCCACCACATATTTGCTCTCAGGGACAAAACCCGGAGTCACTCTCCCCTTTAATTTGGTGACTGTGGCTCGGGGGCAGGGTTGTGTTTAGTATGCGTCGGTGCTCCCAGAAACTCTTACAAGTTATCTGTATTTTCAGAATTCCTGGCAGAATCAGGTAGTTTATCAAATGGGTTGTGACATGATAGTATCGTGGTGACCTAAATACTTACGTGCTGTGTGTGCTGGGGCAAGTCGTCTGTGGTTTCCTCACCTGACTGGGGACACCTGTTGCACAGGTTCTCTGAAGGGATAACCAACCAATCATGAATTTCATAACCAACGATGTCCATTTTCCCCCAAGATGTATTTATCTGGAAGACTTAGTCTGCTTATCTTTCCCTTCCCAGCCCAAAATATTTAGGTGTCAAATAATGATTATTTCTCTTTTATTAAAATTCATCAGAAAAGTGTGGGGCAGCTGAGCTTCTGCTCTGTCTGAGGCAACTACAGGGAGGGCAAGACATCTAGCACTGCTGTGAGTTTGTTCGTGGGCCTAAGGCTGTTTTTTTTTCCAGGCTGGAACAATATTACTCAAAACTCAATGCCCTTCCCCTTGCCCCCCTGTCTATCACTTTACTATCCTCTCAAAATATAGCATGTTAGAGCTAGATTCATAGTTATATAGACTTGCCTCATCATTAAATAGACTTTTCACTAACAGCAATTCAATGATATCCATTCTATTCGATGAACGTACGCTTAGCGTGAAATGGGAGGTCAGTTCCACTAACAATATTTCTCAAGTCCTTACAAGCATAGTTCTTGATGTGGGGAAACAGCTGTACACAAAATAGCAAACTAACTTGCCTCCTAAGCGGGAGACAGATCACAGAGAAAGGGGAACCTAATATGCTAGGTCGTGATGAATATTTTGAAGAAAGAGAGTGATGGGGATAAAGGAGGCTGTGCTCTTTCCGCAGACTGGTCGGCAAACCTTCTACGATAAGCAGGTGCTGGGGCAGAGGCTTCAGTGAAACGTGCCTGGTGTGTTTGAGCAGCAGCCGGGACCAGGGTGGCTGGAGCTGAGTGGGGGGCGGGTGGGGAGCGGAAGGGGATGAGGCAGAGGGGTCATGGGGCAGGTCGTGTAAGATAAGAGTCAGAATTTGACTGAGAGAGATGAGGGCTTGGTCATGGGAGCAGTGGGATAGGATTCGAGTTGTAACAGGGTCCCTGCGGCTGCAGTGTGGAGAGTGGCCTCTAGGGGGCAAAGGGCAGAGACAGAAGCCCATGGGCAGGCTGCTGCAGGGGTGCAGGTGAGCCACGATGGAGTGTGTACCTATGTTGTTCCCTGGGTCGATGCCAATTCTTCTGAATAACATGAATGCCTTGGTCTGTTGAGGGTTTTATGCAGGTTTTACTACCTAGTCATGATTCATGAAATCATTGGCCCCTGGTGATTGTTCAGCCTCCAGCCCCTTTCCCCTCCCTGAGCGGGGCTGGGGGAGGCCATAGAGGAGGGTGGGAATGTAAGTTCCAACCCTCTGGTCAGGCAGTTAGCTCCTGTGGCAACCAGCGCCCATCCTCGGGTTACTAGGGGCTTCCCAATAGTCAGTCACCTCCGTCCCATAACAAAAGACAACTTATAGCTCTCTTCACTTTGGCAATTCCAGGGGTTTTAGGAGTCTGTTACCAGAAATGGGATGAAGGACAAATATATATTTATTATAAGTCACAATATCAATATTCCCTCAATATGCCATTATTCCAGTCCCTATGAGGTAACCAAAGCTAACACACCGTTGTGTTTTCTTTCATGCCTTTCTCTGTTACATCGTGATTCCTTCACACTTTTTTTTTTTTTTTTTTTTTTTTTTTGGCTGCACCACTCAGCTTGTGGGATCTTAGTTCCCTGACCGGGGATCGAACCTGGGCCCCCTGCAGTGGAAAAACGGAGTCCTAACCACTGGACCACCAGGGGATTCTCTTCACACTTATTTTTTTTTTAATAGTGGAAACTTTCAACCATTCCATTAAGTACAGAGAATAGTATTATAAACCCCATTTATCCAGCTTCAACAATTACCAACATGTGGAGAATATTATTGACGTGGGTCCTCTTTTCTTTGTAGACTGTTTCAAAATTAATCTAAGGTATTATGGCAATTAATCCATAAATACTTCATGAGGAAGATATAATTTTTTTTTTTTTGCTGTACGCGGGCCTCTCACTGCTGTGGCCTCTCCCGTTGCAGAGCACAGGCTCCAGACACTCAGGCTCCGCGGCATGTGGGATCTTCCCGGACTGGAGCACGAACCCGTGTCCCCTGCATCGGCAGGCGGACTCTCAAGAACTGCGCCACCAGGGAAGCCCAGAAGATATAATTTTTTAAGATGATTACCATATCGTGGTCACACCACAACATTAATAGTAACGTGTTGGAGCACAGGCCCTCGACTGGCCTTTTCACATTTCACACCCCTGGACCCCAACATTCTCTATTGCAAACAAGCTGGGTGTTGCTGTTGTTGACCTTATAGACCAAGCTTTGATGACCATCCTCATAACTGACCTAGAGTCCCTCCCATCCTTGCAGACCCACCGCCTGCCTTCTGCCTGGAGCCTCCCTACCAGGGTCTCTGCAAGGCCATCTTTATCAGGTACTTCTACAACGCCAGCTCCGGACTCTGCGACACCTTCATATATGGCGGGTGTGACGCCATGCAAAACAACTTCTTGACATCAGAGGACTGCATGAGGACCTGTGGTGGTGCTGAAAGGCCCTGGAGTAAGACAGGGGCAGGCAGGGTGGGAGGGGAAGGGCTGGGGAAAGAGGAGGGGCTCAGGGGGCCACCCACCATTCACAGCTCCACAGTGTCTTTCCTCCTCGCTGCCTCCCAGGACAAGTGGCTCAGTGTCCTGTGAAACCACACACTGAGCACATCCTCCACGGGCCAGCTTGGCAGAAGGTCACCCTAGAAGCCCCGTCATGAGAATCTGAGCTTCCTCACTTTTTCAGATGGAAACACTGAGTCAGCCACCCTACAGAGCAGGTCTGCAGAGCTCCTGAGCTCCCCACCTAGGCTTGGAAAACTCACCTCCTTCTTGTTGGTCATCCTGGTCCTGGGAGGATTGTGGTTGCTCATTTCTGGGATGGTCTAGGACCCAACAGAGTGTACCGTGTCCAAGTCTGGGGCTTCAGAGATGTCATTCAGCCAGTCCCTTTCTTTTTGCAGAGGACCTGTGAACCGTGCTCCCCCAACATGCTGAAGTCCAAGGAGGACCCACGCAGGGCTGAGCTGTGGCTGCTTCTGAAACAGTTCAGCCTCCCCGGCTTCCTTCTCAACCCTACCCTCCTCAGCAGAACCCTGCCTCTTTCCTTCCCCCCATGGGTCTACTTGCTTTAGCTCTGTCTCATCCAGTCGGCTCTAAGCGCCATGAGAGAAAGTCTTCCCTTTATCCCTAGCGCTTAGCATGGTTCCTGGCACAAAGGAGACGGTCCATAAATATTTGAGGAAGGAAGGAAGGAATGCAGGAGCACATTCCTCATGACTGGAGTGACTGCAAGGCCTGGGATTTGAAGCAAGTATTCTAACCCTAACCCTCATCCTCACTGCATCCTCACCTTCATCCCCCACCCCACCATCACTGCTCTCCTTGTGGGTATCGTTGGTAGAATTTCTGGACTCTAGCTCTGAGAATCAGTGATGGCAGAGGTCTTTTCATTAAAGAAGTCCCTTTCCCCCGCCGCGATGTTGAACATTTTCCTATCTGTCATTTAAAATTCTACATCCTTATAATCAATAAATTAATTTCCTAATTGAGCTAACTTGCGTGGAATCTGATTTTTGCACCTAATAACCTTATCCAACACTGTCCACGGAGATGGTGGCCCTTCTCATTATTCTGCAGAGCAAGTGGACTCCTCCCCTTTTTCTGCCCTTAGACTGGGCCCTACCAAGTATTGGAAGAAAACCTATTGCAATGCCATCTACCTCTTAATGGACACCCCAAGCTACAAAAATATCTGGGAGACACCTCAACATGAAAACTTTCTTTCTTTACTTCTTGGGCCAGGTCAAATTTTAGGGCAAGTTGATCTCCTGGACTCTTAGAAGGACAAAAGAAGAAGCATGGGGTTCAATTGTCCATTTTTTCAAGGAACACCCTTCCGCAAGGTCATCTGTATGGAGGGGGGGCTTCTTACTTCTGTTAAAGAAGGGCAGCTACCCTTTTTTGTGAGACTGGCCATGTGCCAGGCTCTGTGCTTGTCATTTTCCCCAAATTATTTGTTTGTATTTTCCTAATGATACTGGGAGGGAGGAAATGGGAGCATGGAGATGTCAGTTAGCTGGAGGATTAGTTTCCTGGGGCTACTGTGGGAGCCGAGGTGGAGGCTCTGGCTGTCACCTGAAGAGGTCAAGGCCAGCCTCCCAGAAGAGGTCAAGGCCAGCTTCCCTGAAGAGACGATGTCTGAGCTGAGTTTGGAAGGGTGAGTTGGATTCTGTCAGGTAGAGAGAAGAGGGCAAACAGGAGCTTTGGGGCAAGACAAAGAGGCAGAGATGAGAACAGAGATTCTACATCCGTCCATGTCCCAGGTCGGAGTCTGTGTTGGTTTCCAAGTAGCCTTTGAGCATCACGAGGAGACCCCAACTTGTTCCTCGAAGTCCACCCAGCCCTGAACACGATGGACCTGGGAGTCCCCCTGTACAGAGTAGGGGAACAGAAGTTCCCTAGGAGGGGTGCGGGAACCGCCGTATTTGCATGAGAGCCCTGGTTCCACAGCTTGAGTTTTCCGCTCCCTCCTGCTAGTCCCAGCTCCTGAGGGGAGTGAGGCAGCCGCTTTTGTCATCTCTAAGAAACAGACCCATTAGAGCTGAGCCATGTGGGTGTGTAGAGGTACCAGTGGAAGAGAAATTAGGTTTTGGAAAAACACTGGAGAAGGCTTCTGAATGATTAAATGTTAAATTTTCATAGAAGGTAGCTAGTCAACCAGCCTCAGTGTTTTTTACCTCCTGCTAGGGGGAGCTCACTTTCTCTTGGGCAGCAGGTACCAGCTGGTAGTATTGGTGAATAGAACACTCTTCTGTCCTATTGAACCTCTAAGAGTCCCCCTCCTCTCTGGCCCTGTGTTTCCACATTGGTCCTGACTCTGCTCCTAAGAACCCTACAGACAAATTCTGCTCTTTGTTAGTTCTACAGACATCGGGAGATGGCCGTCAGGGAAGTACCCCTCCACCACCACCCAAGTCTCTTTTAGTTTCTTAACATTTGCTAAGTCCCTTTCACCATCTTTCAGATCCTCAGGACTCAGAGTCAAGGGAATGACTCTTTAGAGCTCCCTACAATTTATGCTGCTAGGATGGTTGGCACCTTCCTGAGATGCTCCCTCACCGGGCTGGAGATGAGGTTAGTGGAAGAATAAGAGGATGGTCAGTAGGATCACAGCTCCCGGGTCACCCTCCAGTCTTTATTTTGTAATTTATTTAATTAATTTATTTTTGTCCGCGTTGGGTCTCTGTTGCTGCACGCGGGCTTTCTCTAGTTGCGGTTAGCGGGCGGGGGCTACTCATTGCGGTGGCTTCTCTTGTTGCAGAGCACGGGCTCTAGAACGCAGGCTCAGTAGTTGTGGTGCACGGGCTTAGTCGCTCCGCGGCATGTGGGATCTTCCCGGACCAGGGCGCGAACCCGCGTCCCCTGCATTGACAGGCGGGTTCTTAACCACTGCGCCACCAGGGAAGCCCCACCCTCCAGTCTTGCTTTTCCCAGTAGGTCAAGAGCTGCGGCAATCAGATACTGTAGAAATAACAGCTAAGTGAGGGTGGCTGAGAGGAGCAGGTAGGATGTAGGTGGGGCAGGAATCCAAGGCTTATGGAGGTATCTCCCAGGATGCACCCCACTTCAAGTTCATTATTAGACCTTCCCCGCTGCAAGGCGTTGTGGGAATGACTTGTTTAGAATCCACTGGGTTCTCAGTCAAAAGGAGGTCCCAGCTCTCCCAAGCCAAGCCACTTTGACAATGTTTTCATGCCTCTGCCTCTAGGAAGACGTGAGCTGGAGAGACCTTTGGAGAACAGTGTCTGACTGCATCACTACAGATAAGGAAACTGATGCATAGAGACTCACATAGCAGGGTCTTTAAATATGAGAAAATAGAAAGAGCTGGTTCTGTCACTTACTACCTTATAGTCTTGGGAATATCTCTCCAAATCTCTGAGTTTCTCTTTCCTTTTTTACAAAATAAGGCTAATGATTCTACCTGTCAACGTCTCTAGCCACACACCTCCAGAAACACTCCTGTTCCTGGTTGAACCAGTTGGGTTTATTACTCACTACAGCAAGGAGAACACACACCTTGGGGAACCACCTAGCATCTCATTAAGAGGATGTTAGAGAAGACCTAAAGAAATGTGCTATGGTTGGGTGATTTGGGGAAGGTTTCAGGAAGCTGGCTCTGCTCTGGATGGATGCTGTCAGGAAGTGGGGCAGTTCTCTGACTATGTATCTTAATCTTAACTCTAAGAAGAGAGGACAAGATAGAGTTTAGAGCTGTATTTGGTAAAGCAGCATCAGTCGCTCATATGAGGCAGAATAGGGAGAAGCTTTGTCATTTTGGTGGCTTGTTAACTTAACTTGTTTTGTCTGTGTTCAACCATGATTACAGGGTGTCCATTTATTTTTTTATTTATTTATTTATTTAGTTAGTTAGTTAGTTATAGCTGTGTTGGGTCTTCATTGCGGCATGCGGGCTTTCTCTAGTTGAGGTGAGCAGGGGCTACTCTTCGTTGCGGTGCGCGGGCTTCTCATTGCGGTGGCTTCTCTTGTTGCAGAGCACGGGCTCTAGGCGCGCGGGTTCAGTAGCTGTGGCTCACGGGCTCTAGAGTGCAGGCTCAGTAGTTGTGGAGCACAGACTTAGTTGCTCCACGGCATGTGGGATCTTCCCAGACCAGGGCTCGAACCCGTGTCCCCTGCATTGGCAGGCGGATTCTTAACCACTGTGCCACCAGGCAAGTCCCACTTTTTGTCTTAACCCATCATGGGCACAGAATGACTTTGTCTGATACTGACATCCTATAAAATAGTTTATGTTCAGCAGGAGACATAAGGCCAACTGTGGTGCCCGGTCAGCTCCTGGAAATCAGGGCTCAGAGTTGTAGCTCGCGGGGTTTAGAGCACAGGCTCGGTAGTCATGGCGCACGAGCTTAGTGGCTCTGTGGCATGTGCGATCTTCCTGGACCAGGGTTCAAACCCGTGTCCCCTGCATTGGCAGGCAGATTCTTAATCACTGCGCCACCAGGGAAGTCCCATGGGTTTGTATATTTGTGAGGACCATGTTGGTTATGGTGCTAAAGTGTTTTGAATACCATAGACCAAAGCACTTGCCTAAAAGCACATAGACTTTTAGTTTTCTTGATTCCTGACTCCTTTTTAAACATGCCGCCTACTGCATTAAAGAAAGGAATAAATAGCCTTTGGTTTGTAGTGTCACCCACCTTTCATAAGCCCCTCAGGGAGTCCCTCAGTGTCCAAGGGGCGTCACTGTCTGTTTCCTGAAACGGTCCCTTTCTTCCTCAGAGGTAACCTAAAGCCCTCTTGCTTCAGTGATAGGTCTCATCCAGGTCAAGTCCCTTGCCCACCCCATCCTGCCCTTTATTTGACCCTCTGGTTCCCCCAAAATGTAGGTGGGGTTGGGGACTTCTGCTGGTTCTCTTTGGGCTCAAGTCACCAGTACCTCAACCATTAGGAACCACATTTTAAGGAAGGCCCTTCCTGCCCCCTGGTGGCAGCAGTGGGGCCTGGTGGGATTCTCTGAAGGCTGTAGGGAGGCCCCCAGGGCCAGAATCGGAGATATCCAGGGAGACTGAGATTTGTGGTCCTAGGACAGGAGATGGGCATCCTCTGAGACTAGGACTTTGGTTCCTCACTGCGCGTCCGCCTCCCAGGCACAGGAGCAGAGAAATCAGGCGTGTGCCCCGCGCTAGAGGTGGACCTGAACTGCACGCAGGAGTGCCTCTACGGGTGAGGAATGCGTGGCCGACCTCAAGTGCTGCTGAGCCGGCTGCGCCACCGTCTGCCAGATGCCCAGTGGTAACCCCGGGGGCCTCCACCAGGCAGGACGGGAGACGGTACTGGTAGGAGGTAGGAGCATCTGGTTCGGGGAAGTGGGGTGCTCCCAACTCTGGGACATCTGGCTGGGTGGAAGGAGACGGAAGCAGTTCAGCTGAGGCACTCCCTCCAGGGACCTTGGGGAGACAAGGCATCTGAAGTGCAGCGGGGGGAAGGGAGACCCCTGCACCTGGCTGGATTCAGTGCATGTCTTTGCTTCTGGGACACAATGTGGGGACTTTGTTGCCTGAGGTCTGGGGACCTGGTCTGAAGATTCCTCCCTGTGGGCCAGAGTCACAGGGCAGCCGGAGGCTGCTGAGGGGACTGACTCCCAAGGCCTAGGACACTCGTCCCACTCCGAGTCCCCCTCCCGGGCCTCCCCCACTCCCAGCACCTGACCTGGCACCCCGAATTCCTCCATTCAGACAGAAAGAGACTTTACAGATTTCGGAGACCACCCAGGCCATATTAAAGATGTGGAGTGAGCATCTGAGAGAGACGGGTTCTTGCCCAAGGTCACACCGCCATCCCTGGCTGGGCAGCAGTCCCAGCAAGAGGGTTCAGCTTTTGCCTGAGTGGTTTGAAGAAAGTCGGGATGCCTCCCTGAGCACCCCTCCCCCTTCCTCCTCTTTAACACCCTCTCTTCCACTCTAAGGTTTGAGTGAGAGAAAGCATGTGAAGCTTGCCTGTCATAAAAAGCACTTGCTGGAGTTTAAGACTGGCCAGCAGGCCATGGGAGCTCCCATCAGGGAAGGAAGCGTGGAATCCAAGCTTTTCATTTTTCAGAGGCAAAAACTGAGGACCAGAAGCAGGGATATGGCCTGGGTCCCAAAGTGCTGGGGTCACTGGTCTTTACCCAGAATCTAGCCCCTGTGATGCTCCCTGCTTGTTATTTGTCTGAAGATGTCCCCCAGGGGATGGGAAGGTTTGTAATTAGAGACTCAGTCACTTGAGCAGGGAGATGGGAGGTGGAGGGAGGACAGGCCCGTCGGGGACCCCTGTGTCTGGGGGCCTCTAACCTGGACCAGAGGGAGGAGGACATTGGGAGAGAAAGACAGACACATGAGAGAGGAGGGGGCAGAAAAGAGGAGCCTCTGCTGTTAGGGGGAGTCTCTGCTGTTCCCTGGTCTCAGATGGACAGACTGAGGCAGGAAGGGAGGCAGGACCAGAGGGCCTCCTGAGCTAGAATCCTAGTTGTGCCGTCTGCTGGTTGTGGGTCCTGAGCAAGTCGCTTCACCTCTCCGAGCCTCTGCTTCCTGGTTGGCAAAATGGGATGAGAATCCCAGATGCTGTAGGGTTGACATGAGGCTAAATGAAATCATACATGTGAAATGTCTCAGGAGAGAGTAGACGCTCCACACACAGTGGCTTGTTTTCCAAGTACCCCCCTCCCTCTGAGGGATTCTCCATCTCTGGCCCTGGCGCCCCCTATGGGCCTTCAGAGAGCCCCACCTCCAGGCATAGGGCCCCTGCACCCCACACAGGAGTGACCTAGCCCTTGGCCTCAGAGCCCTCAATCCTTAGGTGACCCCGCACAGCTGAGTGTCTAGGAGCTTCTGATCTTTAAGCAGGAGGTCCCCTCTCTGGCCACTGAGTCTCAACCCTTAGCACAGAGCCTGCTCTCAAATGTCAGCCTTCAGTGTCTCCCCACCTCCAGCACATTGAACCCTACACCTGAAGCTCCAATGGTCACCAGTTTTTAGGCACCAGAGACCCCCAAATTTTATTCACCATGGGTCTCCCCACTCTGGCCCTGGGGATTTCGGTTCTCTGTTCCCAGAACTAAGCCTTTGCCAGACTGTGCCAGGCCTCTGCCCGCCCCACCCACCTGGGAGCTGGGGGCAGGCTCAGCAGCAGGCCAAGGAGGAGGCGGCAGCGAGGGGACCAGGGCTGCACGTAGGCATGGTGCTTGCTTGTGGCGGGCGCAGGAGCGAGGTGCTGCCCAGGTGGAGGTTTTAACGGTGTGCCTCGGGGGTAGGTGGTGGGGGAGTAGCCTTGGGGGGGCAGATCTGAGGCAGCTGGAGTTGAGGGCTCAGCAGACAAGGCAGGTGGGTCGGCTGCCACCTTTGCCATTTCCCAGTCCCCGGGGATCAGGTGTCACCCTGGCCCCAGTGGGAACCAGAAACCTAAGCTGCTTCCAAGCCGGGTGCAGCTCGACCAGCTGCAGCTGGATGGACCCTTGTCCACTCCTGCTTCCCCACCTCCTTCCTGGGGCCCGTGGGCAGGGCAGCAGGAGGCCAAGAGCTAGACTCAGGGGTTCCCATTCTGAGACTGAGAGGTCCCATGGGAAGGTCCTACCCAAGTCCCATTTGAAGCTGTAGAGAAAAGGTTTGATCCCAGGTCTCTATCCCACCAAGCCCTTGTTTTTTCCCTTCCATCATATATATTGCCCAGGTGTCTCCTTCGTGACACATCTAGGGTGCACAGTTGGTGTAGAGAAAGTAACGAAAGGAGCCCTCGACACTAGCCTTGGGGTGAAGGGTCTGGGTTTGTCTCCCACCTCCACCACCTCCCAGCTGAGGAACCTTGAATGAATCACTTCCTTGTTCTGAGCTGTCACGTTGTCATCTCCAAAGATTGGTGAGTGGTGGATTTCCCTGGATGGTTCAGCGGTTAAGACTCTGAGCTCCCAATGCAAGGGGCCCGGGTTCAATCCTTGGTCAGGGAACTGGATCCCACACTCACGCCACAACTAAGAATTCATATGCCGTAACTAAGGGGCTGGCGAGCCACAGCTAAGAAGCCCGCACGCCGCAACTAAGAGTTTGAATGCTGCAACTAAGACCCGGCTCAGCCTAAATAAATAAAAAAAGATTACAAACAGACAAAATCCAAGGTCCTTAAGCCCCAGGAGGTCTTTGCTGCTGGAGGGCAGAAGGGGGGCAGTGACCATTGGGATGACAGGTGAGTCAGAGCTGGTGACAGAAGCACATCCAGCCACTGTCCCCACAGATGGGTCCTGGGGGAAAGAGGTGAGAATGCCTCCCCAGTTCCCATGTTCAGCCTGGGGACTGGAGACAGGTGCTGGTTGGGAAGGGCCAGGGTTGTTTACTCTGAGCACAGGGAACAGTCCACAGCCATGACGCAGGAGCCAGGTAGGGGCACAGCCCAGGGCGGCTCCTGGAACTCAGTCTAGGGCAGCAGAAGACACTTTGATGAGCAAATGGTCTTAGCCTGTGGACCCAGCTGCCTACTGGACCTTCAGCTTTGGACACTGCTGCCCACGGATTTCTTCTGGCACCTAGCCAGCTCCCCAGGCCAGGAAACTGCTTGGCCTTACCCCTCCCCAGCACTCTTGGGCCACCCTGTTGACTTGATCTCTTTTACAAGAATGTGGATTTTCTGAAGCCAAGGGGATGGGGCGGGGCACACGGATGGAGGAGAAAGTTTTTGCCTAAATGTTTTACTGGCGCTGTGGACTCAACATTGACCAAACTGAACTCTTTGCCCTTCCCGCAAGGACTTGCTTCGCCTCCCTTCTCCCAGGAAGCTCCCTGCTGTCCGTGCTTCTTCCCTTTCCTCGCCCCCAGGAGCAATCTCGTAGCAAAGCCTGTTGGTTGTTCCTCCTCACTGCCTCCTCTGCAGCCTCTGCTCTCTGCTGAGTCCAGGCCACTCCTGTCTCCCCTCTGGACACTTGTCACTGAAACAGGAGGAAAGGGGGCAGTGTACATAGTCATAGGACATGACAAAAACTGGTTAGGTCCAAGATGGCAGAAGATTCGACTCCGAGTAGACCTTGAGCCTCATTATACGCTCATTGTAATACATTAGCATATGCCAAATGACACACCCACCAGCGCCATGACAGTTCCAAGGCCGACCATCAAAGGTCAAAAAGTGGGCTGTGGCCCAATTCCTGGAAATCTCTGTCCCTTCCCCCAAATAGTTGGAATAATCCTCCCACTTTGAAACTACCCAGCCCATAAAAACTAACCACACCATATTTCGGGGCCTTTTGCCTCCTGAGATGACCCACACTCTGTCTGTAGACTGTGCTTCTCCCAAGGCCGTTCTCGCATTTTGGGATAGACCGAATTCTGTCTATGGAATGTGTGTCTCTCTAAATAAATCCATTTCTTATCTATCACTTTGTCTCTCACTGAATTCTTTCTGTGATGAGACTTAAAGAAACTGAGCTTCATTAAGCCCTGAGACCAGGTGTGTGATTTCAATTAAAAGACCATGGGTTCAAGTCCCAATCTGGGTCACATGGTTTCATCACGACCCCACTGCCTCGGCCCCGCCCCTCCTCTCCATCCTCCACCAGGGCCTCCCAAGATGTCCAGGTCCTTCCTGTGGCCTCGGGTAAAGCCCCAAACTCTTAGCTCATCTCACAGGGCTCCTCAGGCCTGGTCCTTCAAGTCTACACCCAGTGCCATGTCGTCCCGTCCTCCCACACATTCTCACACACCTTCTCCTCCTCGTTCCTCTCTTGCTTTTCCATGTGCTGAGAACTTTCCCCACCTTCCTCTCAGGACTCTTGCTCATCCCTCAGGCCTCAGCTGAAAGTTCACTTCCTCAGGGCATCCCTCCATGCAACTCCCACCACCTCCACACTTGTCCAGCCCCCTGCTAACCCTCCCTTCATGCCCTGTGCTTCCTTCTCAGTAAAGTGATCACATTTCTTTCTTTTCTAAAAATTAATTAATTTATTTTTGGCTGTGTTGGGTCTTCGTTGCTGCATGCGGGCTTTCTCTAGTTGCAGCGAACGGGGGCTACTCTTCGTTGCGGTGCACGGGTTTCTCATTGCGGTGGCTTCTCTTGCTGTGGAGCACGGGCTCTAGGCACGCGGGCTTCAGTAGTTGTGGCTCGCGGGCTCTAGAGCGCAGGCTCAGTAGTTGTGGTGCACGGGCTTAGTTGCTCCGCGGCATGTGGGGTCTTAGTTCCCAGACCAAGGCTCGAACCCAAGTTTTCTTTTTTAATTTTTAAATTTAACTTTATTTATTTTTTATACAACAGGTTCTTATTAGTTATCTATTTTATACATATTAGTGTATATATGTCAATCCCAATTCATCCTACCACCACCCCCACCCCGCCACTTTCCCCCCTTGGTGTCTGTACGTTTGTTCTCTACATCTGTGTCTCTATTTCTGCCCTGCAAACCGCTTCATCTGTACCATTTTTCTAGTGGCAGGCGGATTCTTAACCACTGCGCCACCAGGGAAGTCCTGTGACCACATTTCTTATTTGTACATTATCTCAGAATTTCTTGCTGGAAAATGGACTACAGGAGAGAAGAGACTGAGTTAGCTTTGTGTACTTCAGTAGCTGAATAAATATTTTAAATTAATTATTCATGTTAACCTATGATTTATAAACCTACATTGTGTACAACAACAGCTTTTAAAGGCAGCTACCAAAAGACTTCAATATTCCTGCCTCACAGGGAAGGGGGTGTGCGCAGCTTCAGGTGGAGGACGCACTTCCTCATGCTGCCTCCAGGGGGCAGGCAGGGCCTTCCATAAAGTGTGGTTCCTAATGGCTGAGGAACAAGTGACCTGATCCCAAAGAAAATCAGCAGAAGCCCCCAATCCCACCTACATTTCTGAGACACCAGAGCGTCAAATAAAGGGTGGGATGGGGTGGGCAAGGAACTGGAACTGGGTGAGACCTATCACTGAAGCAAAAGGGCTTTAGGTGACCTCTGAGGAAGAAAGGGACCATTTCAGGAAACAGTGACACTCCTTGGGCACTGAGGAATTTCCTGAGGGGGCTTATGAAAGGTGACATCCCCCCCAAATTCTATTTGTTCTTTTTTTTAAAATGCAGTGGACGGCACACTTTAAAAGCAGCCAAGGGGGCTTCCCTGGTGGTCCAGTGGTTAAGACTTTGCCTTCCAATGCAGGGGGTGTGGGTTTGACCCCTGGTTGGGAAGCTAACATCCCACGTGCCTCGGGGCCAAAAAACCAAAACATAAAACAGAAGCAATACTGTAACAAATTCAATAAAGACTTTAAAAAGTCTGCATAATAAAAAAGAAAAAAGAAATCTAAAAGCAGCCAGAAACAAAGGAAACTAATACCCCATGTGCTTTTAAAAATGGGGTGGTCACAAAGCACTGAGCTGATCTCCCTGTGCTATGCAGCTGCTTCCCACTAGCTACCTATTTTACATTTGGTAGTGTATATATGTCCATGCCACTCTCTCACTTCGTCCCAGAGGGGTGGGATAGGGAGGGTGGGAGGGAGATGCAAGAGGGAAGGGATATGGGGATATATGTATACATATAGCTGATTCACTTTGTTATACAGCAGAAAGTAACACAGCATTGTAAAGCAATTACACTCCAATGAAGATGTTAAAAAAAAAAAGTGGGTTGGCCTGCACACACAAAAATAAACTCAAAATGGCTTGAAGACTTAAACATAAGACATGATACCATAAAACTCCTAGAAGAGAGCGTAGGCAAAACATTCTGACATAAATCGTACAAATGTTTTCTTAGGTCAGTCTCCCAAGGCAATAGAAATAAAAACAAAAATAAACAAATGGGACCTGATCAAACTTACACGTTTTTGCACAGCAAAAGAAACCATAGGGCTTCCCTGGTGGCGCAGTGGTTGAGAGTCCGCCTGCCGATGCAGGGGACACGGGTTCGTGCCCCGGTGCGGGAAGATCCCACATGCCGCGGAGCGGCTGGGCCCGTAAGCCATGGTCGCTGAGCATGCGCGTCCAGAGCCTGTTCTCTGCAACGGGAGAGGCCACAGCAGTGAGAGGCCCGCGTACCGCAAAAAAAATAAATAAATAAATAAATAAAAATGAAAAGACAACCTACAGAGTGGGAGAAAATATTTGCTAATGATGCAACAAACAAAGGCTTGCATCTTTGTAAATGCAAATCAAAACTACAATGAGGTACCACCTCACACCGGTCAGAATGGCCTTCATTAAAAAGTCTACGGGCTTCCCTGGTGGCGCAGCGGTTGAGAGTCCGCCTGCCGATGCAGGGGACACGGGTTCGTGCCCGGTCTCGGAAGATCCCACATGCCGCGGAGCGGCTGGGCCTGTGAGCCACAACTACTGAGCCTGCGCATCTGGAGCCTGTGCTCTGCAACAGGAAAGGCCGCGATAGTTAGAGGCTCATGCACTGAGATGAAGAGTGGCCCCCGCTTGCCACAAATAGAGAAAGCCCTCGCACAGAAACGAAGACCCAACACAGCAAAAATGAATAAATAAATAAACTCCTACCCCCAACATCTTCTTTAAAAAAAAAACAAAAAGCATGGAAACAACCTAAATGTCCATTGACAAATGAATGGATAAAAAAATGTGATACATATATACAATGGAATATTACTCAGCCATAAAAAGAATGAAATAATGGCATTTGCAACAACATGGATGGACCTACAGATTATCATACTAAGTGAAGTGAGTCAGAAAGAGAAAGACAAATGCCATATGATATCACTTATATGTGGAATCTAAAATACAACACAAATGAACTTATCTACAAAACAGAAACAGACTCATAGAACAGACTTGTAGTTGCCAAGGGGTTGGCAGGGAAGGAGAGGGATAGACTGGGAGTTTGGGGTTGGTAGATGCAAACTATTACATTTAGAATGGATAAACAACAAGGTCCTACTGCATAGCACAGGGAACTATATTATATCCTGTGATACACCATAATGGAAAAGAATATAAAAAAAAGAACGTCTATGTGTGTATAACTGAGTCACTTTGCTGCACAGCAAAGACTGGCACAACACTGTAAATCAACTATACATAAATTTTTTTAAAAAGTGGGTTGGTCAGAAGTATTCAAAGAACTTCTGCACCATAATCCATGTAGTTCCCAAAGTACCCATGTTTTTCTTAAGGCAGGTACCAGAATCCTATTTTGCAAAGAAAGAAACTGTGGCTCAGAGAGGTGAAGGGACTTGCCCAAGATCACACAGCAATATCCATACCTACTGAAGTCAAATTCTTCTAATTAGTAATAAGTCCTCTTCCATTACACTGTTATAGAATAATAATTATTAATATATTAAATTATTTGTTACAATTTGCAACTTATTTACTACCATTATGGTAATCAGAACAGTCATTCATTGAGAGCTTAGTCTCAACACTTGTGCAAAGCATTTTACAAATATCACATCCTCTTAATTCTCACCATAATTCTCTGAGATTGATAGAGAAGGAGAAAAGCAACCTCTGATTCGGGGGCTGACCTGGCACCATCACTGGCCTTAAGTTCTCCTGATGAATGTAAACATTTCACAAGACATCAACATCAAACAAGGCCATCCTGGGACCATGATATATCATGACAAAAATAGGACACTCTGTAATCATGTTTAAACACAGACAAAACCAGCTAAATCATACAAGCCACCCAAATGACCAAGCATCCCCCTATTCTGCCTCATATAAGTGACTGATGCTGCTTTACCAAATACAGCTCTAACTGCTATCCGGCCTTCCCTTCTTAGAGTTAAGATAAAGATACCCATTCGGAGAACTGCCCCACTTCCTGACAGCATTCATCCAGAGGAAAGCCAGCTTCCTGAAATCCTCCCCAAAATCAACCAACACAAGCCCACGTCCTGTAAGTTCTTTCTAACATTCTCTTAATAAGCTACCATATTGTTTTCCAAGGTGATTCCTATTCCTTGCTGCAGTGAGTAATAAACCCGACTAGTTCAACTAGGAACGGGAGTGATTTTAGTGGTCTCTGGCTAGAGACATTAGCAAGTACAAGCATTACCCTTGTTTTATAATTAAAGAATGTAAAGCTCAGAGATGTTGAGAAATTTGCCCAAGACTACAAAGAAGTAACAGAACCAGCACCAATCTGTATCCTTTTTTATTTAAATACTACACTTGCTGTGGTCCCCGTGACTCACTTTCCTCGTCTGTAGTGAAGCAGATACTCTCTGTTCTCCAAAGGTGCCTTCATCCCACATCTTCCCAGAGTCAGGAATAGGAAAACATTGTCAAAGTCACTCTACTTGGGAGAGCTGGGACCTCCTGTGTTAGGAAACTCATACAGCAGTTAAGTGACATCACTATGTCGCCATTTCCTCCCTTGAAGGATTCTCAGGATGGTTAATCGAAGAATGCAGGCAAAATGCTAGCACAGAGCCTGGCGCACAAAAAGGGTAGTTGCCCTTCCTTAACTGTAGTAAGAAGCCCCCTCCCCACATGTGACCTCAGGCCAGGGGATGCCTCGGAAAAACGGACAATTAAACCCCATGCTCCTTCTTTTCTCCTTCTGAGAGTCCAGGAGAGCAACGTGCACCCAGATTTGACCTGGCCCAAGAAGTAAGGAACGAAAGCTTTCATGTTGAGGTGTCTGTCCCACGGGTTTTTGTGTAGCGTGGGGTGGCCATTAAGAGGTAGATGGTGCTGTAATGGATTTACTTCCCGTACCTGGTAGGGCCCAGTCTGAGGACAGGAAAAAGGGAGGTGACAACTGCTCTGCAGAAGAGTGAGAAGGACCACCATTTCCATGGACACTATCGGTTAAGGTTCTTAGTTGCAAACAACAGAATCCACTCCAGTTAGTTTAATTTGAATATGAATTTATTGGAATATAAGACAGACAGCTTGAAGCCACAGATAGGAAAATGAGCGACATCACTGTGAGGTAAAGGGGCTTCTTTACTGAAAAGACCTCAGCCACTGTGAGGAATGTGCCCCTGCATTCATTCTTTCCTTCCTCAAGTAGTTATGGGCCGTCTCCTTCGTGCCAGGACCTGTGCTAAGTGCTCAGGATAAAGGGAAGACTTGTTCTCATGGTGCTGAGAGCCGACTGGATGAGACAGAGCTAAAGCAAGTAGACCCATGGGGGAAGCAGAGAGCCAGGGTTCTGCTGAGGTGGGTGGGGTTGAGACAGACTCAGAGGAGATCACACTGTTTCAGAAGCAGCCACAGCCCAGCCCTGTGTGTGTCCTCCTTGACTTCAGAGTTTCGGGAGAGCACAGTTCGCAGGTCCTCTGCAAAAAGAAAGGAACTTGCTGATTGACATCTCTGAAGCCCCAGACCTGGACACCGCTGACCTTGACAGATCCTAGACTTTCCCAGAAATATGCAGCCAAAGTCCACTCCAGAACCGGAATGACCAACAAGAAGGAAGTGAGTTTCCAAGCCTAGGTGGGGAGCTCAGGAGCTCTGCAGACCTGCTCTGTAGGGTGGCTGACTCAGTGTTCCCATCTGAGAAAAGGGGAGCATGTGAGGAGGCTCAGATTCTCATGATGGGGCTTCTAGGGGTGACCTTCTGCCAAGCTGGCCCATGGAGGATGTGCTCAGTGTGTGGTTTCACAGGACACTGCAGCCACTTGTCCTGGGAGGCAGCGAGGAGGAAAGACACTGTGCAGGTGTGAATGGTGGGTGGCCCCCTGAGCGCCATCTCTTTCCCCAGCCCTTCCCCTCCCACCGTGTCCTGCCCCCTTTCTTACCCGTGGGTCCCCACATGACCACCGCAGGTCTTCATGCAGTCCTGTGCTGTTGGGAAGTTGTTCTTCTTTGCAAAGCAGCCGCCATATACAAAGATGTCGCAGTGCCCGGACCTGGCATTGTAGAAGTACCTGATCTTCCGGGCCCTGCAGGGACCCATGTGATGAGGTTCCAGGCAGAAGGCAGGCCGGGAATCTATTGGAATGGGAGGGGTTCTGGGTCATTTATGAGGGCGGCCATCACAGGTTGGTCTACAAAGTCAACAACTGACACCACCAGTTTGCGATAGAGAATGTTAGCGTTTTGGGAGCTGGTCAAATTGAAAAGGCCATTTGACAACCTGCTTTCTGGGACATTAGTATTAATGATGCTAGGCGTGACCATGATATGGTAATCATGGAAAAGTTTATATCTCCTTCATGAAGTATTTAAGATTAACTGGTATGATGCCCTTGATTAGCTTCAAAAAACTACCCATGTTGGGGCTTCCCTGGTGGCGCAGTGGTCAAGAGCCAGCCTGCCAATGCAGGGGGCACGGGTTCAAGCCCTGGTCTGGGAAGATCCCACATGGGGCGGAGCAGCTAAGCCCATGCGCCACAACTACTGAGCCTGAGATCTAGAGTCCGCCAGCCACAGCTACTGAAGCCCGTGCGCCTAGAGCCTGTGCTCCGCAACAAGAGAAGCCACCGCAGTGAGAAGCCCGCACACCGCAGCGAAGAGTAGCCCCGCTCACCACAACTAGAGAAAGCCCACGCGCAGCAATGCAGACCCAACACAGCCAAAAACAAACAAACAAAAAACTCTACCCATGTCAATTATATCTCAATAAAGTTGGGAAAAAGAAAACTCTACCAAAGGAAAGGAGGACACAGGTAAAAAATATTCTCCATATATCAATAATTATTGGAGCTGGTACCTGGGTTTTATAATACTATTCTCTGCATTACTTGTATGGTAAAAGGTTTCCACCATTAATAAAAAAGTGTGAAGGAATCAGGCTGTAATGGAGAAAGGCATGAAGAAAACATACCAGTGTGTTCACTTTGTTACCTCATGGGGACTGTATAAATTGAATATTGACACTATATTGATATTGTGATTTATAATAAGAAATATATACATTTGTTCTTTGTCATTTTCCTGGCACGGAGTTCCTAAAAGCCTTGGTATTTCTTTTTCTTTTTAAGGAATTTGTTTGTTTGTTTGTTTTGTTTTATATTTATTTATTTTGGCTGCACCAGATCTTAGTTGCAGCATGCAGGATCTTTTAGTTGCAGCATGTGGGCTTCTTAGCTGTGGTATGCGAACTCTTAGGTGCGGCATGCATGCGGGATCTAGTTCCCCAACAAGGGATCGAACCTGGGCCCCCTGCATTGGGAGCAAGCCGTCTTACGCACTGGGCCACCAGGGAAGTTCCTAAAAACCTTGGTATTTCTTAAATGCTGAGAGCAATAACGGTGTCTTTTGTTATGTGAAGTAGGTGACTTTTGGGAAGAACCTAGTAACCCCAGAATAGGCTCTGGCTGCCAGGGGAAACCACTGCCTGACAGGAAAGTTGCAACTTTCATTCCTACTCTGCTCCAAGGCCTTCCATCCACAGTTCCCCAACCCCAAACCTCAGAGACTGGAGAGGAGCTGGAGGTTGAATAGTCACCAATGGCTAATGATTTAATGCATCATGACTAGGTAGTGAAGCCTCCATAGAAACCTAAACACAGCAAGACATTCATGTTATTCAAAAGGACTGGCATCGACCCAGGGAACAACATAGGTGCAAGTTCCATCATTGCTCACCTGGACCCCTGCAGCAGCCTGCTCCCTGGGCCTCTCTGTCGCTGCCCTTCGCCCCCCAGAGGCCATTCTGCACACTGCAGCCGCAGGGATCCTGTTACAACTTGAGTCCTACCCCATTGCTCCCACGACCAATCAGTGACTCCCCATCTCCATGAGTCAAATTCTGATTCTTATAAAGTCCTACTTCGTTCTTTCTGCAGCCTCTGCTCCAACGCCCCCTTATCACAGAGGGTTTCGCTCATCAGTCTACAGAAAGAGCACAGCCTCCTGTATCCCCATCACTCTCTACCTTCAAAACACTCATAACCTAGCAGAGTATTCCCCCCTTTTGCTATTGTCTGTCTCCCTCCTAGAAGGCAAGGTATTTTGCCATATTTTGTCTACAGTTCTTTCCCCACACCAAGAACCATGCTTCGTAGGGACTTAATAAATATATGGCAAGGGAATAAATCTTCCATTTCATGCTCACGCCAAGTACACAATCACTGAATAGAATGGATATAACTGAATTCCTGTTAGTGCAAAGTCTACTTGATGATGGGGAAGGTCTACATAATTATCAATCTACCTTTAACATTCTGTATCTTAAAAGGATAATAAAATAATAGTCAAAAGGGGACAAAGGAGGGACTTCCTTGGTGGTCCAGTGGTTAAGACTCTGTGCTCCCAATGCCGGGGTCCAGGTTCAATCCCTGGTCAGGGAACTAGATCCCACATGCTGCAACTAAGAGTTTGAATGCCACAGCTAAAGATTCTGCATGCTGCAACTAAAAGACCCTGCATGCTGCCACTAAGACCTGGTACAGCCAAATAAATATTTTTTTAAAGGTTGGCGGGACAAGGGAAAGGGACTTGAGCCTTTACTAAGATTATATCAGCCTTGGTCCCAGGAGCAACTCACACAAGTGTTGTGTTTCTTGCTTTCCCTGCAGTTGCTCAGCTCAGTGGTCCCACATCTTTCTGATTAATTTTAATACTAAAGGAATAATCATTATTTGACACCTAAATATTTTTTCTTGCCCAAAGGAGGTGGGTAGAGAAATTTTTTCAGATTAACACATCTTGGTGGAAAACGGATAAAATTGGCCGTGAAATGTGATTAAACTCTTTAAATTCGTGACTGGTAAGCTGTTCAAAGAACCCATGTAACATGGTTCCCCTGTTCAGTGAGGAAACTGCAGAAGACTTGCCCCAGGACACACAGCATGTGGGTCGTAGGGTCAGGACAAGATACTATCATGTCACAACCCATTTGATAAACTATGTGATTCTGCCAGGAATTCTGAAAATACAGAAAACTGGTAAGAGTTTCTGGGTGCAGTGTCCCATGTTCATTACTCCCCTATCGCTGAGTCTCACCTAAGCCCCCGAATCACAGGGAAGAGTGAGTCTGGGTTTTTCCCTGACACAAAATATGTGGTGACTCTACCAACATTAACCAATTCCCCAAACACCCACTGGGCATCCCAGAAGGCAATTCACTTCTGACACTAAATCTGTGGAGTCAGTGCAGATCCCGCAGGTTGAGGGATCAAGACTGTCCTTACTTCAAACGCCAGCCACGTGATCCCAAGTTACACTTGTAACCCACTGGCTAAAAATAGAGGTTCCATGACCCCACCTCCATGTTCAATAACCAATAGAGGTGGTGACCAAAATCAGGAAAACCCTTTACTTACCGTTCTCATGTTATTATAAAGCGTAAAGCCCAGGGACAGCAAAATGGAGGAGATGCGCAGGGCAAAGGGGAAGTAGAGGTGTTTGGAGGCCCCGTGCCCTAGTGGAGTGCACCCCCTCATAGCACCTCTCTGTGCTCACCACCCCGAAAGCTCTCTGAACCCCAATATTTATGGATTTCTATTGAGGTGTCAATAATAGGCATATTGATTGAATCATTGGCCATTGGTGATTGATCTCCATCTCAATACCCTCCCGTCTCCCCAGAGGTGCTGGGATGCGGGGTGATGAAAATTCTAGCCTCTAAACACGATTGGGTTTTTCTGGAGATAAGCCCCACCCTGAAGGTCTCTTGGGTCCCATTCCTTTACTCACCTCATTGCCATAAAAAAGACAGTAAATTCCAGGAGTTTCAGGAGGTCTGTTCCAGGAACCAGGGCAAGGATCAAATATTGATCCTTTTATTACACTACAGTGAAGTTCAGGGACACGGCACTGACCAGGAATAGAGAGTGTCAGAGATGGCATTCCTGATCTGGTAGAGGTAGGCGGGATATATATTTAAAATTTTTGACTTTTAATTTTTTTCCTGTTGAGAGTCATGAAATGTCCCTGGAGTTAAAACTGCCCAACTTCCCAGGAGAAATCCAGAGAGGCTGTCAGCGCCCACCCCAACCCTGCTCCCCAGCCCCTCCATGGACTCCCCTCATCCCTCCCCAGCCTGTGGAGGAGAGGTGAGCCGGGACTTACCTCTGGCACGGCTCTTGTGTTTACCCCCCGGGGTGCAGGCCACCAGGGTGCCCAGGAGGACGAGGAGGGCGATGGAGAGGCAGAGCCGGCTCATGTTCGTGGCCTTGCAGGAGGGCTTCTGAGGAAAGCTGGGGGCTGACAGAGCTTTTCATATCCCAGCTGAGGGGTGGGACAGGCAGTGAGGAGGGGAGTGAGGAAAGGGTGGAGCTGGGCTGGGTCCTGTTTATTGTGTAATCTCCCCACCTAACCTGCTTCTGCCTGCTGGGGCCAAATGCCCAGTAAGAGCGTTTCTCAGACTTGACTCTGCCTGTGGGTCTCGTGGAAACACAGACTGTGATTCCACAGGTGGAATTTTGTCCAATATGTTGACTCAGGGAGCGTCCCAGCTCCTAGAGCAGTGCATGGCAGGTGATGGACGGTCAGTGGGTGGATGAGAGCAAATCAAAGGACAGATGAGTGAACAGCTGCACGTTAGCTCAGGTCCTTCTACTCAGCCTCCTGCAGGTGTCATCACATCTGGGCGTCAATGTCCGGCCCCCACAAGGACTACCCCTACCTACCTCAGAAGACAGGTGTGACACAGGAAACCTTCATGCAACCATTTCCACAGCTTCTCAACTGGGTATATGGTTGCTGTTTACCAGGCATTGGTCCAGGCAGAAGCTAAGCTAGGGAAAGACCCTGTCCTCCTGGGGCTGCAACCCTCTTTTCTGGGTAGAAAAAGGAGTAAGGGGTGTGGGCAGAGGGGAAGCAGGGAGCTGAACACGTCTCCACAGCATGACCTCCCACCGCCCCTCACCTGGTTTCAGAAACAGGAGAGCTGCCTGCCTGCGTGGACCTCAGGGGAGCTTGGAAGATCGCCTGCAAGAGCCCCCCTCCTGCTGTCTCTCCGCCAGTGGTTTTGGCATTCTTGGACCTCAGTTTGGGTACCAGCTCTGTCTTTTCCTAACTTTGTGCCAGGGGACTTAAACCTCCCAGAGCCCCAGTGTCATCAGGTGTCACCTGAGATCCGTGCTGCCCACATCGCAGGGTTGCTGTGGAAGCAGTGGAGGCAACAGACATAAATTCCTTCTCCCTGCAAAGTCAAAGTCCTTGTAATGAAAATAATAGTGAGTAATGACAGCAGAAAAAACTTAGCTTCTGCTATGTGTCAGGCATTACCCTAAGCACTTGACACATATTAACTCATCTAATCCTCAAAAATCCTGAAAGAGGGCAGAGCAACTGTTGGTATTTCCTCATGTTACAGAGGAGGAACCTGAGGTAACGAGAAATAATTTGCCTAAAGTCATACCTTGTAGAGAGAGTATCTGAACCCAGGGATCCAGTTTCAGAGTCTGTGCACCATGCACTCTACTGCTTTGTAAGCTGAAACTCTAGTGCACATGTGAGGGCTTACACACCCCAATCTCTTCACTCATTCCCATACATTCACTCCCAGTTACACACATGTAGCACCAAGCGGCACACCCCCTCACTCATCTACAGACATGCATTCTTCCACAAATCAGCACAGACCCTCCCTAACAGCAGAGACTCCTCTTTTCTGCCCCCTCCTCTCTCATGTGTCTGTCTTTCTCTCCCAATGTCCTCCTCCCTCTGGTCCAGGTTAGAGGCCCCCAGTCCCAGGGGCCCCCCGATGGGCCTGTCCTCCCTCCACCTCCCACCTCCCTGCTCATGAGTGACTGAGGTCTCTAGTTTCAAACCTTCCCGGCCCCTGGGGGCATCTTCAGAGAAATTGCAAGGCGGGAACATCACAGGGGTTGTATTCTCGATAAAGATGTATGATCCCAGCACTGTGGGACACCAGGTCATATCTCTGCTTCTAATCCTCAGTTTTTCCCTCTGAAAAATGAGAATCTTGGACTCCATGCTATCTAGGGCCCCTTTGTGAAATGGATGGAATGCACCCGGGGCAGGCAGAAGATGTTTATCTGTTTGTGATGCTGTGCCCTGTGAGAGGTACATTCATATCCAAGACATGAGTGGCCAATTTCTGGCTACGTGATATAACAGCACCTCACTCTTTGGAGTTACATAGTCTTCCTCCTTCCTTGTTTTAATATTTTGAAATTTATTTATTGGGCCGTGCCGCGCATGACATGGGATACAGTTCCCCAATCAGGGATCAAACCCGCACCCCCTGCATTGGAAGCTCAGAGACTTAACCACTGGACCGCCAGGGGAGTCCCTTAGTCTTCCTCTTTAAAAGAGGTGCCATGAGTACTGGGTTTTTTAGGATTATTTTAAGGATTAAAAAGAAAGGCATAAACCAGAGCTTGCAATCTGGCTAGAATATAAGTATTTTTAGCCCACAGAGTACATTTTATAATTTTGAAACATTTGCCAAGATTTAACAGTGGGAGATTTCGTATAAAAGTGAATTTCTGGCACTGTTGGGAAGGTAAATGATTTGGCAACACAGTCCTGCAATTTAACAAGAGCTGTGGCTCTCAAACTTGAGTGAGCATCAGACTCTCTTAGCCAGGCGTTCAGACACAGATTTGAGATCTCCACCCGCAGAGTTTTGCTTCAGTAGGACAGGGGCGGGACCTGAGTTTCTGCATCAAACAGGTTTCTGGGGCTGCTGATGGTACCGCTCAAGGGACCACACTTTGAAAACCATGAACTAAGCTAAGTAGAGCTGTTCTCTTCTCACGAGGGGAGCGTTCTCTCCAGTTTCCATAATCCCCACCATGCCTTATTGTCCCCCCAGCCCCACTCCCACTCCAAATATTTCCATCCACTTCAATCACCTGGCCTGGAAGGAACTCAAAATTGTGACCCCTGGGGTGGGCTCACAGTAAGTGTTCAGTAAAAGGTAGCTTGTTCTTATTTAACAATCTTCCGAACTAAGTATTATTATTCCTATTTTACAGTTGAAGCAACTGAAATTCAGCTAAGGGAAAGTGACTTGCTGGAGTTTAAAACAGCAGAAAATCAAAAAGAAGACACTTGCCAAAAACTATAAGTCATGTGGCCCCGGTTATTTCAATGTTACAAATACACAAACGACACACAGGCAAATGTATCTGCTATTAACATAGATGATGCATCAAAGATTGTGGACACGACTTCATGAGAGTAAAATTATATTTATCAAAAAAGGAAGAAAAGAAATAGAAAGGGAAAAGGAAAGGTTAAAATAGGAGGAGACATGAGTCAGCTGTAGACATGCCCACTCTAAGATGACTGTAAACAAGTGAACATTGAAGATATGAGAAATTCCCAGGAACAAGGATTATGCCTTTCAACATACAATGGAGCATTTCCCTCTTGGACTGTTGGACCCATTCGAACTCCCTTCTCTCCATGGAAACTTCTCTCTCTGAGGATAGGAGCTATTTTGTCGCTTTGTCACCTAGCGTCTCTTTGTCCTTTTCCTGATACAGTAGCCTGATTTTGCTTGAGGAAGACTCCACCCAGGACTGATGGGATTGGGTGTCAGTCAAAGTGACTTTTACCAGCACATCAGGACAGGGAACTCACGTTGCTACTTTCACCCTCTGAGGTACTAGCAACCCCACTTTCTCTGAACCTCAGGTTCCTCCTATATAAATGGAAGGATGACTCCATCTCTGTGGATACCGTTCTATATCTGCACTCACAGATGTAAAGCACTAGCAAATTGATTAGGTCACACACCTAGTAAACTGGCAGAGCCAGAGTTTGAAGCCATGGACTCTGATCAAAGGTTTCAGTCATCACATATTTTATACCTAATAAACATTTCGTGAACAAGGGAATGAACAAATCAACGTCTACTCAACCTATTTGCCTATGTGTTCTGCCAGCACCATAGACTCAACGTTGACCAAAGTGAATTTATTGTCCTTCCTTCTAAAGACTTCCTTCCCCTATCTTCCCCCAGAAGGCTGAGTGCTGTCCTTCACTCTACCTTTTTCTCAACCCCCGTGAGCAATCTCATAGCAAAGTCCGTTGGTTGTACCTCCTCAGTTCTCAGCTGAAAGTTCACTTCAGAATAAGATGCAGACACCTGATCCTAGAACTGCCCCACTTCCTGACAGCGTCCATCCTGAGCAGAGCCAGCTTCCTGAAACTCTCCTGCAAATAACCTCAGGGAAACCCACATCCTGTAAGTCCTTCAACTTCCTCTTAATGAGATGCCGTATCATTCATTGTCCATTGCTGCAGTGAGTAATAAACCCAACTTGCTCAGCTAGGAAGGGGACAGTTTCTAGTGGTCTGTGGTTGGAAACATCGACAGGTATAAGCCTTTTTCCTTATTGTATAATTAAGGAATGTAAAAGTCAGAGACATTGAGATATTTGCCCAAGACTACAAGGTATTGGGCAACAGAACCAGCTCTATCTGTGTTCTGGTTTATTACACTACCTCTGTTTTTTGAGTTTTCTCTGCCTCAATTTCCTCATCTGTATTGAGGCAGTTAGGCTCTGCTGTCCTAAGGTTCCTCCAGCTCACTTCTTCCCTGAGCCAGGAGCATGAAAACAGCGTTAAAGTTGCTCTAATAAGGAAGTTGTGACATCCCTTTGACTCGGGACCACTAGATTATGCATAAGTCATTCCCACAATGCCTTGCAGCTGGGACGGTCTAATAATGACCTGTGGTACGTCTTGGGAAATACCTCAGAGAGTCTTGGATTCCTGCCCACGACCTACCTCCTACCCCCTCCTTTCAGCCACCCTCATTCAGTTGTTTAAATGTCCACACTATCTGATTGCCACAGCTCTTGCCCAACTGGGGGAAGCAAGTTGGGAGGGTGACCTGGGAGCCCTGATCCTAGTGACCATCCTCCTCTTTTTGAGCTAAATTCTTTCCTCCAACCATATTAGAGGGCACCTTGTGAGGGTGCCAACAACTCCAGCAGCCTGAGCATAAAATCTAGTGAGCTGCAAACAAGGGCTTCCCCCAACATTCAGTTTTGAGTATCTGAAGCTGGTGGTGGAAACTTAGCAAATGTTTTCCAAGAACCTAAAAGACACTTGGTGGGAGAGAGGGGTCCTTCCTTGATTCCCATCTCCCAGTGTCTGTAGGACTGTTTTAGGACAAAGGCAGCAGAATTGGCCAACAGGTTTCTTGGGAGCGGAGACTAGACCAGTTTTGAATGGCAGAGCCAGAGGGGAGAGGGAATCCTTCTGGTTCAATGGAACAAACCAGTGCTCGAGGTGGTATGAAAACTGAGGCTATGCGCGTCCGGAGCCTGTGCTCCGCAGCGGGAGAGGCCGCAGCAGTGAGAGGCCCGCATACCACAAAAAAAAAAAAAAAAAAAACTGAGGCTAGAAGAATCTATAGGAAAGGGAAAATCACAATAAAAATGACAAATATATCGAAGAATTAAAGATCATTTAGATAAACCTGTACATAGATTAAAAAACAAAAAATTGCAAAAGCAATGATAAGAAATAAACGGTAAAAGGATCAGCATGAAAATGTAAAGTAGGGCATCACAATCACAAAATGTGGAGAATGGGAGTGTAAAAATGTAGATGTTTTACAATGTGTTTGAACTTGAATGACTTTCAGTTTAAAGCAAGGAGGTATTGTTATGGTTCAACCTACTTGAACTCCATGGTTACCACAAATCAAACACATACAGTAGAGTCACAAAAACTAAAAACAAAGGAACTCAAGCATACTGAAAGAAAATCATCAAACCACAAACAGATAAACCAAAAGAAGAAATGAACAGAGAAGAACTACAAAAACAACTGGAAAACAAGGATTAAAAGGACAAATCCTATCAAAATACTCGAGACAGTTTTCACAGATCTAGCACAAATAACCCTAAAATTTATATAGAACGCACAAAAGACCCAGAATTGCCAAACTACTCTTGAGGGAAAAAAACAAAGTTTGAGTCATCACCCATGCAGACCATAGAGTATACTACAAAGCTATAGTAATCAAAACAGTGTGATATTGCCAGAAAACAGATATATAGACCAATGGAACAGAATAGAGAGCCCTGACATAAACACATGCCCTAAGGTCAATTTATGTACAACAAAGGAGGCAAGAATATACAATGGAGAAAAGACAGTGTCTTCAGGAAATGGTGTTGGGAAAGCTGAACAGCTACATGTAAATCAATGAAATTAGAACACTCCCTCACACCATGTACAAAAATAAACTCAAAATGGATTAAAGACCTAAATATAAGACATGACACCATAAAACTCCTAGAAAAGAACAAGGGCAAACCATTTTTGGACATAAATCACAGCAATATTTTTATGGATCAGTCTCCCATGCCAAAAGAAATAAAAGCAAATATAAATAAATGGAACCTCATCAAACTTAAAAGCTCTTGCCCAACAAAGGAAACCATCAACGGAACAGCAAGACAACCTACTGAATGAGAGAAAATATTTGCAAAACATGCAAGGAACAAGGGCTTAATATCAAAGTATACAAATAATTCATGCAACTCAATATTGAAAATCCAATCGAAAAATGGGCAGAAGACCTAAATAGACAATTCTCCAAAGAAGACCTACAGATGCCAGAGGCACAAAAAGAGATGTCAACATCGTTAAATATTAGAGTACAGCAGTGAAAATCAAAACCACAATGAGGTATCATATCACACCTGTCAAAAAGGCTACCATTGAGAAGTCTACAAATAATAAATGCTGGAGAGAGTGCGGACAAAAGGGAACCCTTGTACACTGATGGTGTGAATGTAAATTAGTGCGCTGTCCATTGACAACAGTATGGAGGTTGCTTACAAAACTAAAAACAGAACTACAGCATGATCCAGCAAGCCCACTCGTGGGTATATATCTGGAGAAAAGATAACTTTAGTTTGAAAAGATACCTCCACCTCAATGTTCACAGAAGCCCTGTTCACTATAGCCAAGACGTGGGCACTGTAAGTGCCCATTAACAGACGACTGGTTTAAGAAATGTGGTATGAAAATAGAAATGGACTCACAGTCATAGAAAACAAACTTATGGTTATCAAAGAGGGAAGGAGGGGGGAGGATTTGGGAAAATGACAAGCACAGAGCCTGACAAATGGCATGTGCTCATTAAAGGTGAGCTTGTTCCTCATTAGCTGGATTAGGAAGCCACCTTCCCACACAAGATGACGGAGAAGGGGTTTCCTTGGACTAGTGGACAATTGAGCCTCATGTTCCTTCCTTTCTTTTCTGAGAATCCAGGAAAATAACCTGCCCCAAAGTTTCTCATGGCCCAAGAAGTAAAGGACAAAAGCAATCTTGTTGAGGTGTCTGTAACCATTTTTTGGTGTATATTGGGGTGGCCATTAAGAGACAGATGCCACTATAAGGGGCTGGCTTCTTATTCCTTGTATGTCTGAGGGCAGAAAACGGGGAGGCACCGGCTGCTCTGCAGAAGAATGAGAAGGACCACCATTTCCATGGAACCTATGGGTTAAGGTTCTTAGTTGCAACAACAGGACCCACTCCAGTTAGTTGAATTAGAATATGAATTTTTAAAAATATAAGGCCAGACTGTTTGAAGCCACAGATGTTCAACATCAATGTGGCAGAGGGGCTTCCTTAGAGGAAAGACCTCTCCCACCACCAATGCTGAGAACAGGATGCCACAAATTTTACTTTTGCAGGCATAAGGAGAGCAGAGATGGTGGGGTGGAGGATGAAGGTGAGGATGCAGTGAGGAAGAAAATTAGGACAAGAATCGTGAATTCAGATCCCAGGCTCTACAGTCACTCCAGTCGTGAGGAGCTTTGCTCCTGCATTCATTCCTTCCTTCCTCAAATATTTATGGACTGTCTCTTTTGTGTCAGGCTGTGTGTGAAGTGCGAGGGATGAAGAGAAGACTTGCTCTCATGGTGCTTAGAGCCAACTTGATGAGACAGAGCTAAAGCAAGTTGAATCATGGGGGAAGGAAAGAGGCAGATTTCTGCTGAGGAGGGTGGGGATGAGACGGAAGAGGAGGAGGTGAACTGCTTCCGAAGCAGCCACAGTCCAGCCCTGGGTGGGTCCTCCTCAGAATTCAGCAGCGGTTTACAGGTCCTCTGCAACAGGAAATAAACTTGCTGCTTGACCTCTCTGAAGCCCCAGATCTGGGCACTGTACACCCTGATAGGTCCTAGACCATCCTAGAACTTGTTGGTAGGTCCTCCCAGGACCGGAATGAACAAAAAGAAGGAGGTGAGTTTTCCAAGCCTAGCTGGGATGTGCAGGAACACTGCAGACCTGCTCTGTAGAGTGGCTGACTCAGCGTTCCCTTCTGAGAAAAGGGAAGGAGGCTCAGATTATGAAGACGGGGCTTCTAGGGGTGACCTTCTGCCAAGCTGGGCCATGGAGGACTTGCTCAGTCCATTTCAAAGGACATTGCTGCCACTTCTCCTGGGAGGCAGAGAGGAAAAAAGTCACTGTGGGGGTGTGAGGGGTGTGGGACCCCCTGAGCTCCACCTCTCTCCCCAGCCCTTCCCCTCCCACATGCCCTGTCCCCTGTCTTACCCCAGGGCCCGATGGTCCCACCGCAGGTCCTCACGCAGTCCTCCCCCATCTTGAAGTTGTTGTTCTCAGCATTGCGGCCACCATATACAAAGGTCTCGCAGAACCAGGACTTGGTGTCGTGGAAGTACCTGAAGTACAGGAAGTACCTGATGATTTTGACCTTGCAGGGATCTGTGTATGGAGGCTCTAGGCAGAAGACAGGCTGCTGGGATGGGAGGGCCTCTGGGTCAGAGAGGAGGAGGGTCATCACCGCTTGCTCTACAAGGTCAACAACTGAAACCACCAGTTTGTTTGCCGTAGAGAGTAGTAAGGGTGCCAGAATGTGAAATGTGAAAAGGCTATTTGATGCCCTGCTTTCCAGGACATTATCTTTAATGTTTTTAGGCATGACAATGACAGGGTAATATTGTAAATAATTACATACCCTTAATGAATATTATAGATTAGTTGGCATGAGGCCACTGATTAGGTTCAAAGAACAACAAAAATGGAGGATGTATATTAAGAAAATTCTCCATGTGTGGTCAGTTATTGGAGCTGGGCAATGGGCCCATGGGTTTTATAATACTATTCTCATACTTGTGTGTGTGGTTGAAAGTTGCCACCATTAAAAAGAAAGTGTTGAGGACTTCCCTGGTGGCACAGTAGTTAAGAATCTGCCTGACACTGCAGGGGATATGGGTTCGATCCCTGGTCCAGGAAGTTCCCACAGGCCGTGGAGCAGCTAAGCCCGTGCACCACCTACTGAGCCTGCGTTCTAGATCCCGCGAGCCACAACTACTGAGCCCGCGTGCCACAACTACTGAGCCCATGTGCCACAAGTACTGAAACCCACGTGCCTAGAGCCCATGCTCCACAAAGAGAGAAGCCACCGCAATGAGAAGCCCGCACACCACAAAGAAGAGTAGCCCCCACTCACCGCAACTAGAGAAAGCCCACACAGCAACAAAGACCCAACGCAGCCAAAAATAAATAAATAAATTTATTTAAGAAAAAGGTGTGAAGGAATCATGATCTGATGGAGAAAGGCATGGAAGAAAAAACACCAGTGTGTTTACATTGATTAACTCATGCGGGCTGGAATAATGGAATATTGAGGGAAGATTGTGACATATAAAAATTTGAATTTTGTCTTCATCCTATTCCTGACACAGAGCTCCTAAAACTGTTGGAATTTCCTAAGAGATGAGAATGAAAAAGGAGTCTTTTATCATGTGAGGGGGTTGACTTTCGTAAAGCCCCAACCTAAACCAAAAATGGGGACTGGTTGCCAGGGGAACCAACTGTCTCATTAGGGAATGGGAATTTTCATACCCACCCTTCTACCTTTTTCTGTCCCCACACCTCAGGTGCAGGAGAGGGGTTGAAGGTTGAATCAATCACAAACGGGTAAAGATTTAATGAATCATGATTTGTGATGAAGCCTCCATAGAAATCTCAAGAGAGCAAGTCATTCATATTATTCAAGAGAACTGGGGTGGACCCAGGGAACAACATAGGTACACACTCCATCATGGCTCACCTGGACCACAGCAGCAGCCTGCCCATGAGCCTCTGTCTCTGCCCTTCGCCCCCTAGAGGCCACTCTCTGCACTGCAGCCACAGAGACCCTGATAGAACCCTGAGTCCTATCCCATTGCTCCCAACACCAATCCCTCAGTGACTCCCCAGCTGTCTCACAATCAAAGTTGGATCCTTATAAAGTCCTACAAGGCTCCTCACGACTTACCCCCATGGCCTGCCTCCTCCCCTTCCTCTCCCCTCCCCTTCAGCCACTCAGCTCCAGCCACCCTGGTCCTGGCTGCTTCTCAAACACAGGAGGCACGTTTTTTTTTTTGCAGCCTCTTCTCAACGCCTCCTTATCACAGAGGGTTTCACTGACCAGTCTACAGAAGGAGCACAGCCTCCTTTATCCCCATCGCTCTCTTCAAAACACTCATCTCAACCTGGCATAGGACTTTTTCCCTTTCTTTATTGTCTGTCTCCCTCTTAGAAGTCAGATTATTTTACTATATTTTGTTTACAGCTGTTTCCCTACACTAAGAATGATGCGTTTTAGGAACAAAAAGCATAAATATTTGATAAATATTTGTCTAAGAAATGAATTTCCCATTTCATACTCATGCCAAGTGCATAGTCATTGAAGAAACTGGAAATAGTAACCTTCTTGTTAGTGAAATGTCTATTTGGTGATGGGGCATGTCTATATAATTATGAGACAACCTCTAACATTGTATATCCTAAAAGGAAAATAAAATAGTAGTCTGTTGGGGGGCAAGGGGAAGGGTCTAGGGTTTTGACTAATATGGTACCAGCCTGGAAAAAAGTCTGGGCCCCACCTGCAAAAACACAAAAGTACTGCATTTCTTGCTCTCCCTGTAGTTGCCTCAGAAAGGGAAGAAGTTAGGTGTCACTCAACTTTCTGATTAATTTCATAAAAAAGAAATGATAATTATTTGACATAAGTTTCTTTTGGGGAGGGTGGTGAAGAAATGCAGGCAGACAATCTTTCCAACTAAGATATTTAGGTGGAAAATGGACATCACTGACCATGAAATGGGGAGACTCTTTATACTCAAGATTGGTTATCCTTTCAAAAAACTCATGTAACATGGTCCCGCTGTTCAGGTAAGGAAACTGCAGAAGACTTGTCCCAGGACACATGACATGCGGGTGGTAGGATCAGGAAAAGATACTATCATATCACAACCCATTTAATAAAGTACCTGATTCTGCCAGGAATTCTGAAAAGCAGATAACCAGTAAGGACTTCTGAGTACACTTTCCCACCCACATACAATAGTCCCCTGTCCCCAGACCTCACCCCAGCCACACATTATAGAGAAGAGTGTGTCCGGGGTTTTTCCCTGACTGCAAATATGTGGTGTCCCTACTAACACCCACTGGGCGGCCCACAAGTCAATTCGCTTCTGACACTAAATCTGCGGAGGGAGCCCACACCCCAAAGGTTGAGGGCTCAGTCCCTGAGGACGGCCCCTACTTCAAGTGCCAATCACAAGTCCCGGGGTCACCCATACACGTGACCAACTGGCTATAAATTATAAATTCAGGGCTTCCATGACCCCACCTCCCATATTCAATAATTTATTAGAACCACTCACAAAACTAAGGAAAGCCTTTTACTCAATGTCCCAAGTTATTATAAAAGATAAGACTCAGGGACAGCTCTATGGAGGAGATGTGTAGGGTAAAGGGGGAGCTGGGGGTGCCGAGCCTCCATGCCCTCTCAGAACACCCCCCCTCACAATCCCTTGATGTGTTCACCTCCCCTGAAGCCCTCTGAACCCAGTGTTTATGGGTTTTAATTGAGGGTTTGAGGTAAGCAATTTGATTGAATCATTGGCCATTGGTGACTGAACTCTACCTCAGTACACTCTCCTCTCCCCAGAGGGGCTGCGGGTTGAAGGTTCTAACCCTCTAATCACCAGGTGGGATCTTCCGGAGTCCAGTCCCATCCAGAAGCTATCTAGGGTCCCATCCCTGACTCCTCTCTTGACCTACGAAGACAGTAAATACCAAGACTTTCAGGAGGCCTGTTTTAGGAACCAGGACAAGGATCAAATGTGAATCTTTTCTTTACATTAAAGTGAGGTTCAGGGACAGGCAGTGACCAGGAACAGAGAGTCTCAAAGATGGGGTCCCTGTTTTGGTACGGTTCGGTGGGTTCCTTTTTTTGAAAGCTGAAACATAATGATTTCTTTTGAGAGTCATGAAATGTCCCTGGAGTTACAACTGCCCAACTTCCCAGGAGAAATCCAGAGAGGCTGTCAGCACCCACCCCACCCCTGCTCCCCAGCCCCTCCCATGGACTCGCCTCATTCCCCCAACCCCTCAGCCTGTAAAGGAGACGTGAGCCAGGACTTACCCTGGGCCTGTTTGCTGGTTTCACTCCCCGGGGTGCCAGCCAAAAGGGTGCCCAGGAGGACGAGAAGGGCTGCAGAGAGGCGGAGCTGACTCATCTTCGTGGCCTTGCAGGAGGGCTTCTGAGGAGAGCAGGGGGCTGACACAGCTTCTGACACCCCACCTGAGGGGTGGGAACAGGCGATAAGGTGGTAAGTGAGGAGGAGATGATCTGGGGTGAGTGCTGTTCCTAGAAATCTTCCCACATAACCAGGCTTCCTGCCTCTGCCTGCTGGGGCCAAATGCCCAGTAACAGCGCTTCTCAGACTTGACTCTGCCTGTGGGTCTTGTTGAAACACAGATTGTGATTCCACAAGTGGAATATTTGTCTGATTTTTTCCTCACGGAGCATCCCAGCACCTAGAGCAGTGCATGGCACATGATGGCCAGTCAGTGGGTGGATGAGAGCAAATCAAAGGACAGAAATGAACAGCAGTGTGTTAGCTCAGGTCCTCATTTTCAGCCTCCTGCAGGGGACATCACATCAGGGGATCAATGCCCTTCACTCCCTTCCACTCCCACCTACCTCAGAAGACAGGTGTAACACAGGGCCACTTCCTGCATCCCTTGAAGAGCATCTCAACTCTATGGACACAAGCTCTTTACCTGGCACTGGTCCATGAGAATGGTGAGCTGGGTGAAGAATATCTCCATCTGGGGGACACATCCTGATTTTCTGGGTAGAAAAAATGTAAGGGACGTGGTCAGAGGGGAAGCAGGGAGCTGAACACGTCTTCACAGCATGACCACTCACCGACGCTCACCTGGCTTCACCAACAGGAGAGCTGCCTGCCTGAGTGGATCTCAGGGGAACTTGGAAGATCGCCTGCAACATTCCTCTTCCCATTCTGGTCTCTCCACCAGTGGTTTTGAGATTGGAGGACCTAAGTTTGCATCTCACAACTCCCTTTTCCTAACTTTGTGATCTGGGGCCAGAAATCTCCAAGAGCCCGGTTTCATCAGGTGCCATATGAGACCCGTGCTGCCCACGTCGTGAGGTTGCTGTGGAAGCAGTGGAGGCAACAGACATATTCCTTTGCCCTGCAAAGTCAGTCCTTGTAATAAGAATAATAGTGAGCTATATGACAGTTAACGCTTAGCTTCTTTGACCAGGGAGTCAAATAATGGCAACGTGGGGTGGGAAAAGGGCAGGACCGGGGTAAAGTCAATCACTGAAGCAAGAGGGCTTTCGGTTACCTCTGACGAAGAAGGAGACCTATTTGGAAGGAGACTGTGACTCTCCTCTGGCACTGGGGGAACTTCCTGAGGGTGGACTTCTAGAAGGGGACACTTCATCAATGTTGTTTGTTCCTTTCTTTTCTACAGTAGACAACACATTTAAAAAGTAGTCCGGAGCTAAGGAAACTAAAACTCTATGTGCTTCTAGACAATTTGCTTTGGTAAATGGTGTGCAAAGAACTTTAGCAGCCTAATCAACATGGTCCTCAAAAGGGTCCAAACCTGGAGATTTCTTAAGGCAGATACCATTATCCTATTTTACAAAGAAAGAATCTGTGGCTCAGAGAGGTGAAGTGACTTGCCCAAGATCACACAGCAACATAGTGAGTTACTGAAGCCAATCTCTTTTCATGAATACCAAGTCATTTCCCCATTACACTGTTATAAATTAATAATTATTAATAATAATTAAATAACTTACATATTTATAGTATTACTCTTACTGTTATCAGATCTGATATTCATTAAAAGCTTACTTGGCCAATACATGCACAAAGCATTTAACAAATATATCTTTCTAATTCTCACCACAACGTTATGAGATTGATAGAGAAAGAGAAATGCAGCCTCTGAGTTCCAAGACCTGACCTGGCATCACAGCACGCCTTATGTTCTCCTCCTCAACAGAAATATTTCAGAAACCTTCAACATCAGACAAGGCCATTCTGTGTCCCTGCCGGATCAAGACAAAAATAGGACATTCAGTAATGATGTTTGAACACTGACAAAGTGAGGTAAATTATACAAACCACCAAAACATCCAAGCATCCCCCTATACTGAGCAACTGCTACGTCTTTACCAAGTACAGCTCTAACTTCTATCTAGTCTTCCCTTCTTAGAGTTAAGATAAAGATACCCATTCAGGGCTTCCCTGTTGGCGCAGTGGTTGAGAGTCCACCTGCCGATGCAGGGAATGCGGGTTCGTGCCCCGGTCCGGGAGGATCCCGCGTGCCGCAGAGCGGCTGGGCCCGTGAGCCATGGTCGCTAAGCCTGTGCGTCCGGAGCCTGTGCTCCACGATGGGAGAGGTCACAGCAGTGAGAGTCCCACGTACCACAAAAAAAAAAAAAAAAGATACCCATTCAGAGAGCCACCCCACTTCCTGACAGCATCCATCCAGAGCAGAGCCAGATTCCTGAAACACCCCCAAATCACCTAACACAAGCCCACATCCTATAAGCTCTTTCTAACATTCTTTTAATGAGACATCATATTGTTTTCCAAGGTGATTCCCGTTCCTTGCTGCAGCGAGTAATAAACCCAACTAGTTCAACTGAACCAGATTCCCCTCTCTACACTCTACGACTTTAGGCAAAGTGCTTTATTTCTCGTTACCTCAGGTTCCTCCTCTGTAACATGAGGAAATACCAACAGTTGCTCTGCCCTCTTTCAGGATTTTTGAGGATTAGATGAGTTAATATGTGTCAAGTGCTTAGGGTAATGCCTGACACATAGCAGAAGCTAAGTTTTTTCTGCTGTCATTACTCACTATTATTTTCATTACAAGGACTTTGACTTTGCAGGGAGAAGGAATTTATGTCTGTTGCCTCCACTGCTTCCACAGCAACCCTGCGATGTGGGCAGCACGGATCTCAGGTGACACCTGATGACACTGGGGCTCTGGGAGGTTTAAGTCCCCTGGCACAAAGTTAGGAAAAGACAGAGCTGGTACCCAAACTGAGGTCCAAGAATGCCAAAACCACTGGCGGAGAGACAGCAGGAGGGGGGCTCTTGCAGGCGATCTTCCAAGCTCCCCTGAGGTCCACGCAGGCAGGCAGCTCTCCTGTTTCTGAAACCAGGTGAGGGGCGGTGGGAGGTCATGCTGTGGAGACATGTTCAGCTCCCTGCTTCCCCTCTGCCCACACCCCTTACTCCTTTTTCTACCCAGAAAACACGGTTGCTTCCCCAGAGGACACGCCTTCTTCCAGTTCAGCTTCAGCCTGCACCACAGTGCCAAGTAAACAGCACGGGTCCATCCAGTTGAGAAGCTGTGGCAGTGGCTACAGGATGGTGTCCTGCGTCACACCTTTCTTCTGAGTTAGGTAGTGGTAGGGGTGCGGGTGACTGGTACTGATGCTGAGATGGGATGACACCTGCAGGAGCTGAAAAGAAGGACCTGAGCGAACATACTTCTGATCACTTATCTGTCCTTTGATTTGCTCTCATCCACCCACTGACCGTCCATCACCTGCCATGCACTGCTCTAGGTGCTGGGACGCTCCCTGAGTCAACATATTGGACAAAATTCCACCTGTGGAATCACAGTCTGTGTTTCCACGAGACCCACAGGCAGAGTCAAGTCTGAGAAGCGCTCTTACTGGGCATTTGGCCCCAGCAGGCAGAAGCAGGTTAGGTGGGGAGATTACACAATAAACAGGACCCAGCCCAGCTCCACCCTTTCCTCACTCCCCTCCTCACTGCCTGTCCCACCCCTCAGCTGGGATATGAAAAGCTCTGTCAGCCCCCAGCTTTCCTCAGAAGCCCTCCTGCAAGGCCACGAACATGAGCCGGCTCTGCCTCTCCATCGCCCTCCTCGTCCTCCTGGGCACCCTGGTGGCCGGCACCCCGGGGGGTAAACACAAGAGCCATGCCAGAGGTAAGTTCCGGCTCACCTCTCCTCCACAGGCTGGGGAGGGATGAGGGGAGTCCATGGAGAGGCTGGGGAGCAGGGTTGGGGTGGGTGCTGACAGCCTCTCTGGATTTCTCCTGGGAAGTTGGGCAGTTTTAACTCCGGGGACATTTCATGACTCTCAATAGGAAAAAAATTAAAATTAAAATTAAAAATATATATATCCCACCAAATTTACTGGATCAGGGACCCCCATCTCTGACACTCTCTATTCCTGGTCAGTGCTGTGTCCCTGAACCTCTATGTAGTGTGATAAAAAGATCAATATTTGATCCTTGCCCTGATCCTGGAACAGACCTCCTGAAACGCTTGGATTTACTCTCTTTCATAGGTCACAAGATGAGTCAAGGAAGGCGATCCGAGAGACCTTCAGTCTGGCCTTCAAAAACACTCAGACATGTGTTTAGAGGTTAGAACTTTCAACAGCCCGCATCCCAGCACCTCTGGGGAGAGGGGAGGGTATTGAGATGGAGATCAATCACCAATGACCGATGATTCAATCAATATGCCTATTATTGACACCTCAATAAAAATCCATAAATATTGGGGTTAAGAGAGCTTTCGGGGTGGTGAGCACATGGAGGTGCTGTGAGGGGTTGCGCTCCACTAGGGCACGGGGCCTCCACACACCTCTACTCCCCCTTTGCCCTGCGCATCTCCTCCATTTCGCTGTCCCTGCGCTTTACCCTTTATGATAACCTGGGAACGGTAAGTAAAGGGTTTTCCTGAGTTCTGTCTTCACTTCTATTGGTTAGTGAACATGGAGGTGGGGTCATGGAGCCTCCGATTTTTAGCCAGTCGGTCACAAGCATGAGTGACTCCGGACCACATGGCTCGCATTTGAAGTGACGACAGTCTTGAGCCCTCAACCTGCGGGATCTGCACTAACTCCATGGATTTAGTATCAGAAGTGAATTGAGGGACTTCCCTGGTCCACCGGGTAACACTCCCCCCTTCCAACGCAGGGCTCCTGGGTTCGATCCTTCGTCATGGAATCAGATCCTACACGCCAGAAATAAGAGTTCCCATGCCCCACCTAAAGTTCCCCATATCGCAACTAAAGATTTTGCCTGCCGCAACAAAGATCCCGCGTGCGTAACGAAGATCCAGCAAGCTGCAACAAAGATTCCGCATGCCTCCACAAAGATCCCAAATGCCTCAACCAAGACCTTGCACGTGGCAACAAACATCCCACACCGGGCAACTAAGATCCCACACATGGCCACGAAGATCCCGTGAGCTCCAACTAAGACTTGCCACAGCCAAATACATACATACATACACACATATTAAAAAAAAAAAAAAGAACTAAATTGACTTGTGGGATGGCTACTGGTTATTGGGGAATTGGTTAATGATGGTGGAGACACCACATACTTGGTGTCAGGGAAAAACCCAGGCTCCCTCTTCCCTGTAATTTTGGGGCTCAGGAGAGGCTTGGGGATGGGGGAGTAATGAACGTGGGACACTGCACCCAGAAAACACTTACCAAGTTACCTGTATTTTCAGAATTCCTGGCAGAATCAGGTAGTATATCAAATGGGTTGTGACATGATAGTACGTTGTCCTGACCCTATCACCCACATGCTGTGTGTCCTGGGACAAGTCATTTGCAGTTTCCTCACCTGAAAGGGGATACATATTACATGGGTTGTTTGAACAGCTTACCAGTCATGCATTTAAAGAGTTTACTCACATTTCATGGCCAACTTTGTCCATTTTCCGCCAAGATGTGTTAATCTGAAAAAACTTCTCTATCTACTTCCTTTGGGCAAGAAAAAATATTTAGGTGTCAAAAAATTACTCCTCTAGGATTAAAATTAATCAGAAAGACGTGGGACCATTAGGGTCTTCCCAAAAGTCACCTAGTTCACATAACGAAAGACACTTTTATTGCTTTCAGCACTTAGGAAATAGCAAGGTTTGTAAGATCTCTGTGCCAGGATATTACAAAGAACAAATATATATATATATTACTTATTATAAGTCACAGTATCAATATAGCATCCATATTCAATTTAGAGAGTCCCTGTGCCGTAACAAAAGAGAACACACTGGTATGTTTTCTTCATGCCTTTTTCCATTACAGCATGATGTCTTCACATTTTTATTAATGGTGGAAACATTTTACCATACACATAAGTGCAGACAATAGTATTATAAAACCCAGGTACCAGCTCCAATAATTATTGATATATGGAGAATATTTTTACCTGTGTTCTCCTTTTTTTTTTTTTTTTTTTTTTTTTGGTTAGAGTTTTTTAAAGCTAATCAAGGGCATCATACCAGTTAATCTTAAATACTTCATGAAGGAGATATAAACTTTTCCATGATTACCATATCATGGTCACGCCTAGCATCATTAATAATAATGTCTCAGAAAGCAGGTTGGCAAATGGCCTTTTCAATTTGACCAGCCCCCAGAACCCTAACATTCTCTATCGCAAACAAACCGGTGGTTTCAGCTGTGACCTTGTAGACTGACCTGTGATGCCAATCCTCCTAACTGACTCAGAGGCCCTCCCATCTCAGCAGGTTCTCAGCCTGCCTTCTGCCTGGAGCCTCAGTACACGGGTGTCTGCAGGGCCCGGAAGGTCAGGTACTTCTACAACGCCAAGTCCGGGCAGTGCGACATCTTTATACACGGCGGCTGCCGAGGGAAGAAGACCAACTTCCTGGCTGCAAGGACTGCGTGAAGACCTGCGGTGGTCTCGCGGGAATCCAGGAGTAAGAAAGGCGGCAGGGCAGGGTGTGAGGGGAAGGGCTGGGGAAAGAGGTGGAGCTCAGGGGACCACCCACCATTCACAGCTGCACAGTGTCTTTCCTCCTCGCTGCCTCCCAGGACAAGTGGCTCAGTGTCCTGTGAAACCACACACAGAGCACATCCTCCACGGGCCAGCTTGTCAGAAGGTCACCCCTAGAAGCCCCGTCATGAGAATCTGAGCTTCCTCACATGCTCCCCTTTTTCAGATGGGAACACTGAGTCAGCTACCCTACAGAGCAGGTCTGCAGAGCTCCTGAGCTCCCCACCTAGGCTTGGAAACTCACTTCCTTCTTGCTGGCCATTCTGGTCCTGGGAGGATTGCGGTTGCTCATTTCTGGGAGAGTCGAGGATCTGTCAAGATGGATGGTGTCCAAGTGTGTCCTGCCCCTCTTCCTGCCTCAGTCTGTCCATCTGAGACCAGGGAACAGCAGAGACTCCTCCCAACAGCAGAGACTCCTCTTTTCTCCCCCCTCCTCTCTCACGTGTCTGTCTTTCTCTCCCAGTGTCCTCCTCCCTCTGGTCCAGGATAGAGGCCCCCAGACCCAGAAGCCCCCAAGGGGCCTGTCGACCCTCCACCTCCCACCTCCCTGCTCAAGTGACTGAGTCTCTAGTTTCAAACCTTTCAGACCCTTGGGGGCATCTTCAGAGAAATCACAAGGTGGGAACATCACAGGGGTTTATTCTGGATAAAGACCACGGATCCCAACACTGTGGGACCCCAGTCATATCTCTGCTTCCAGTCCTCAGTTTTTCCCTCTGAAAAATGAGAATCTTGAATTCCATGCTATCTAGGGCCGCTTCTTGAAGTGGATGGAATGCACCCGGGGCAGGCAGAAGATGTTTATCTGTTTGTGATGCTGTGCCCTGTGAGAGGTACATTCATATCCAAGACATGAGTGGCCAATTTCTGGCTACGTGATATAACAGCACCTCACTCTTTGGAGCTACACAGTCTTCCTCCTTCCTTGTTTTAATATTTTGAAATTTATTTATTGGGCCGTGCCGCGCATCACATGGGATACAGTTCCCCAATCAGGGATCAAACCCGCACCCCCTGCATTGGAAGCTCAGAGACTTAACCACTGGACCGCCAGGGGAGTCCCTTAGTCTTCCTCTTTAAAAGAGGTGCCATGAGTACTGGGTTTTTTAGGATTATTTTAAGGATTAAAAAGAAAAGCATAAACCAGAGCTTGCAATCTGGCTAGAATATGAGCATTTTTAGCCCACACAGTACATTTTATAATTTTGAAACATTTGCCAAGATTTAACAGTGGGAGATTTCGTATAAAAGTGAATTTCTGGCACTGTTGGGAAGGTAAATGATTTGGCAACACAGTCCTGCAATTTAACAAGAGCTGTGGCTCTCAAACTTGAGTGAAAATCAGAATCACTTAGCCAGGCGTTCAGACACAGATTTGAGATCTCCACCCACAGAGTTTTGGTCAGTAGGACAGGGGCGGGACCTGAGTTTCTGCATCAAACAGGTTTCTGGGTTTGCTGTTGGTGCCGCTCAAGGGACCACACTTTGAAAACCACGAACTAAGCTAAGTAGAGCTGCTCTCTTCTCATGAGGGGAGCAGTCTCTCCAGTTTCCATAATCCTCACCATGCCTTATTGTTCCCCCTTCCTCACCCCCATTTCACCTACTTCCATCCACATCACTCACCTGACGTGGAAGGAATTCAAAATTGTGACCTCTGGGGTGGGCTCACCGTAAGTGTTCAGTAAAAGGTAGCTTTTTCTTATTTAACAGTCTTATGAAGTGTTATTATTCCTATTTCACAGATGAAGCAACTGAAATTCAGCTAAGGGGAAATGACCTGCTGAAGCAAAAACAGCAGAAAATAGAAAGAAGACACTTGACAAAAACTGTTAGTCATGTGGCCCCAGTTATTTCAATATTACAAATACACAAACACACAAACAACACACAGGCAAATGTATCTGATATTAACATAGATGAGGCATCAAAGATTGCAGACGTGACTTCATGAGAGTAAAATCATTTTTATCAAGAAAAGGAAGAGGGGAAATAGAAAACAGAAGAAGGAAAGGTTAAAAGAGGAGGTTCCATGAGTCAGTTGTAGACATGCCCACCTTAAGGTAACTGTAAACAAGTGACATTGAAGACCTGAGAAATTCCCAGGAGCAAACAGGATGCCTTTCACCACACAATGGAGCTTTCTCCGCTTGGACTGTTGAACCCATTCAAACTCCCTTCTCTCCAAGGAAACTTCTCTCTCTGAGTATATGGGCTCTTTTGTCGCTTTGTCACCTAGCGTCTCTTTGTCCTTTTCCTGATACAGTAGCCTGATTTTGCTTGAGGAATGACTCTTCCTCCACCCAGGACTGGTGGGATTGGGCCGCCTGTCAATCAAAGTGCCTGCCTTACCCCCAGACCAAGAGTGGCCAATCAGATGCTCTCCCTGGAATTTAATCTTGATCGATGAATCCCAAAAGACCTAAAAATGGAGGTCATTCAGAGGTGGCCTGGGAAGACCTTAGTTCTTCCTTGCTTACCATCCTTTCCAAGCTGAGATCTTTTAGCACTCCCCTCAGTCCGTGGGCTGAACTAAATCAATTAGTGCTATGGGTGTCAACAGAAGAGTCCAAAAGGATCTCACTTAAGGGTACAATCAGGAAGGGAGAATGGATGCCCACTACATCCCCACACCGTCGTCACAAATTCCTTCTCTGCTTCCAATAGCCAGAGTCAGTTTCTGTTGCTCATAACCAGCGAGATCTGCTGCCTTTACCAGAGTCACCACCAAGTTCCGCGTTTTTCTGTCCAGTGGCCTTTTCTCAGCCATCCTCCTCCTCTAACTCACAGGTAAGGCCCTCATGGCATAAATGCGAACAAAATTCTTTACCAAAATTGGTTTCCACTTGGTCTCAGCACACACAAAAAAATAATAATGAAAAGCAGAGGTTTCCATTTGAAGAACTTTGAGTATCTTCTGGTGAACCTCCGGGGCTTTTGAACGCACAGATCTCCAACGTCTTTCAAGGAAAATCATGGGAGACAGAGAGTGATAAGCTTGAATATCAGCCCCTGCCAGTGTTGGTTATGTGACCTTGGAGAAGGGCTGAAACCTCTGAGCTTCAGCTTGTATCACTCTAAAACAGAAGCAAAACTTATTAAAATTATTGCAATATTGAGAGATTAGGATGTATGTGCAGGGCTTGGCACATAGTAGGTTGTCAATAAGTGGTAAAGGGTGTTTTATATTATTAATTCTACCTCTCTCAGAGTTACTTAGACATTCTCATCGACTCAGTGACTTTTACCAGCACATCAGGACAGGGAACTCACGTTGCTACTTTCACCCTCTGAGGTACTAGCAATACTTCCACCTTCTCTGAGCCTCAGTTTCCTTCTATGTAAATGGAAGGATGACTCCCTCTCTATGGACACAATTCAAGATCTATATGTGCTCACAAATGTATAATGCTAGCAAATTGAATAGGCCACACTGCTAGTAAATTGGCAGAGCCAGAGTTTGAAGCCATGGAGTCTGATCAAAGGTTTCAGTCATCACATATTTTATCCCTAATAAACATAATGCTAGCAAATTGAATAGGCCACACTGCTAGTAAATTGGCAGAGCCAGAGTTTGAAGCCATGGAGTCTGATCAAAGGTTTCAGTCATCACATATTTTATCCCTAATAAACATTTGGTGAACAAGGGAATGAATGAATCAACGTCTACTCAACTTCTTTGCCTAAGTGTTCTAGAAGCACCATGGACTCAACATTGACCAAACTGAATTTATTATCCTTCCTTCTAAAGACTTGCTTCCCCTATCTTCCCCGAGAAGGCTGAGTGCTGTCCTTCATTCTACCTTTCTCTCACCCCCTGTGAGCAGTCTCATAGCAAAGTCCGTTGGTTGTACCTCTTCAGTTCTCAGCTGAAAGTTCACTTCAGAATAAGATGCAGACACCTGATCCTAGAACTGCCCCACTTCCTGACAGCGTCCATCCTGAGCAGAGCCAGCTTCCTGAAACTCTCCTGCAAATAACCTCAGGGAGACCCACATCCTGTAAGTCCTTCAACATCCTCTTAATGAGATGCCGTATCATTCATTGTCCATTGCTGCAGTGAGTAATAAACCCAACTTGCTCAGTTTGTAAGTGGACTGTTTCTAGTGGTCTGTGGTTGGAAACGTTGACAGGTATAAGACTTTTTCCTTATTGTGTAATTATTGTCTCCCCACATAAGCAGGCTTCCTGCTTCTGCCAGCTGGGCCCAAATGCCCGGTAACAGCACTTCTCAATGATCCCCTGCAAACCACCCCCAACTCTGGTCTCTCCACCAGTGGTTTTGGGATTGGAGGACCTCAGTTTGCATCCCACCTCTCCCTTTTCCTCACTCTGTGACCTGGGGCCAGAAATCTCCCAGAGCCCCGTGTCATCAGGTACTGCGTGAGACCCGTGCCGCCCATGTCGTGAGGTTCCTGAGGAAGCAGTGGAGGCAACAGACATATATTCTGTCTCCCTGCAACGTCAAAGTCCTTGTAATAAGAACAATAGTGAGCTATATGACAGTTAACACTTAGCCTCTTTGATCAGGGGGTAAAATAAAGGCAAGGTGGGGTGGGAAAAGGGCAGGACCGGGGTAAGGTCAATCACTGAAGCAAGAGGGTTTTTGGTTACCTCTGACGAAGAAGGAGACCTATTTGGAAGAGAGACTGTGGCTGTCCTCTGGCACTGGGAGAACTTCATGAGGGCGGACTTCTAAAAGGCGACATTTCAGCAATCAATGCTATTTGTTCCTTTACTACAGTCGACAGCACATTTAAAAAGCAGTCAGGAACCAAGGAAACTAAACCTCTATGTGCTTCTAGAAAATTTGCTTTTGTAAGTGGTGTGCAGAGAACTTTAGCAGCCTAATCAACATGGTCCTCAAAAGGGTCCAAACCTGGGGATTTCTTAAGGCACATACCATCATCCTCTTTTACAAAGAAAGAATCTGTGGCTCAGAGAGGTGAAGTGACTTGCCCAAGATCACACAGCAACATAGTGAGTTACTGAAGCCAATCTCTTTTCATGAATACCAAGTCATTTTCCCATTCACTGTTATAAATTAATAATTATTAAATAACATATATTTATAGTAGTACTCTTACCGTTATCTGATTACACATTCACTAAAAGTTTATTCTGCCAATACTTGTACAAAGCATTTAACAAATATCATATCTTTTTAACTGTCATCACAACTTTATGAGATTGATAGAGAAAGAGAAATGCAGCCTCTGAGTTCCAAGACCTGACCTGACATCACAGTGCACCTTATGTTCTCCTCCTCAACAGAAATATTTCAGAAACCTTCAACATCAGACAAGGTCATTCTGTGTGCATGATGGATCAAGACAAAAATAGGACATTCGGTAATGATGTTTGAACACACACAAAAAGAGGTAAATTATACAAACCACCAAAATATCCAAGCATCCCCCTGTATTGAGTGACTGCTGCATCTTTACCAAGTACAGCTGTAACCTCTACCTAGTCTTCCCTTCTCAGAGTTAAGATACCCATTCAGAGAAATGCCCCACGTCCTGAGAGCATCCACCCAGAGCAGAGCCAGCTTCCTGAAACACACTCCCCCGCCAACCAAATCACCTAACACAAGCCCTCATCCTATAAGTTCTATCTAACATTCTCTTAATGAGACATCATATTGTCTTCCAAGGTGATTCTTATTCCTTGCTGCAGTAATAAACCCAACTAGTTCAACTAGGAAAGGGAGTGTTTCTAGGTGTCTCTGGCTAGTTAAAAAGTACAAGCTAGGGCTTCCCTGGTGGCGCAGTGGTTGAGAGTCCGCCTGCCGATGCAGGGGACGCGGGTACGTGCCCCGGTCCGGGAAGATCCCACATGCCGCGGAGCGGCTGGGCCCGTGAGTGATGGCCGCTGAGCCTGCGCGTCTGGAGCCTGTGCTCCGCAGCGGGAGAGGCCACAACAGTGAGAGGCCCGCGTACCGCAAAAAAAAAAAGTACAAGCTAGAGACGTCTCTGGCTAGTTAAAAAGTACAAGCATTATCCTTATTTTATAATTAAAGAAAGTAAAGCGGAGAGATGTTGGGAAATTTGCCCAAGACTATAAGGAAGTGAGTAACAGAATCGGCGCCATCTGCGTCCTTGTTTATTTGAATGCTATGCTTGCTGTGGTCCCCGTGCCTCACTGTCCTCGGCTGTAGTGAAGCAGATACTCTCGGTTCTCCAAAGGTGCCTCCAGCCCGCATCTTCCCAGAGGCAGGAGCGTGAAAACACTGTCAAAGTCGCTCTACTTGGAGCTGGGACCTGCTGTGTTACAAAACTCATACGGCAGCTAAGTGACATCTCCGTGTCACCGCGTCCTCCCTTGAAGGATTCTTAGGATGATTAATAGAAGAATGCAGGCAAAATGTTAACACAGAGCCAGGCACACTGAAAGTAAGAAGCCCCCTCCCCACACGTGACCTCAGTCTAGGGGATTCCTACTGCAAATGGACAACTGAGTCTCATGCTCCTTTCTTTGTCCTTCTGAGAGTCCAGGAGAACAACCTCTACACCCAAATTTGACCTGGCCCAAGAAGTAAAGAAAGAAGGCTTTCATGTTGAGGTGTCTCTCACCCGGGTTTTTGTGTAGCTTGGGGTGGCCATTAAGAGGTAGATGGTGCTGTAGTGGGTGTGCTTCCTATACCTGGCAGGGCCCAGTGTGAGGACAGGAAAAGGGGAGGTGCCCGCCGCTCTGCAGAAGACTGCGAAGGACCAGCATCTCCGTGGACCCTAGTGATGAAGGTTCTTAGGGGCAAACCACAGAATCCACTCCAGTTAGTTTAATTTGAATTTATTGGAATATAAGCCAGACTGTTTGAAGCCACAGGAGGAAAATGTACAACATCACTGTGAGGGAAAGGGGCTTCTTTATTGAAAAGACCTCTGCCACCACTGATGCTGAGAACTGGATTCCAGAATTTCCACCTTGGCCACCCACAAGGAGAGCAGTGATGGTGGGGTGCAGGATGAAGGTGAGGACGCAGTGAGGATGTGGCTTGAGGCGAGAATCCTGACATGAGGAATGTGCTCTTGCATTCCTTCCTTCCTTCCTTAAATAATTATGGACCGTCTCCTTTATGCCAGGACCTGTGCTAAGTGCTAGGGATAAAGGGAAGACTTGCTCTCATGGTGCTTAGAATCTACTGGATGAGACAGAACTAAGGCAAGTAGACCCATGCTGGGAAGGAGAGAGGCAGGGTTCTGCTGAGGAGGGTGGGGTTGAGACGGACTCAGAAGAGACCATGCTGTTTCAGAAGCAGCCACAGCCCAGCCCCGCGTGGCTCCTCCTTGGACTTCAGAGTTTCGGGGTGGTACAGTTCGAAGGTCCTCTGCAAAAAGAAAGGAACTTGCTGATTGACATCTCTGAAGCCCCAGACCTGGACACCGCTGACCTTGACAGATCCTAGACTTTCCCAGAAATATGCAGCCAAAGTCCACCCAGGACCAGAATGACCAAGAAGAAGGAAGTGAGTTTTTCAAGCCTAGGTGGGGAGCTCAGGAGAACTTCGGACATGCTCTGTAGGGTGGCTGACTCAGTGTTCCCATCTGAGAAAAGGGGAGCATGTGAGGAAGCTCAGATTCTCATGACGGGGCTTCTAGGGGTGACCTTCTGCCAAGCTGGCCCGTGCAGGATGTGCTCAGTGTGTGGTTTCACAGGACACTGCAGCCACTTGTCCTGGGAGGCAGCGAGGAGGAAAGACCCTGTGCAGCTGTGAATGGTGGGTGGCCCCCTGAGCTCCACCTCTTTTTCTCAGCCCTTCCCCTCCCACCCTGTCCTGCCCCCTTCCTTACCCCTGGGTCCCCACATGACCACCGCAGGTCTTCATGCAGTCCTCTGGCGTCAGGAAGTTGTTCTTCTTCCCACGGCAGCCACCGTATATAAAGATGTCGCACTGCCCGGACTTGGCGTTGTAGAAGTACCTGACCTTCCGGGCCCTGCAGACACCCGTGTACTGAGGCTCCAGGCAGAAGGCAGGCTGAGAACCTGCTGAGATGGGAGGGCCTCTGAGTCAGTTAGGAGGATTGGCATCACAGGTCAGTCCACAAGGTCACAGCTGAAACCACCGGTTTGTTTGCGATAGAGAATGTTAGGGTTCTGGGGGCTGGTCAAATTGAAAAGGCCATTTGCCAACCTGCTTTCTGAGACATTATTATTAATGATGCTAGGCGTGACCATGATATGGTAATCATGGAAAAGTTTATATCTCCTTCATGAAGTATTTAAGATTAACTGGTATGATGCCCTTGATTAGCTTTAAAAAACTCTAACCAAAAAAAAAAAAAAAAAGAAAAAAGGAAAACACAGGAAAAAATATTCTCCATATATCAATAATTATTGGAGCTGGTACCTGGGTTTTATAATACTATTGTCTGCACTTATGTGTATGGTAAAATGTTTCCACCATTAATAAAAATGTGAAGACATCATGCTGTAATGGAAAAAGGCATGAAGAAAACATACCAGTGTGTTCTCTTTTGTTACGGCACAGGGACTCTCTAAATTGAATATGGACGCTATATTGACACTGTGACTTATAATAAGTAATATTAAGACTGTATCAGCCTTGGTCCCAGGAGCAGCTCACACAAGCGCTGTGTTTCTTGCTTTCCCTGCAGTTGCTCTGCTCAGTGGTCCCATGTCTTTCTGTTTAATTTTAATCCTAGAGGAATAATCATTATTTGACACCTAAATATTTTTTCTTTCCCGAAGGAGGTATGTAGAGAAATTTTTTCAATTTAACACATCTTGGTGGAAAATGGACAAAATTGGCCATGAAATGTGTTTAAACTCTTTAAATTCATGAGTGGTAAGCTGTTCAAAAACCCATGTAACGTGGTTCCCCTGTTCAGTGAGGATACCGCAGAAGACTTGCCCCAGGACACACGGCATGTGGGTCGTAGGGTCAGGACAAGATACTGTCATGTCACAACCCATTAGATAAACTACCTGATTCTGCCAGGTATTCTGAAAATACAGGTAACTGGTAAGAGTTTCTGGCTGCAGTGTCCAGCTTTCATTATTCCCCTGTCCCAAGCCTCACTGGAGCCCCCAGATCACAGGGAAGAGGGAGTCTGGTTTTTCCCTGACACCAGATAGGTGGCGTCTCTACCAACACCAAACAATTCCCTAAACACCCACTGGGCATCCCAGAAGGCAATTCACTTCTGACACTAAATCCATGGAGTTAGTGCAGATCCCGCAGGTTGAGGGCTCAAGACTGTCGTCACTTCAAATGCGAGCCATGTGGTCCGGAGTCACTCATGCTTGTGACCGACTGGCTAAAAATCGGAGGCTCCATGACCCCACCTCCATGTTCACTAACCAATAGAAGTGAAGACAGAACTCAGGAAAACCCTTTACTTACCGTTCCCAGGTTATCATAAAGGGTAAAGCGCAGGGACAGCGAAATGGAGGAGATGCGCAGGGCAAAGGGGGAGTAGAGGTGTGTGGAGGCCCCGTGCCCTAGTGGAGTGCACCCCCTCCCAGCACCTCCATGTGTTCACCTCCCCGAAAGCTCTCTGAACCCCAATATTTATGGATTTTTTATTGAGGTGTCAATAATAGGCATATTGATTGAATCATCGGCCATTGGTGATTGATCTCCGACTCAATACCCTCCCGTCTCCCCAGAGATGCTGGGATGCGGGCTATTGAAAGTTGTAACCTCTAAACACATGACTGGGTTGTTTTGGAGACCAGCCCCATCCTACAGGTCTCTCCATGGCCTTCCTTTTCTCACCTCATTACCAAAAAAAACCCCAGTAAATTCCAGGAGTTTCTGGAGGTCTGTTCCAGGATCAGGGCAAGGATCAAATATTGATCTTTTTATTACACTACAGTGAAGTTCAGGGACATGGCAATGACCAGGAATAGAGAGTCTCAGAGATGGGATTCCTGATCTGGTAGAGGTAGGCGGCATATATATTTTTTAATTTTAATTTTAATTTTTTTTCCTATTGAGAGTCAGGAAATGTCCCTGGAGTTAAAACTGCCCAACTTCCCAGGAGAAATCCAGAGAGGCTGTCAGCATCCACCCCACCCCTGCTCCCCAACCCCTTCCACGGACTCCCCACTCCCCCCTCCCCCCAGCCTGTAGAGGAGAGGTGGGTCAGGACTTACCCTGGACCTGGTTGCTCGTTTCAGCCCCCGGGGTGCAGGCCACCAGGGTGCCCAGGAGGACGAGGAGGGCGATGGAGAGGCAGAGCCGGCTCATGTTCGTGGCTTTGCAGGAGGGCTTCTGAGGAAAACTGGGGGCTGACAGAGCTTTTCATATCCCAGCTGAGGGGTGGGACAGGCAGTGAGGTGGGGAGTGAGGAAGGGGTGGAGCTGGGCTGGGTCCTGTTTATTGTGTAATCTCCCCACCTAACCTGCTTCTGCCTGCTGGGGCCAAATGCCCAGTAAGAGCGCTTCTCAGACTTGACTCTCCCTGTGGGTCTCGTGGAAACACAGATTGTGATTCCACAGGTGGAATTTTGTCCAATATGTTGACTCAGGGAGCATCCCAGCACCTAGAGAGCAGTGTATGGCAGGTGATGAGTGAATGAGAGCAAATCAAAGGATGGATAAGTGAACAACAGTGTGTTAGCTCAGGTCCTCCTTTTCAACTCCTGCAGGTTTCATTACAGATGGGAATTATGTGCTTCACCCTCACCCCTACCACTGCCTAACTCAGAAGACAGGTGTGACACAGGACACCTTCCTGCAACCGTTGCCACAGCTTCTCAGCTGGATGGACACTTGCTGTTTACCTGGCACTGGCCCAGGCAGAAGCCCTCCTGAGGCAGCAACACTGTTTTCTCAGTAGAAAAAGGAGTAAGGGGTGTGGGCAGACAGGAAGCAGGGAGCTGAACACGTCTCCACAGCATGACCTCCCATTTCCCCTCACCGGGTTTCAGAAACAGGAGAGCTGCCTGCCTGAGTGGACCTCAGGGGAGCTTGGAAGATCGCCCGCAATAGCCTCCATCCTCCTGTCTCTCCCCCAGTGGTTTTGGAACCATAGGACCTCAGTTTGGGTACCAGCTCTGCCTTTTCCTAACTCTGTGCCCTGAAGACTTAAACCTCCCAGAGCCCTGTGTTTTCAAGTGTCACGTGAGGTCAATGCTGTCGGCATCATGCGTTTCTGTGGAAGAAGTGGAGGCAATAGACATATATTCTTCTCCCTGAGAAGTCAAAGTCCTTTGTAATAATAATAATAATGTCATTACAGCAGATAAAACTTAGCTGCTTCTATGTGTCAGACATTATCCTAACTACTTGACATATATTAACTCATCTAATCCTCAAAAATCTTAAAAGAGGTGGTGAGGAATTTTTGATATTTCCTCATGTTACAGAGGAGGAACCTGAGGTAACAAGAAAGAATTTGCCTAAACATATAGAGTGTAGAGAGAGTATCTGAACCCAGGGATCCGGCTTCAGAGTCTGTGCACCATGCACTCTACTGCTTTGTAAGCTGAAACTCTAGTGCACATGTGAGGGCTTACACACCCCAATCTCTTCACTCATGCCCATACATTCACTCCCAGTTACACACATGTAGCACCAATGCCCCCTCAACTCACTCATCCACACATGCTCAAGCAATCTGCCACAAACACACACACACACACACACACCCCGTGCTCCACTTCCAGGGTCAAGGAGAAGGGAGCTGGCTCAATGGCCAGAAGCCCCAGGAGCAAGCCCAGCCAAGTGTCAAACGGGCACACAGCTGGGTGATGAGCTGCAGAGGACAGGAGGGGCTGTCTTCCTCGCACAAAGTCACCCTTTCCCTTGAGAAGGGCAGGAGCTCTCAATACCGAGCTGCCCCCGGACAGAAGGGCTTCAGGAGCGGGGTACCCACAAAACAAGCCACTGTGTGTGGAGGGTCTACTCTCTCCTGAGACATTTCACATGTATGATTTCATTTAGCCTCATGTCAACCCTACAACATCTGAGATTCTCATCCCATTTTGCCAGCGAGAAAGCAGAGGCTCAGAGAGGTGAAGCGACTTGCTCAGGACCCACAACCAGCAGACGGCACAACTAGGATTCTAGCTCAGGAGGCCCTCTGGTCCTGCCCCTCTTCCTGCCTCAGTCTGTCCATCTGAGACCAGGGAACAGCAGAGACCCCGCCTAACAGCAGAGATTCCACTTTTTTCCATCCTCCTCTCTCATGTGTCTGTCTTTCTCTCCCAGTGTCCTCCTCTCCTCCGGTCCTCCTCCCTCTGGTCCAGGTTAGAGGCCCCCAGACCCAGGGGCCCCAGATGGGCCTGTCTTCCCTCCACCTCCCACCTCCCTGCTCATGAGTGACTGAAGTCTCTAGTTTCAAACTTTCCCGGCCCCTGGGGGCATCTTCAGAGAAATTGCAAGGCGGGAACATCACAGGGGTTGTATTCTCGATAAAGATGTATGATCCCAGCACTGTGGGACACCAGGTCATATCTCTGCTTCTAATCCTCAGTTTTTCCCTCTGAAAAATGAGAATCTTGGACTCCATGCTATCTAGGGCCCCTTTGTGAAATGGATGGAATGCACCCGGGGCAGGCAGAAGATGTTTATCTGTTTGTGATGCTGTGCCCTGTGAGACGTACTTTCATATCTAAATCATGAGTGGCCACTTTCCGGCTACGTGATATAACAGCACCTCACTCTTTGGAGCTACATAGTCTTCCTCCTTAACTGTGGTGTCATGAATACTGTTTTTTTTAAGGATTATTTTAAGGATTAAAAGGAAAAGCATAAACCAGAGGTTCAAATCTGGCTAGAATATAAGTATTGTTAGCCCATACAGCACAATTTACAATTTGAAACATTTGCCAAGATTGAACAGTGGGGGATTTCTTAAAAATGTAAATTTCTAGATTGTTGGGAAAAGTAAACGATCTGGCTACACAGTCCTGCAATTTAACAAGAGCAGTGAGTCTCAAAATTGAGTGAGCGTCAGGATCACTTAGCCAGTTGTTCAAACACACGTTTGAGATCCACCCCCAGAGTTTTGATCAGTAGGACGGGGTGGGACCTAAGATCTGCTTCTAACAGGTTTCCAGAGCTGCTGACAGTACCGCTCAAGGGATCACAGTTTGAAAACCATGAGCTAAGCTAAGTAGAGCTGCTCTCTTCTCACGAGGGGAGTGTTCTCTCCGGTTCCCATAATCCCCACCATTACTTAATGTCACCCCAGCCCCACTCCAAATACCTCCATCCTCAAGACTCAACTGATCTGGAATGAATTTAAAATTGTGACCTGTGGGGTGGGCTCACAATAAGTGTTCAGTAAAAGGTAGCTTGTTCTTGTTTGACACTCTTATGAAGTAGGTATTATTATTCTTATTTTACAGATGAAGAAACTGAAGTTCATCTAAGGGAAAGTGACTTGCTGGACGCAGAACAGCTGAAAATCACAAGGAAGAACTTGCAAAAAGCGTCATGTGGTCCCACTAATTTCAATGGTATAAATACACAAACACATAAACAACACACAGGCAAATCTATCTGATATTAACATAGATGAGGCATCAAAGATTGTGGACACGACTTCATGAGTGTAAAATCATATTTATCAAGAAAGGGAAAAAGAAAAAGTTAAAATGTTAGGTTCCATGAGTCAGCTGCAAACATGCTTACTCTAAGGTAACTGTAAACAAGTGACATTGAAGACCTGAGAAATTCCCAGGAGCAAACAGGATGCCTTTCACCACACAATGGAGCTTTCTCCGCTTGGACTGTTGAACCCATTCAAACTCCCTTCTCTCCAAGGAAACTTCTCTCTCTGAGTATATGGGCTCTTTTGTCGCTTTGTCACCTAGCGTCTCTTTGTCCTTTTCCTGATACAGTAGCCTGATTTTGCTTGAGGAATGACTCTTCCTCCACCCAGGACTGGTGGGATTGGGCCGCCTGTCAATCAAAGTGCCTGCCTTACCCCCAGACCAAGAGTGGCCAATCAGATGCTCTCCCTGGAATTTAATCTTGATCGATGAATCCCAAAAGACCTAAAAATGGAGGTCATTCAGAGGTGGCCTGGGAAGACCTTAGTTCTTCCTTGCTTACCATCCTTTCCAAGCTGAGATCTTTTAGCACTCCCCTCAGTCCGTGGGCTGAACTAAATCAATTAGTGCTATGGGTGTCAACAGAAGAGTCCAAAAGGATCTCACTTAAGGGTACAATCAGGAAGGGAGAATGGATGCCCACTACATCCCCACACCGTCGTCACAAATTCCTTCTCTGCTTCCAATAGCCAGAGTCAGTTTCTGTTGTTCATAACCAACGAGATCTGCTGCCTTTAAGGGTCACCACCAAGTTCCGCATTTTTCTATCCAATGGCCTTTTCTCAGCCATCCTCCTCCTCTAACTCACAGGTAAGGCCCTCATGGCATAAATGCGAACAAAATTCTTTACCAAAATTGGTTTCCACTTGGTCTCAGCATAAAATAATTATGAAAAGCAGAGCTTCCTATTTGAAGAATTTTGAGTCTCCTCTGGTGCATCATCACGGCTTTTGAAGGCACAGCTTTTAAGCCTCTTTCAAGGAAAATCATGGGAGACAGAGAGTGTTGAGTTTGAATCCCAGCACCTGCCAGTATTGGTTATGTGACCTTGGAGAAGGGCTGAAACCTCTGAGCTTCAGCTTGAATGACTTTAAAATGGAAGAAAAACCTATTAAGGTTGTTGTGATGTTTAGAGATGAAGATGTATGTGCAGGGCTTGGTACATAGTGGGTTTTCAATAGTGGTGATGGGTGTTTTACATTATTAATTCTACCTCTCTCAGAGTTACTTAGACATTCTCATTGACTCAGTGAATTTTACCAGCACATCAGGACAGGGAATTCACATTGCTACTTTCACCCTCTGTGGTACTAGCAATCCCCACCTTCTCTGAACCTCAGTTTCCTCCTATGTAAATGGAAGGATGACTCCATCTCTGTGGATACCATTCTATATCTGCACTCACAGATGTAAAGCACTAGCAAATTGATTAGGTCACACACCTAGTAAACTGGCAGAGCCAGAGTTTGAAGCCATGGAGTCTGATCAAAGGTTTCAGTCGTCACATATTTTATCCCTAATAAACATTTCATGAACAAGGGAATGAATGAATCAACGTCTACTCAACATCTTTCCCTAAGTGTTCTAGAAGCACCATGGACTCAACGTTGACCAAACTGAATTTATTGTCCTTCCTTCTAAAGACATGCTTCCCCTATCTTCCCCGAGAAGGTTGAGTGCTGTCCTTCATTCTACCTTTTTCTCACCCACTGTGAGCAGTCTCATAGCAAAGTCCGTTGGTTGTACCTCCTCAGTTCTCAGCTGAAAGTTCACTTCAGAATAAGATGCAGACACCTGATCCTAGAACTGCCCCACTTCCTGACAGCGTCCATCCTGAGCAGAGCCAGCTTCCTGAAACTCTCCTGCAAATAACCTCAGGGAAACCCACAGCCTGTAAGTCCTTCAACATCCTCTTAATGAGATGCCGTATCATTCATTGTCCCTTGCTGCAGTGAGTAATAAACCCAACTCATTCAGTCCAAGAATACACAATGGAGAAAAGACAGTCTCTTAAGCAAATGATGTTGGGAAAGCTGAACAGCTACGTGTAAATCAATTAAATTAGAATACACCCTCACGCTGTATACAAAAATAAACTCAAAATGGATTAAAGACCTAAATATAAGACATGCACCATAAAACTAGAAGAAAACATAGGCAAAACATTCTTGGACATAAATCGTAGCAATATTTTTATGGATCAGTCTCCCATGCCAAAAGAAATAAAAGCAAAAATAAATAAATGGAACCTCATCAAACTTAAAAGCTCTTGCACAGCAAAGGAAACCATCGACAAAATAAAAATGCAACCTACCGAATGAGAGAAAATATCTGCAAAAAATGAGACCAACAGGGGGTTAATATCCAAAGTATACAAACAACTCATGCAACTCAATACTGAAAAAACAAAAAATCCAATCAAAAAGTGGTCAGAAAACCTAAACAGACATTTCTCCAAAGAACACGTGCAGATGGCCTCAGGCACATGAAAAGATGTCAACATTGTTAATTATTGGAGTAATGGAAATCAAAACCACAGTGACGTATCACATCACAGCAGTCAAAATGGCTATCATTGAGAAGTCTACAAATAATAAATGCAGGAGAGAGTGTGGAAAAAGAGAAGCTTCGTACACTCTGGTGTGAATGTAAACTGGTGCAGCCCCCATGGAAAACAGTATGGAGGTTCCTTAAAAAAACTAAAAAGAGGGCTTCCCTGGTGGCGCAGTAGTTAGGAATCTGCCTGTCAATGCAGGGGACATGGGTTCGAGCCCTGTTCTGGGAAGATCCCACATGCTGCAGAGCAACTAAGCCCATGCGCCACAACTACTGAGCCTGCGCTCTAGAGTCCGTGAGTAACAACTATTGAGCCCACATGCCACAACTACTGAAGCCCGCACGCCTAGAGCCATGCTCCACAGCAAGAGAAGCCACCGCCATGAGAAGCCCACGCACCGCAACGAAGAGTAACCCCCGCTCACCGCAACTAGAGAAAGCCCTTGCACAACAACAAAGAACCAATGCAGCCAAAAATGAATAAATAAAATAAATAAATTAAAAATAAATAAAAGAAATAATGCTAGAAAAAAAAAAACTAAAAAGAGAACTACTATATGATCCAGCAATTCCTCTCCTGCGTATATATCTGGAAAAATGAAAACTTTAATTTGAAAATATACATGCACCTCAATGTTCATAGAATCCCTGTTTACAATAGCCAAGACATGTAAACAATGCAAGTGCCCATCAACAGAGGACTGGCTTAAGAAGTGTGGTGTGAAAATAGAAATGGATTCACAGGATTTCCCTAACCATCCAGTTTTTAAGACTCTGCGCTTCCAAGGCGGGGAACTTGTGTTCGATCCCTGGTCAGGGAACTAAGATCCCACATGCTGCATGGTGTGGCCAAACAGAGAAACAAAACAAACCAAAAAAAAACAAAACAAGAAATGGACTCACCAACATAGAAAACAAACTTATGGTTACCAAAGTGGAAAGGAGGGGGAAGAATATAATTTGGGGAATATGACAAGCACAGAGCCTGACAAATGGCCATTGCCCACTAAACGTGAGTTTCATCTTCTTGAGCTGGAGTAGGAAGCCCCTCCCCGCACATGACGACAGGGAAGGGGGTTCCTTGAGCCCCAAGCTCCTTCCTTTCTCCTTCTGAGAATCCAGGAAAAATTCCTGCCCCAAAGTTTGACATGGCCCAAGAAGTAAAGGACAAAAGCGTTCATGTTGGGGTGTCTGTCACCCAGTTTTTTGTGTATACTGGGGTGGCCATTAAGAGGTAGATGTCACCATAAGGGGTTGGCTTCCTATACCTGGTAGGGCCCAGTCTGAGGGCAGGAAATGGGGAGGTGCCCACTGCTCTGCAGAAGAGTGAGAAGGACCACCATTTCCATGAAATCTACTGGTTAAGGTTTTAGTTGCAAATAACAGAATCCACTGTAGTTGGTTTAATTATAACATGAATTGATTTAAACATAAGGCCAGACTGTTTGAAGACACAGACGTTCAACATCACTGTGGGAAAGGGGCTTCTTTAGTGAAAAGACCACTCCCACCACCAATGCTGAGAACTGGATGCCACAAATTCTACATTTGCTAGCACAAGGAGAGCAGTGATGGTGGGGTGGAGAATGAAGGTGAGGATGCAGTGAGGAAGAAAATTAGGACAAGAATCCTGGCTTCAAATCCCAGACTCTACAGTCACTGCAGTCATGATGAGTTTTGCTCCTGTATAATTCCTTCACAATGGGTCCATAGGTTTTATAATACTATTCTCAATACTTGGGGTGTTGTTGCAAGTTTACACCATTAAAAAAGAAAATGTGAAGGAATCATGCTGTCATGGAGAAAGGCGTGGAAGAAAAGACACCAGTGTGTTTACATTGATGAACTCATGGGGACTGGATTGATGGAATATTGATATTGATATTGTGACTTATATAAAGATATTAATTTCGTCTTCATCCCATTTCTGGCACAGAGCTCCTAAAACTGTTGGAATTTTCTAAGAGATGAGAGCAAAAAGGACATTTTTATCATGTGAGGGAGGTGACTCTTATAAAGCCCCAACCTAAGCCAAGAATGGGGATTGGTTGCCAGGGGAACAAGTGCCTCATTAGGGGGTGGGAATTTTCATTCCCACTTTCCCCCTTTCCCTGCCCCCGCACCTCAGGGAGGGGAGAGGGGTTCGAGGTTGAATCAATCACAAATGGCTAAAGATTTAATGACTCATGATTTGTGATGAAGCCTCCATAGAAACCTCAACAGAGCAAGTCATACATGTTATTCAAGAGAACTGGGATCAACCCAGGAAACATAGGTACACACTCCATCATGGCTCACCTGGACCACTGCAGCAGCCTGCCCATGGCCTGTCTCTGCCCTTGACCCCTTGAGGCCACTCCCACACTGCAGCCACAGGGGTTCTGTTATAACTTGACTTCTATCCCATTGGTCACATAACTAGTCCCTCAGTGACGCCCCATCTCTCTCAGGGTCAAATTCTGATTCTTATTAAGTCCTACAAGGCTGGTCAGGACCTGCCCCATGGCCTCTCTGCCTCATCCCCTTCCACTCCCCTCCCCTTCACCCACTCAGCTCCAGCCACCCTGGTCCTGATTGTGGCTCAAACATACCAGGCACGTTTTTCTGCAGCCTCTGCCTCCTTATCACAGAGGGTTTCACTGACCCTCTACAGAAAGAGCACAGCCTCCCGTATCCCCATCACTCTCTTTCTTCAAAACGCTTAGCACGACCTGCCCTAATATTTTCCCCTTTCTTTATTGTCTCTCTCTCTTAGAAAGCAGATTCTTTTACTATATTTTGTTTACAGCCGCTTCCCTACAACATGACCTACACTTTTTAGGGACAAAAAGCATAAATATTTGATAAATATTTGTCAAGGGAATGAATCTCCCATTTCATACTCATGCCAAGTGTACCATCATTGAAGAGACTGCATATAATAAAATTCCTGTTAGTCTATTTGATGATGGGGCATGTCTATATAATTATGAGTCTACCTCGAACATTCTATATCCTGGTAGGAAAATAAAATAATAGTCTGACAGGGGGCAAGCGGAAGGGCCTAGAGTTTTGGGGGTTTTTTTGCAGTACGCGGGCCTCTCACTGTTGTGGCCCCTCCCATGGCGGAGCACAGGCTCCGGACACGCAGGCTCACCGGCCATCACTCACGGGCCCAGCCGCTCCGCGGCATGTGGGATCTTCCCGGACCGGGGCACGAACCTGTGTCCCCTGCATCGGCAGGCGGACTCTCAACCACTGCGCCACCAGGGAAGCCCGGGCCTAGAGTTTTGACTAATACTGTACAAGCCTGGAGAAAACAGTCTTCTCCCCACGAGCAAACTCATGGAAGTACTGCACTTCTTGCTCTCCCTGAAGTTGCCTCAGGAAGGGAAGAAGTTCAGCCGTCACTGAACTTTCTGATTAATTTAGTAATAGAGAAATGATCATTATTTGACCCATAAATTTCTTTTGGGGGCCTTGGTGAGGAAACGTAGGTAGACAAGTCTTTCAGACTAAGAAATTTTGGTGGAAAATGGCCATCATTGACCATGAAATGGGTAAATTCTTTATACTCATGATTGGAAATCCTTTCAAAGAAGCCATGTAACATGGTCATGTTCAGGTGAGGAAACTACAGATGACTGGTAAGGACTTCTGAGTGCACTGTCCCATATACAATAGTCCCCTGTCCCCAGACCTGACGCCAGCCACAAATTATAGAGAAGAGTGAGTCTGGGTTTTGTCCCTGACTGCAAATATGTGGTGTCCCTACCAACACTCACTGGGGGGCCCACAAGTCAATTCACTTCTGACACTAAATCTGCGGAGGAAGCCCACACCCCACAGGTTGAGGGCTCAGTCCCTGAGGACGGCCCCCACATCAAATGCCGATCACAAGTCCTGGGGTCACCCATACATGCGGCCAACTGGCTATAAATTATGAATTCAGGGGTTCCATGACCCCACCTCCCATATTCAATAATCATTAGTACCACTCACAGAACTCAGGAAAGCCCTTTACTTACTGTCCCCAGTTATTATAAAACTCCAGGACAGCCCTATGGAGGAGATGCGCAGGGCAAACAGGGAGTAGAGGTGTGCCGAGCCTCCATGCCCTCTCAGAACACCCCCTCCTCACAATCCCTTGATGTGTTCACCTCCCCCGAAGCCCTCTGAACCCAGTGTTTATGGGTTTTAATTGAGGGTTTGAGGTAAGCAATTTGATTGAATCATTGGCCATTGGTGACTGAACTCTACCTCAGTACACTCTCCTCTCCCCAGAGGGGCTGCGGGTTGAAGGTTCTAACCCTCTAATCACCAGGTGGGATCTTCCGGAGTCCAGTCCCATCCAGAAGCTATCTAGGGTCCCATCTTTGACTCATCTCATGACCTACGAAGACAGTAAATTCCAAGACTTTCAGGAGGCCTGGGCCATGAACTGGGACAAGAATCAAATGTGACTCTTTTCTTTACATTAAAGTGAGGTTCAGGGACAGGCAGTGACCAGGAACAGAGAGTCTCAAAGATGGGGTCCCTGGTCCGGTACGGTTCGGTGGGCTCCTTTTTCTAAAAGCTGAAACATAATGATTCCTTTTGAGAGTCATGAAATGTCCCTGGAGTTACAACTGCCCAACTTTCCAGGAGAAATCCAGAGAGGCTGTCAGCACCCACCCCACCCCTGCTCCCCAGCCCCTCCCATGGTCTCGCCTCATTCCCTCCCCCCTCCCCCCAGCCTGTAGAGGAGAGGTGAGCCGGGACTTACCCTGGACCTGGTTGCTTGTTTCACCTTCCAGGGTGCCAGCCACCAGGGTGCCCAGGAGGACGAGAAGGGTGATGGAGAGGCAGAGCCGGCTCATGTTCGTGGCCTTGCAGGAGGGCTTCTGAAGAAAGCTGGGGGCTGACAGAGCTTTTCATATCCCAGCTGAGGGGTGGGAACAGGGAATAAGGAGGGGAGTGAAGAAGGGGAGGATCTGGGGTCAGAGCTGTTCATGCACATCTCCCCATATAACCAGGCTTCCTGCCTCTGCCTGCTGGGGCCAAATGTCCAGTAACAGCGCTTCTCAAACTTGATTCTGCCTGTGGGTCTTGTGGAAACACAGACTGTGATTCCACAGGTGGAATTTGTCCGATTTGTTCCTCACAGAGCGTCCCAGCACCTAGAGCAGTGCATGGCACGTGATGGCCGGTCAGTGGGTGGATGAGAGCAAATCAAAGGACAGAGAAGTGAACAGCAGTGTGTTAGCTCAGGTCCTCCTCTGCAGCCTCCTACAGCTGTCAATCACGTCTGGGCAACCATGCCCTTCATCCGGAGTTTCCTAATGGTGCAATGTTTAGGAATCCGCCTGCCAATGCAGGGGACACAGTTTCGATCCCTGGTCCTGGAAGATTCCTGATACCGCGAAGCAACTAAGCCCCTGTGCCACAGCTACTGAGCCTGCGTGCCACAACTACTGAAGCTCGTGCACCTAGAGCCTGTGTTCCACAACAGGAGAAACCACCGCAATGAGAAGCCCGTGCACCCCAACGAAGAGTAGCCCCCGCTCGCCACAACTAGGGAAAGCTTGTATGCAGCAACGAAGACCCAACTCAGCCAAAAATAAATAAATAATTTTTTTAAAAAATGCCCTTCACCCCTCACCTTAACCCCACCTACCTCGGAAGACAGCTGTGACACAGGGCTGCTTCCTGCAACCATGGTGGCAGCATCTCAGCTGGATGGATAAAAGCTCTTTACCTGGCACTGCTCCAGAGGATGGTGAGCTGGGGGAAGACTATCTCCATCCAGGGCACAAACCCTGATTTTCTGGGTAGAAAAAAGAAGAAGGGGCGTGGGTAGAGGGGAAGCAGGGAGCCGAACACGTCTCTACAGCACGACCACTCACCACCCTTCACCTGGCTTCACCAACAGGAGAGCTGCCTGCCTGAGTGGATCTCAGGGGCTGGAGTGGATCTGTGGGGAGCTAGGAAGACCACCTGCAATCCCCCCCTCCTCCTGCCCTCCCCCAGTGGTTTTGGGTTCAGAGGAACTCAGTTTGCATCCCAGCCCTGCCTTTTCCTAACTTTGTGACCTGGGGACAGAGATTTCACAGAGCCCCGTGTCTTCAGGTGCCACATGAGATCCCTGCTGCCCATGTCGTGGGGTTGCTGTGGAAGCAGTGGAGGCAACAGACATATATCCCTTCCCCCTGCAAAGTCAGTGCTTGTAATAAGGATAATAAGTAATGACAACAGTTAGTTCCTTCTTGACGTACATTAACTCATCTAATCCTCACGGTAACCCTAAAACAGGGGACGAGGAACTGTTACTATTTCCTCACGTTACAGATGAGGAAACTGAGGTAACAAGAAGTTAAGTAATTTGCCTAAGGTCATACAGGGTAGAGACAGGATTTGAACACAGGAATCTGGCTTCAGTGTGTCTGTGTGTCGTGCACTCTGCTGCTTTGTAAGCTGTAAAGTGCAGTGCACGTGTCAGGGCTTACACGCCCGCAATCTCTTCACTCCCATCTATTCACTCCCAGTTACCACCATGTAGCACCAACGCCCCCACTCATCCACACACAGACACGCATTCTTCCATTAACACACACACACACACACACACACACACACACACACATACACACACACCCTGTGACCCACTTCCAGGGTCAAGAAGAAGGGAGCTGGCTCAATGCCCAGAAGCCCCAGGAGCAAGCCCAGCCAAGTGTCAAACGGGCACACAACTGGGTGATGAGCTGCAGAGGACAGGAGGGACTGTCTTCCTCGCACAAAGTCACCCTTTCCACTGAGAAGGGCAGGAGCTCTCAATACCGAGCTGCCCCCAGACAGAAGGGCTTCAGGAGCGGGGTACCCACAAAACAAGCCACTGTGTGTGGAGGGTCTACTCTCTCCTGAGACATTTCACATGTATGATTTCATTTAGCCTCATGTCGACCCTACAACATCTGGGATTCTCATCCCATTTTGCCAGCGAGAAAGCAGAGGCTCAGAGAGGTGAAGCGACTTGCTCAGGACCCACAGCCAGCTGACGGCACAACTAGGATTCTAGCTCAGGAGGCCCTCTGGTCCTGCCCCTCTTCCTGCCTCAGTCTGTCCATCTGAGACCAGGGAACAGCAGAGACTCCCCCTAACAGCGGAGACTCCTCTTTTCTACCCCCTCCTCTCTCATTTGTCCGTCTGCCTCTGGCTTTCTCTCGCAGTGTCCTCTGGCTTTCTCTAACCTGGTCCAGGTTAGAGGCCTCCGACCCAGAAGCTGCCCCTGATGAGGCCTCTAATTACAAACCTTCCCGGCCCCTGCGGGCATCTTCAGAGAAATCACAAGGCGGGAACATCACAGGGTGTGGGGGAACCACGTCATTTACACAAGAGCGCTGGCCCAACAGTTTGAGTTTCCTGCTCCCTTCTGCTAGTCCCAGTTCCTAAGGGGACTGAGGCAGCCACCTTTGCCATCGCTAAGAAACAGACCCATCAGAGCTGAATGACATAGGTGTGTAGATGTTTGTATAAAGGAGGGACTTGGTGCCGGAAAAAGAACTGGGGAAGCCTTCTGAATAACTAAAAGCCAGAATTTCACTGAAGGTACCTATCAGGCAGCCTCGGTTTTGATACCTCATCTAATGGGGAGTCTACTATCACTTGGACAGCAGGTGCTAGCTGGCAGCATTCATCATTAAAACACCCCTTTGTCCCGCTGAACCAATAAGAGCTCCCCCCCTTCCTTCTGACCTACTTTATCACTTCGGTCTTGACTCTACTGTCAATAACACAATTGACCCATTCTAGGTTTTTGTCCTAAGACAGTTCTACAGAGACGTGGACATGACAATCAAGGTGGTTCCCCTGTGTCCCACAAAGTGTCTTTTAGGGATCCAGTGGTTAAGACTCCACGCTTCCACTGTAGGGGGCACGGTTTCAATCTTTGGTTGGGGAACTAAGATTCCACATGCCATATGTGCGGCAAAAAAAAAAAAAGTGTCTTTTAGATTTTTATGTAGTATATGCTGAGTCCCCGCCATCAGCTTCAGATTCTTAGGCCCCAGAGTTCGGGGAATCCCTCTTTTTCACTTCTGACAATTTATGCAGATGTTGATAAGATGGTACCCACCCTCAGGAGGTGCCCCATCACTGGGTTGGAGGAGAGAGGTTAGTGTAAGAAGAAGAGGCTGGTCAGTAAGGTCAGAGCTCCCAAGTCATCTTCTGGCTAGCTTCCCCCATTTGGGCCAAGAACAAGGAAATCAGATACTGTGGGAATATGAACTAGTGAATGAAGATGACTGAGAGGAGAGGGTAGGAGTAGATGGTGGGCAGGGGTCCACGGCTCAGGGAGGTATTTCCCAGGATGCACCTCTCTTCTAGTTTATTATAAGACCTTTCAGGTGCAAGGGATTATTGGATAACTTGTTCAGATTCCAGTGGGTCCCCACTGAAGGGAGGTCCCTGCTCTCCCAAGTGGAGCCAGTTTGACAATATTCTCATGCCACTGCCTCTGGGACGATGTGAGCTGGAGGGACCCTTGTAGAGCAGAACCTAAATACCTCACTACAGATGAGATAATGGAGGCCTAGAGCCTTCAAATAGAGGGCTTATTAAATAAGAGAACACTAACAGAGCTGCTCTGTCCTCACTACTTTGAAGTCTTGGGCAAATTTCTCAACATCGCTGAGTTTCACTTTCCTTATATAATAAAGAAGGTTAATGCTTATACCTGTCAATATCTCCAGCCACAAACCACCTGAAACACTCCTGTTCCTAGCTGAATGAATCGTGTTTATTACACACCCTGGGGAACTATAGGGCTTCTCCTTAAGAGGATTTTAGGAAGGATTTATAGGAGGTGGGCTTGTGTTAGGTGATTTGGGGGTGGTGTTTCAGGAAGCTGGCTCTGCTCTGGATGGATGCTGTCAGGAAGTGGGGCAGTTCTCTGAATGTGTACCTTTACCTTAACTCTAAGAAGGGAAGCCTAGATAGAGGTTAGAGCCGTACTTGGTAAAGAAGCAGTAGTCACTCAGTGTAGGGAGATGCTTGGATATTTTGGTGGTTTGTATAATGTAGCTCATTTTGTCTGTGTTCAAACATCATTACCGAATGTCCTATTTTTGTCTTGATCTTTCATGGACACAGAATGGCCTTGTCTGATGTTGAAGGTTTCTGAAATGTTTCTGTTGAGTAGGAGAACATAAGGCCCACTGTAAAGTCAGCTGAGATCTTAGAACTCAAAGGTTGCTTTTCTCTTTCTCTATCAATCTCATAATGTTGTGATGAGAATTAAAAACATATTTGTTAAATGCTTTGTACAAGTATTGGCAGAGTAAACTTTTAGTGAATGTGTGATCAGATAATGGTAAGAGTAACACTATAAATATTTAAGTTATTTAATTATTATTAATGATTATTAATTTATAACAGTGTAATGGGAAAATGAGTTGGTATTCATGAAAAGAGTTTGGCTTCAATAACTCACTGTGTTGCTGTGTGATCTTGGGCAAGTCACTTCACCTCTCTGAGCCACAGATTCTTTCTTTGTAAAATAGGATGATGGTATCTGCCTTAAGAAATCCCCAGGTTTGGGCCCTTTTGCGGACCATGTTGATTAGGCTGCTAAAGTTCTTTTCACACCACTTCCTAAAGCAAATTGTCTAGAAGCACATAGAGTTTTAGTTTCCTTAGCTCCTGACTGCTTTTTACATGTGCTGTCGACTGTAGTAAAGAAAGGAACAAATAGCATTGATTGTTGCAGTGTCCCCTTCTAGAAGTCCGCCCTCAGGAAGTTCCCCCAGTGCCAGAGGAGAGTCACAGTCTCTCTTCCAAATAGGTCTCCTTCTTTGTCAGAGGTAACCAAAAACCCTCTTGCTTCAGTGATTGACCTTACCCTGGTCCTGCCCTTTTCCCACCCCACGTTGCCATTATTTGACTCCCTGGTCAAAGGAGCTAAGCGTTAACTGTCATATAGCTCACTATTATCCTTATTACAAGGACTGAGTTTGCAGGGGGAAGGAATATGTCTGTTGCCTCCACTGCTTCCACAGCAACCCCACAACTTGGGCAGCACGGATCTCATGTGACACCTGATGACACTGGGGCTCTGGGAGATTTCTGGCCCTGGTTAACAAAATTAGGAAAAGGGAGAGGTGGGACGTAAACTGAGGTCCTCCGATCCCAAAACCACTGGTGGAGAGACCAGAGTGGGGGGTGACTTGCAGGCGATCTTCCAAGTTCCCCTGAGATCCACTCCAGCTCCTGAGATCCACTCAGGCAGGCAGCTCTCCTGTTGGCGAAACCAGGTGAGGGATGGTGGGAGGTCATGCAGTGGAGAGCTGTTCAGCTCCCTTCTTCCCCTCTGCCCACGCCCCTTACTCCTTTTCCTACCCAGAAAAGCAGGATCTCTGCCCCAGATACAGAAGGCCTTCCTCCAGCTCAGCCTCTGCCTGGACCAGGGCCAGGTAACAGCATGCCTCCGGGCAGTTGGGATGCTGCCACAATGGTTGCAGGAAGGTGTCCTGTGTCACAATTGTCTTCTGAGTTAGGTGGGGGTGGGACATTGGTGCCCAGATGTGATGACACCTGCAGGAGGCTGAAAATGAGGACCTGAGCTAACACACTGCTGTTCACTTATCTGTCCTTTGATTTGCTCTCATCCACCCACTGACCGGCTGTCACGTGCCATGCACTGCTCTAGGTGCTGGGACGCTCCGTGAGGAACAAATCGGACAAATATTCCACCTGTGGAATCACAGTCTGTGTTTCCACAAGACCCATAGGCAGAGTCAAGTCTGAGAAGTGCTGTTACTGGACATTTGGCCCCAGCAGGCAGAGGCAGGAAGCCTGGTTATGTGGGAAGATTTCTAGGAACAGCTCTGACCCCAGATCCTCCCCTTCTTCACTCCCCTCCTTATCCCCTGTTCCCACCCCTCAGGTGGGGTGGGAAAAGCTCTGTCAGCCCCCAGCTTTCCTCAGAAGCCCTCCTGCAAGGCAATGAACATGAGCCGGCTCTGCCTCTCCATCGCCCTTCTCGTCCTCCTGGGCACCCAAGTGGCTGGCACCCTGGAAGGTGAAACAAGCAACCAGGTCCAGGGTAAGTCCCGGCTCACCTCTCCTCTACAGGCTGGGGGGAGGGGGGAGGGAATGAAGCGAGTCCATGGGAGGGGCTGGGGAGCAGGGGTGGGGTGGGTGCTGACAGCCTCTCTGGATTTCTCCTGGAAAGTTGGGCAGTTGTAACTCCAGGGACATTTCATGACTCTCAAAAGGAATCATTATGTTTCAGCTTTTAGAAAAAAGAGCCCACCGAACCGTACCGGACCAGGGACCCCATCTTTGAGACTCTCTGTTCCTGGTCACTGCCTGTCCCTGAACCTCACTTTAATGTAAAGAAAAGAGTCACATTAGATTCTTGTCCCAGTTCATGGCCCAGGCCTCCTGAAAGTCTTGGAATTTACTGTCTTCGTAGGTCATGAGATGAGTCAAAGATGGGACCCTAGATAGCTTCTGGATGGGACTGGACTCCGGAAGATCCCACCTGGTGATTAGAGGGTTAGAACCTTCAACCCGCAGCCCCTCTGGGGAGAGGAGAGTGTACTGAGGTAGAGTTCAGTCACCAATGGCCAATGATTCAATCAAATTGCTTACCTCAAACCCTCAATTAAAACCCATAAACACTGGGTTCAGAGGGCTTCAGGGGAGGTGAACACATCAAGGGATTGTGAGGGGGGGTGTTCTGAGAGGGCATGGAGGCTCGGCACCCCCAGCTCCCCCTTTGCCCTGCGCATCTCCTCCACAGGGCTGTCCCTGAGCTTTATCCTTTACAATAACTGGGGACGTAAGTAAAGGGCTCTCCTGAGTTGTGTGAGTTGTTCTAATGATTACTGACTATGGTAGGTGGGATCGTGGAACCTCTGAATTTACACCCACTTGGTCACACGTATGGGTGACCCGGGGGTTGGCGTTATAAGTGGGGTATTCTTGGGAGACCTTGTCCTCAAATAGTGGGACCTTAGTGTCAGAAGTGAATTGAGTTGTGGGATGCTTGAGTGGTTTGGAGAATTGGCTGGTGTTGGTGAAGACTGGACTTATTTCCTTCATAGAAAAGACCCACACCCAGTCTTCCCTGTGATTTGGTGGCTGTGGTGAGTCATGGGGACAGGGGAGTAATGAACGTGTGACACTGCATCCAGAAACTCTTACCAGTTATCTGCATTTTAAGGACTTTGGCACAATCGGGTACTTTATCACAGCGGTCCCTAACCTTTTTGACACCAGGGAGTGGTTTCGTGGAAGGCCACTTTTCCAAGGAAGAAGGGGGCTGGGGGATGGTTGAGACAGCACTGTGAGCGATGGGGGGCGATGGGGGGCGATGGGGAGCGATGGGGA